>NC_074671.1:22472998-22811998 GCF_029448725.1 Salvelinus fontinalis | reverse complement strand
CACTCCTCTCCCGACTGACTTGGGCGCCTGCAAATCTAATGAACCTTCCACAAACTGGATGGACTAAGCACACGGGGGCTGTGTGTGTGTGTGTGTGCGTGCGGTGGGGCGCGCGTGGTTGTGCAGGTCCCAAGGGACGGAACCATCTTTAGCACTTGTACTGCACATACAGCGTCTTGAGGGCTAATGGAGTTATTGTGCAGCCGGAGTGTGCTGCCAAGCAAGGCATGAAGGCAGCAGACTCCTCCGCCACAATCAGATCCCTACCTTCCCTACAGCTATGGAAGCCCAGCCGGACAGGAGACGGCTCCCCCTCCACCCCCACATGGAGTTCAGAACCTGGGTTCTGCGCCTCCACCCCCCACAACCAGTCTGTCCAAGCCTTCTTGGACCCTGCACTAACTGGGGCTACTAGACCTCACTAGAACACCAAGGTTGTGGGTTTTAGCACCATGACAATTCTACCATAGTGAAGGAAGGGAACTTTCTGGTCCAAGTGAAGAATAAGTTATTGCACAAGGTAGAACATTAGCCCCCGAGGAAAAAGTTGTTATTTTCCAAGGCGTGAGGTTTTCTATATCAACGGTATGACTAAGGCCAGCCCATGAAATTGATTCCAAAGTGTAACTACTAAAATCAAATCGAACATTTTGGCTGTTTTTCTGCATAATCAACGAAAACTGTTCACATGGTAGAATTTACAAGCGCAAAAAAACTAAAAAAACGGACACTATTGTGGCCCACATTGACCCCTTTCATTTCTGGGATTATTGGTATGCTGTTAAGAGTTCTGGTGAATCAGCAGTACAGCTGTAGCAGCCAGTGGGGGCACAGAGCCGGGCTCAGGGCTAACTTCTGTAAGTGGCACCATTACATTTTTTAAAAGGCCTGTCCACATTCACATCCTGGATCAGTAGAACTTTTCAGTAATATCATGGTGGCATGTCACCCTGACAGTCAGTGCCGAGAGGCACCTGTCCAGCCAACCAGTGGCTTCATATCACTTTCACGCTGTCGACAGCCACAGCGGCCCCCCCATTAAAGACTTACACTGTAAAGTGTGTGCCCATCCTGGGCTCTCGTCTACTGCTTTGTCCATCTCGGCCATGTCACTGAAGGGCCATATATCAGACTAGATTCATGTCCCCGCGCCTTAATGAGTCACACACACTGTCTGGCCACGGCTGGTGGAGCATGGGTTGGCGAGTTTGGCTCAGGGGCTTCTCCCAGGCCCTGCTATTCCAGACCCTCTCCGTACACCGCTCGCCAAGCATGTCTATCCCATATGACAGCAATGGTAGAAAAACAGTGGGTCCACATTTACATTGGACAATAAAACTGACTAAGATAAACAGTACCAGTGAAAAGTTTGGACACACCAACCCATTCAAGGGTTTTTCTTTATTTGTACTATTTTCTACATTGTAGAATAATAGTGAAGTCATCAAAACGTTTAAATAACACATATGGAATCATGTAGTAACCCCCCAAAAATTGTTAACAGATAAAAATATATTTTAGATTATTCAAAGTAGCCACCCTTTGCTTTGATGACAGCTTTGCACACTCTTGGAATTCACTCAAACAGCTTCACCTGGAATGCTTTTCCAACAGTCTTGAAGGAGTTCCCACATATGCTGAGCACTTGTTGGCTGCTTTTCCTTAACTCTGCGGTCCAACTCATCTCAAACCATCTTAGTTGGGTTGAGGTCGGGTGATTGTGGAGGCCAGGTCATCTGATGCAGCACTCCATCACTCTCCATCCTCCACAATCACCTGACCTCAACCCAATTAAGATGGTTTGGGATGAGTTAGACCGCACAATGAAGGAAAAACAGCCAGCAAGTGCTCAGCATATGTTGGAACTCCTTCAAGACTGTTGAAAAAGCATTCCAGGTGAAGCTGATTGAGAGAATTCCAAGAGTGTGCAAAGGTGTCATCAAGGCAAAGTGTGGCTACTTTGCAGAATCTAAAATATAAAATATATTCTGATTTGTTTAACCCTTATTTGGTTACTACGTGATTCCATGTGTTATTTCATAGTTTTGATGTCTTCACAATTATTCTACAATGTAGATTTTTTTTTAAAAATAAACAAAAACCCTTGAATGAGTAGGTGTGTCCAAACGTTTGACTGGTACTGTATTTTTTTTTAAATAGATTTTCTAATTTTGGATGATTTGAATTTCTAAAACATTGGAGAATAATCTTTACTATTGTTTCTGGGTCTCTACCTTTAGTATGGTCTTGATATCTTCTTTGTGGCATCCGTCCACTTTGGTGACTCTGTACTCCAACCACTGCTGCACTACAGCCTTGTGTTCTGCTGACCCACCCAGCAACTCGGGCCGCTTGGCCTCCTGGACCAGGTGAGTGGCGATGGTCACCAAGCCGACCAGAGCTGGTCCATTAATACTCTGGAGGACAGGGACCTGGATGGGAGAGAATGTCAATGTGTACATTTAGTATTAGCCTGATAGGAATTATGGACACAATGCCAGTGTCTGTATTGTAGTGACTTGTCAACAAGACACAGTATTCCAGTGCTTACACATGCAGTCACGTTGACTACACCCTGTGACTTGTATGTGTTTCTAACATTGTAATGAAGGCAGTTGAGTCAGTATAGCACTCCACTGAAATGAGTTAGAGCCAGAAATCGTTGGCAACCTAAAATGGCTATCACATGGCATAAACAGGCAGCAGGCTCATTCAATGTTAGCTTATCTAGCTGGCTAATAACACAGCTTAGCTCAAACATGACATTATACATTTACCCTATTTATATGGGGTAAAGTTATAGCTTCGTTGTTCCTAAGTGACCTGAATTCGCTAAAATAGAACTAACTAAAGCTACTGGCATTATCTTGTTAGCTAGCTAACATGCTACTGTCATTATCTTGTTAGCTAGCTAACTAGTTACGTTAGCTTGCTTTTCTATGGACAGTATAGTGGCATGCTAACATTAGCAACCTTCGTAGCTAGCATGTGCTCACGACTCTTTTTAACCTACTGTTCATGAGGTAAGCTCTATTTTATTTAGTACATATCGATAACTGTAACCGAAACCATTAGATGGCAAATTCACCTTCCTATCCCCCTGAGTACTGTATTTGTTAGGCTTTTTCAATCCTAAAGCCTTTTCCAGCGAGGATAGCTCTTTCAACGACATCTTTGCGAACGATGGGACAAGGGGGATGGCACAGGACTGGTCGAAATTACTCACTCCTGCCCACTAGATTTAAATCGACAACAAATTCAGCCAATGGTGACATGAAAAGTGGCTATTATTTCCTTTCATTACATTGCATCAGATCAAAGTACTTTATAGTATAGGAATACTATCTCCATGAATATTTCGTTACAGAATAATGTCTTTATTATGTAGTTAAAACGTGCTTACACATGAATGATCAAATTAAGAATGTTTATTTGTTTAATTTATATGTATAAATTAAACAATTAAACATTGTCATATATATCTTAAATTTTATCTTTCTTGATTAATCCAAAAATATTTCAGCAGAGTAAAAATTGCACACACAAAAAACCAACTGAGGCACATTAAAGAGAGGTTTTCAATTGGTGGATAGATGGCTCATGTATACAAATATTGGTATTTGGTTAATATAAGGCATAGTGTTAACTGAGAGGTTTTAATCAATTAAATTATTGTTTTGTATGTGAATGTACGCCTACATAAAACACTAGTCTCATTTTAATTCAGTCTGATCAATTAACCTTTTCACACCAACCCTAGCAGTACATTTTAGCAGAAGCTTTTATCCAGAGTGACTTACAGTAGTGAATGCATACATTTTTCTCCCGTGAGAATTGAACCCACAACCCTGGCGTTGCAAGTGCCATGCTCTACTAACTGAGTCACTTCCTATGATGTCATACACACACCTGGCCCTCATAGAGTTAATAAGTAGAGTTTGACTGACATCTGACATTTCATTATGGGCGAGTCATAAGGAGTCTGGCTTAGATATGTTATTTTCCAGCATGACTTGGCTCCAGTTTATAAGCGGGTGAAGATGTGCGATGTAATACAATCAATGTATCAATATTCTTATGGGAATACACATGTTAATAGTATAGGGGTGCCCTAATTTCTTATGGGAGTGCTCGGCACTGTAGAACACTCCAGTAATTCAAACCCTTCCTACAGCTCAATCTATCAAACAATGGGAAGCATACAGGGACCTACAATTCATAGTAACATGCTTGTTTCCTCACTGCATTGTATGAGATTTGTGGAAATTTAAATCAAAATGACAGTGAAGGTCTAGAGTTTCCCCAAGTCCGGCAGCAAGTTTGCCTCCATGTCTCCTGGTATGTCTGTCTCGCAGTGTCTCCTTGCTCTGCTGTTGTATGTCATGTCTGTTTCGATTTGTACAGTCTCCTTATGACTCGTCCATAATGAAATGTCAGATGTCAGTCAAACTCTGCTTATTAACTCTATGAGGGCCAGGTGTGTGTATGACATCATAGGAAGTGACTGCTGCGATGAGGTGTTGCGTGCTACTACCTCCCGTCAGTCATCATCCTGGTTGTCACATATATTTGAATATCCAGGTTGAGGTGACGTGGAGGGCAGTTACTCTAAACAGGATAAAAAAAGCTACTGCCTGTGGTAAAAACTCTACCATGGCCCGGCTTGGCACGTTACATGCATTACCATAACATGAAGTAGAATTGATCAGATAGTTTCCTACACTGGTGAACCCCTGCAACTCTTCGCCAGGTTGTTGCTGTAAATTAGAATGTGTTCTCAGTCAATTTATGAGGTTACAGTAAAATAAGGAATGAATAAATACAGTTTTCCAAAAGCCCAATATGCAGTGAGCACATGAGATGGAGGGCAGGTAGCCTAGCGGTTACAGCGTTGGGTCAGTAACTGAAAGGTTGCTAGTTTGAATCCCCGGGCCGACTTGGTGAAAAATATGTTGCGCTGCTCTTAAGCAAGGCATTTAACCCTCATTGCGCCATGGTTGCTGTCAATAATAGCTGTGACTCCAGTGTCTCAGTGGGAGTGGGATATGTTAAAAACAAATTTCCACGCCACGCACTTGTACAGGATATACAGATATATGCAAGTGAAACAGGACAAATATCAGCACCCCCTATTTGACTTGAACCTAAAACCTCATCTAGCCAAGTTGTAGCAATATGATTATAAGACCTCTTTATCATTCTAGTACGAATAGGGCCTTGGATGGAACATTCTTGTTGATGTTTATTACCTTACACACATCCATGCACACATCCTGACCTCATCACTACATGTGCACTTTATCTGCAATTGCAAACGTTATTTTTAGAACTCATTTGGAGAAAAAAGCTGTCCCAGAATGCAAATTAATTATAAGAATGAGTACACAGACTATCACAAATGATTAGATGCCACAGAACAAGGTAAGGATAATTACTGTTTTTCCCCTTTTCCTTTTTTTTGTGTGTTTGTTTGTGTGTTTCGGCACGTCATACACGTTTAGCCTAGTAGGGATTTCATAAAGGCATGCCTGCAGCGTTAAAGTATGTCTCCTCTACCAAATGCCTTGGAGCTGCCACATCCTGTATGTACACAGATGTGCTGAGGACAACAATCTCCAGTTGCGGAGGACGATCTATAGCCCATGGGAGTATTTCTCATGCCGATTGTGATACATAATCCAGGGTCACATTAGTAAGAGAATATATTGCGGGGTCACCCATACTGCCGTGGGGCTTCCAGGGGCATCCGCATACCCCAATTTTGATATCTCTTCCCCCGTTACACTGATTTGTCTGGCTTGGATGTAGGGCCTATGCAGAGCTGTCTCCCCTGCTACCATTCATAACCTGTAAGGTTATCGTCTGGATATTTAAATCTAGAGCTGCACGAGATGGAGGAGGATCGGTCGTGAGAAGAGACATGCTTACTGTCAGCACGCATTGTTGAAATTGTGTATTGGTGCTACCTTGGATTGCCAAGCTGGAACGAACATGGGCACAGACATAGGGCGGCTGTGTGACAATTAGAGAAAAGGCTGTGATGGAAAGAGACAGAGACTGAAATCCTACCCCAGCATCCAGTTTTTATTTTTCCTATCTGTCTCACATTTACCCCAACACCAGAGAGAATACGGCAAGCTTTCACAAATGATTGTGGATGAACAAACCTGGGATGTAACCTTTCTGTGTATCAGTGTAAGCTTGTTGTAATATAACATAAAGATTTTGAGGTTCTATTTCCTGGGCTTTGTAGGTTCATTCCTCCGTAATGGCCATAAGCTTAGACTGTGACAAATGTAACACCTTTTACAACTTCTAAGAAAATAGTTCTTTCAGTGTTCAAATGTCGGTAGTCGGCGCTGACTGCTGTCTTCTTGTTTCTCCTGCTGGCTCTAGCACTGGAAGGACTGAAGAGAGTATCAACCCCAGAGCTCCAGGCCTGCCTTGGTGTCCCAATAAGGGACTGACGTACCAACCTTCCCTCACGCAGCAAGAACAACCCACGGCAAGAAGAAGCTGGTCCCTTCTCGTCACACACCCACACACACCCACACACACACACACACACACACACACACACACACACACACACACACACACACACACACACACACACACACACACACACACACACACACACACACACATTTGCATATGTGAGTTTGGGGGTGGGGGGCTAGATGAGAGGCCGACATGGTGGAAAGATGACATTTTTGTGGCATTTCAAGTCTTTCCCTTAACATTTGTGACAGGAGATTAGCATTGGTACATGCAGGGAGGAGTGTGAGCCTGGAGAAAGGAGAGAGCAGTAATACAGTTTCTCCGTTTCCTCGCTGCATGCCAGCCAGACGCTGTGGGACGCGCTAGGGGACACAGTACCAGCTCACAGTACCATTCCAGAGTGCATCTCTCATCCAACAACAGTCACTTAAGACTATTCATTAAGCTCTGAATTCCCTAACCCTCAGCCATTTCCCCTCAGAAAAATTAACCTTGGTGGAGGATTTTGATCATATAGCTTCTGATTTCCTTTATTGAAGTTGCCCATTGGCCATGCAGGTTCTCCCCCCGTGATTTAGACAAATTCTTGGTGAAAACTATTGTGGCTGTGCTTTCACTATGCCCCTGAGGATGGTAATAGAGTTGTGAAGTACACGCAATAAACATGGGTTTGAAATACAGACACATATGTACGCACACACGCACATGTGTGTACACCTGACATGTGAGCAACATGGACTTGGGTTATTACACGTCTAAGACACACATATTCACACACACACACACACACACATGCACGCACGCACACACGCACACACACACACATGTGTGTACACCTGACATGTGAGCAACATGGACTTGGGTTATTACACGTCTAAGACACACATATTCACACACACACACACACACACACACACACACACACACACACACACACACACACACACACACACACACACACACACACACACACACACACACACACACACACACACACACACACACACACACACACACACACACACACACACACACACCTGACCTGTGTTGAGTATAGCTTAGGCGTGGCTCACTTGCTGTTGTATGCAATGTTTCTTTCAGCCAGCAGGGAGCACTGTGGTTCTTTCAAAAAAATCTCCATCTGAGAGGTCCTCTATGATTAAACACAGAACATGGCCGTTTTAAGAGGCCAAAACTTTATCAAGCAGATCAAAGAAGAAGCTGTTGTGTGACTGTTAATGGGGCATCAACACACACCGGAACATTCTAATCATTATGGCTGACACAGTTATCTGACAGAAACCAATCATTGTAAATGCAAATATATTTTTTTTTTTTTCCCATACAACTCCTATTCTATGAGTGGTTATTTGACATTAAGTGTCATATTTCACTATTTCAACTTCTTATAGGTTGATTTAGTATTCAGTTATATTGACTAAATATGGATTGTTCAGAAAAGCTTTGTCTCACGTTAGTGTGTTTTTCTGGACAGACATTGTTGTACTGATCTTCTCCAAGTGTGACTGATCTCAATATCACTCTCTTCCTGATGTTGGCAATGGATTCACATTGTCTTGACAGTACCCTATACATGACTATGTTTTAGTAGATTACTGTACATATTATTGCGGTCAGTGTCCAGACCGCCTCTCTTACATAGGTGTTGGAGGTGAAGCCAGGCATGCTGCCTTTCTTTCTCCCTCCATCATCTCCATCTATCTTTATGTCTTTAGCCCATTACTTTGATTCACTACCTCTGGAGGTCAGAAGGGAAAGCACAGACACATGGCCTGTCTCTCCTATCGCTGTGTCCACTATATCCCTACTGAGGAGAGATCATTATAGCACACCGCAATAGAGAGAGAGAGAGAGAAAGAGAGCGAGAGAGAGTGAGAGAGAGAGAGAGCAGGGTTATTCCTATTCGGCCGTCCCCTACTCTCAGGCGATGGTCTGACTCTGGCTGACATGCCTCCAGCCCCCACCAGCCACCATGATCTATATGAGGCCATCTTTATTGGCAATTTCAGCCCAGGGACAGATGGGGCTGCAGCCATGATAAAATCCACCAGGCCTCACCTGTGACACAAACTGAAGGAAAAAGAAATAATGCATCCTCCATCATAGTGGTTATAGTGGAGTAATGTGGGGTGTATAGTGGATATTTAAGGCCAGCATGACCAGCTGCTTACCTCTAGTATGGAGAGACACAAAGATATGTTTTGTGGCATATTTAGTAATGATTCAGATGCAATATCATTCTGAGTTGGAGGATCCTGTCTGACAAATCTCTATACAGATATACTGTGCTTTGGATTTTCTTTTTGGCTAGAATAGTTCATTATTAGCTTTTATTGTCCTTTGCAAACATGTGCAAGTCCAATACTATTAACATCCTGTGATTGCATTGCAGAGATGTAAATTGAGCTTGTTTGAATGAACAGGTAGCATCTGTGGACACGGTCTCTTCCCTCTAATCCACAGACACAGCAGTGTTCTCTGGGCCCACAAGGTGGTATTATACATTTGTCTGACATTTACATCGGATTGTGTATTATTTACTTCCGATATACTTTCTGTATTGTATACAATCAACACCAATATGATACCTTTATTATAAAATACAATAATTGTAACAATTATTAATATAGAACACATTTGAATAAAAAATATTACTTGATCATAAGAATCATTATTTTAATTGTATTGTCACACACAAATGTAAGAATTGTAATTTTTCTGTAATATATTTTCCTGCATACTGTGTGGCATATCAAATGTACCCTGTTACATCTGCAGAATATTTTCCCATTTTTCAAAGTCTTAAAACACACAAGGCAAATCATTGGGAATTGGCATGACAACACTCTAGCTCTAAGTAGACTATATCCTCAGGCCATTCCAACACTCGTTGAATGAAAGACAGAAGCTTGCAAAGTGACGAATACCATGAAATAGCCCTGTAATGAACAATCAGTTTCATGTAAGTTACAGTTCAGACAGGCCACCACCATAAGCCCAATCCCGATATGTAGTCTTTAAATTGATTTGGACAGATCACACGTGTAGCTAGCTATTGATCAGGAACTGTTTTGATCCTATTTCAATGTGCACAAAGCTGAGCATATCATTATCCACACATACACTTGACTCCTTGTAATTCCCTCCAGTTTGAAGTGAAAACTTTCAAATGCTGTAGGCCTACATTGGAATTGATGGATGAAGACAGTGTATGATAAAACATATATTCCTGCATCATGACCACTGTACTCAGGTGTCTAGGCTTAGTGAGTCAACGTGCAGTAGTGATATGGTTGTGTGTGTGGTTGTGTGTGTGTGTGTGTGTGTGTGTGTGTGTGTGTGTGTGTGTGTGTGTGTGTGTGTGCAGTATGTGTGCCAAACGTCTGTGCCTCTCAACAACGCTCCTCAATGTTTGTTATGCGGCCGGCTTCACTCATCCTCTCCCAGTCTCCTCACATAGGTCCTTATTAACTTAATCAAGAAGAGCAATTTTGACATTTAGGCGCCTAATTTGCTCAGCGGCAAATAAAAGAAGAAAAAGCGAGCATCAGCTGTGGAGATAACGTAAACTGACAGAGATATACAAAAAGTGAGTTTATCAGGAGAATAATTAAATGATAGAAACAGACCCTATGATATAGGTTCTCTCCTGTTCCCATGACTGACTGGGCCGGTTCTTAGGGAAATGGTCACGGCGGGTGGGCGTTATTTATCGGAGGGTGTGGTCAACATTTTGGACCGGTGATCGAGGTGTAGGCTAGGTGGCCAGGCTGCGGTGTGTCTGTCATTGGAGCCTTCCTTTTAATCAAGCTAACATGAAGCTATCTGATGTGCTGGTAGTGGGTCTGTGTGCAGATACGGCTATACCCATCTACCTGTAGGGACCCCCGGGCGTCATCAGCACTCGCTGCTCCCGGGCACGTCCTCCGTCAAACCAAAGACATGGGAAGTCAAGTCACTAGTTTTTTTCCCTCCACCAACCCATAATCCATTATCTTGAGATAACTTTGTCAGATTGTCAAGCAAACTCTCCGATGGGATCTGGGCCCATCGCCTATTAAAAATGAATAAACGCCGGCTGAGCTGGCCACCACTCGCCGATACTCCCTCCGAGCATCCCCGTGACTGCATTACTGTGGCTCCTGTTTCTGCAGCCACAGCCAGCCTACCCGGTAATCACGTTTCCCCTCCCTCTCCCCTCCAAACAGACTTGTTTCATTGATTATATAAAGGGGATTGATTTTCCGTGACCAGATGTAACACTTGTAAAATGCATGTGTAATTGTATTGGGTGCTGTCGCCCTCTCTCCATCACTCCATCCCTCCTTTCCTCCTCCCAGCCCTCTGCTCTGTCTGCACCAGGATGGGATGGGAGAAAGAGATTCATTTTTAATCAGGGAGCGGTGGTGTTAATTTAGCAGCATCAGCAGCAGCAGCGACTATCACGTGTATGTGTGTGTGTGAGTTTACTAGTTGCGATGCTTTGTGACACGCTGCCTATGCCGAGCCGTGCTGCGGTGCTATTCCAGGCCTGAGACCTAGGGTTCATGAATAATTTGCCACTGTTAATCTTGAGTGGTCTTGATTTATTCTGGGCCGCCTTTGAAGTCCAATATGCTGAGGGCTTTACGGAGAGGCTACGAAACAGCAGAGACTAACAACAGCAATAATGAGAACCATGTTCGTTCAAGTTAGACATGCAGATTTACTGAGTTTTGGTTGATGTACATTAGCATGACGATTCAATACATTGTCACAATTACAACACTGTTGAACATGATTATGAATTAAGTAATCGAACCAGGTCTCCTCATGTATTAATGGCATGTCAACCACCCTATGAAGGAGAGTGGCAGGCAGGTAATCATAGAGAATGCCATAAGACCCATCACAATCTCCAAGATGGCTGCTCGGCCATGTCATCTTTTCCTACCATTCTCTGTGACACCCCAGTTGAGCAGGGTAATGACCCGTCACTAACGATACCCTCTTCATTTGCCTCTATCAAGTTCAATGTCATCTGCAGTGACCAAACGACCATGTACACATATACATACCCCTACAGATGCCATATCGTAATTTGACCAGTTTCACTCTGCAGGAAGATAATCCTGCAGCGACAGGGAATGTGAATTGTTATGTAGATTATAATATATATAATTTAGGTGTTGATATATTTTTTTGTTAGGGCAAATCAAGTCTGATATTTTAAAGTCTAAATTACAAACTTTAGAAGCCTTTTTAAAGCTCGAATTCACTCCTGCTGTGCACAGGATGTTCACATGAAGATATGGCATCTGTAATTGTTTTTATGTGTGTTATCTATCCTTGGCCTATACTGTAAGAAATAAATGGTGATAAACAGCCATTTTGACAAAGGTGGAAAGGTGGTCTGGGTTGGCTACACCCTCACCATCACTCCCTATCAGGGTTACTGTTGTGCTGTTGGGGGATAGAGTCTAGTCTCTGGTGCTCAGTTGTTGTTTTAGGTCCAATACACCTGCAGGACATGAGGGCCAGTTGTTTGGGCTGGGGGCTGAACATTCACATTATTCTGAGGGGGAATTGGTCGTCACTCTGAATAGGATCAGGTCGTGTTTACCTGGGGAACTGGGGGGGAAATAAGTCTGTTTTGTTTGCTAGTTTACTGGAACCCATGCTGTGTTCCAAATGGCACCATGTTCCCTATTTAGTGCCCTACTTTTAACTAGAGCACAGGCTCTGGATATAAGGTATAGGGTGCCATTTGTTTCGGACAAAACCTCAGACACCATAGCAATAGTTTTGGAACAATTCACTTGAAGCGGATATGGAGGGTAGTGATGGAAACGGCTGGTAATTTGAATATGGATGATCCATACATTATGCTGATGGTAAATGTTGTTGGTGGAGTGTCTACAGTGTGTGCTGAAATTCTGGTATAGGTGAAATACATGAGGATAATGTTCCTCTTCTCAGTTCAGCATCTGGTCCTCTCATTCAGCTGTTCTGTACATTATTGTCAGGCACACTGGGGCCCAACTTAGCAGTTAACTTAATTACAGTAAATACTATATCTCTATGCAATACCAAGTCATATCCTCCTATATAAAAATGTAAACATGTCAAGCCATAGAGAGAGATACAACATGGATTTTGAATAACTTTGGGGCTCTACGATTATCTCAATTTAAGCCCGGGGGGCACAGAGCGAGTGAGTTTAAAAAACAAACCCATATGCATTTAGGTTTTCTCCCTCTATTAATTTCCTATCTGCATTATCCAATTAGTCTGAGGAACTGCAGCGATGTGCATCGCACGGACGGATACTCCACTTCCTGGAAACATTGAATCAGGACATCCTGTTCGGTCCGGACATTATGGTTGTCAGTCATCATTGAAAATATTGTATGTATTAGTTCTAATTATTGTCCTGCATACTGTAGTTTATACTTCCTGCAATGGTCTTAATGTCATTTAGCTGTTTTTTTGTGGGTACGTCTAGTCTAAATGGAAACGCTAAATTGTGTCTTATTTTTTATTTTATTTTATTTGATATGAGAAATATTCACACACACACACCATAATAGTCACATACATACTGTACCTAAAATAATTTATCCAACCTGACAATATTTAGCTCTCAGTGACTGGATTAATAATTTCATAAAACAGAGATACTGTATGTCCATCTCATAATATCAATACATTTTTCGGGGCTTTGTTTTGATTGCTCACACAGCCACTGAGCGAGCTCTGAACCAGTGGATCTCCCTCGATCCAGTGCCACATTTCCAGACCCTCACCTTCCCGTCAAGCTAATCCAACCCAGAAATAGAGTGAGTGGGGAGCCGGCCTGTCAGGTTTGTCTCATCCCTGCTGCAATCTTGCTAACTATTCTACCCAGCGTCTCCCAGTGGTAAACCTCACTGGCTGTACCAGTGCTGACAACCCACATAATTAATGGGCATGAATGCGGCGCTACCTATGAGTGGAGCTGACAGAAAGCCATACATACCTTTGGCCCCCCTCTCCTTTCCTCTCCCCTACTCGGTGCACCGGTTCAGGGGCTCACTGGAGCGATGGGCTGCTACAGACCTACTGGCCCTAATTGATGCCCTCTTATTTTGGAGAGGGTGGGAGAGAGGGAGCGGAGGTTGGTTATTCATCCATTCATTTCTCTTGCTCTCTCTCTCCCTCGCTCTCTGTCTCTGTCCAGCGAGTCTTTCACCGTCACTGAGGGACTTTGTTTGCTGAGAGTGGACCTGCATATCAAAGCCTCTTGTTGCTGTAATGAGGACTTCTCTCCTCTCTGTGCTCGGCGTCACAGTTCTCTGGCCCTCTTTGAACACAGAACACTGGTCCCCTAACCACAGAGTTGCAGCCATCATGAGAAAGGGGGAAGGGAGGAGGGTTTTGGAGAAGAGGGCAAGGAGAAGGAGCTGATAGTAGGAACCTCCATTAGAGCAGGGTTATACCTCCTCCGCCATGAGATGTCATGTCGAGGGGGAGGTAGGATCTCTGAGGGCCTCACGCCCCACCCCTCTCGCGTTGCCGCGTCGACCGACCCGGGCCCTAGCTGCCTGCCAAGCAGAGTCGGCTGAGTGATTAGAGCAATTACTCGTCAAAGGTCTGTCAGGGCCAATCAAATCTGTCCCTCCTCCCGCCCGTCGACAGGCGAAGGGGTGACCCAGACCTGCCTCGGCCGGGAACATTAGAGGAAGTTACACTCACTTCTCCTGCCAGTCCGGGCTGCCTGCCTGACGCTGTTCTCTCTGAGACGCGGGTGTAGACTGGGCTGCAGCCTGGGCTCTGTTTCTCACAGGCCTCCTAATGATCTGACTGAGACCCACCACCGTTCATGGGGAGCCCAATGGAATGGACCCCTTGAACTGGGGGAGACGGCCTGCCATTGTTTGTGTGTGTGGCCTCCTCATATCCATCACAGTGATTGCCCTGCGATTCCAGGCTGCCTGCCGTTTTCTCTCTCTTTCTCTTTTTCTCTCCTTTTTTCTCATTTCGTCCTGCGACTCCCCCACCTCATTTGTTGCGATTCGAGTTGAGTTGTTATTTTCCACGATGTGAGGTATGGCAGTGACAAGGGTGAGAGCACACTCTCCTCAGCTCTCTCTCTTTCTCTCCCTGTCTGTCTTCCTCTTTCCTGTTTGACACCACCAAATGCAGCTGTGACACTGGGTAATGGCTTTTGGCAACCTGTGATTATTTGAAGGAATAGGTTGCTCAGTGGACCCCTAGCTGAGAGAATCCTGGGTCTCTCTACAGCTGCAGCCAGAACATTAGTGGAAATGCCATGATCCGCCTCTCCTGTGTGTGTGTGTGTGTGTGTGTGTGTGTGTGTGTGTGTGTGTGTGTGTGTGTGTGTGTGTGTGTGTGTGTGTGTGTGTGTGTGTGTGTGTGTGTGTGTGTGTCTGTGTGTGTGTGTGTGTGTGTGTCTGTGTGTGTTTTTGAGTGTGTATGTTTTATTTTAAAGGGCCAGTGCAGTCAAAAACTTGGTTTTCTTGTGTTTTATATAAAGTGGGGTCCAAAATTATTCACACCCTTGATAAAGATGAGCAAAAATGTCTGTATGCTAAAAACAAATGGGGAAATTATATTATTCTATACTAATACATTGCTTAGAGAAAGAGATTTTGTTGAACACGTAATAAAACATGTTTTCAAAAAGATAGGGGTCAAAATTATTGACGCCCCTGTTTTCAGTACCTTTCAATACCTCACCTTGCGAGGATAACAGCACTAAGCCTTTTGCTAAATGTTGTATGAGATTGGAAAACACATTAGGAAATATTTTAGACCATTTCTCGAAACAGAATCTTTCCAGAACCTTGATATCCTTTGTCTGCACGCACCCTTTTCAATTCAAACTATAGGTTTTTAATGGGTTCAGGTCCGGAGACAGATTTGGCCATTGCAAAATGTTAATTTTGTGGTCAATTAACTATTTCTTTGTGGATTGTGATGTGTGCTTGGGGTTATTGACTTGATGGAAAACCAACTTGCAGCCAATTCTTAGCCTCCTGGTAGAGGTAACCAGGTTTTTGGCTAAAATGTCCTGGTACTGTGTAAAGTTCATCAACTTGCAGCCATTGACCTTAACAAGGGCCCCATGGCCAGAGGAAGCAAAATAGCCCCATAACATCAAAGATCCACCACCATATTTTATAGTAGGTATGGTGTTAATTTCTGGATAATGCATTCTCATTTCGATGCCAAAACCTTCACTGATGTGTGTGGCTAAAGAGCTCTATTTTCATGTCATCTGGCCACAGCACCGGTTCCAATCCAATTGCTAATGCCGTACAGCAAACTCCTGGTGTTTTCATTTGTAGGATACAATGAAAATAGAGCTCTTTGGCCACACACACCACTAGGTACACCGCTAGGTACACCGCTAGGTACACCGGTAGGTACACTGCTAGGTACACCACTAGGTACACCGGTAGGTACACTGCTAGGTACACCACTAGGTAAACCACTAGGTACACCACTAGGTACACCAGTAGGTACACCAATAGGTACACCGGTAGGTACACCAGTAGGTACACCAGTAGGTACACTGCTAGGTTCACCAGTAGGTACACCAGTAGGTACATCAGTAGGTACACCACTAGGTAAACCAGTAGGTACACCAGTAGGTACACCAGTAGTTACACTGCTAGGTAAACCACTAGGTACACCAATAGGTACACCACTAGGTACGCCACTACGTACACCAGTAGTTACACTAATAGGTACACCACTAGGTAAACCACTAGGTACACCAATAGGTACACCAGTAGGTACACTGCTAGGTACACCACTAGGTACACCGGTAGGTACACTGCTAGGTACACCACTAGGTAAACCACTAGGTACACCAATAGGTACACCAGTAGGTACACCAGTAGGTACACTGCTAGGTTCACCAGTAGGTACACCAGCAGGTACACCGCTAGGTAAACCACTAGGTACACCAATAGGTACACCACTAGGTACGCCACTACGTACACCAGTAGTTACACTGCTAGGTACACCACTAGGTAAACCACTAGGTACACCAGTAGGTACACTGCTAGGTACACTGCTAGGTACACTGCTAGGTACACCACTAGGTACACCAGTAGGTAAACCACTTGGTACACCAGTAGGTACACCAGTAGGTACACCAGTAAGTACACCAGTAGGTAAACCACTTGGTACACCAGTAGGTACACCAGTAGGTACACCAGTAGGTACACCAGTAGGTACACCAGTGGGTACATAGTATGTACACCAGTAGGTACACCACTAGGTACATAGTATGTACACCAGTAGGTCCGCCAGTAGGTACGCCAGTAGGTAAAACACTAGGTACACCGCTAGGTACACCGCTAGGTACACTGCTAGGTTCACCAGTAGGTACACCACTAGGTACACTGCTAGGTTCACCAGTAGGTACACCACTAGGTACACCAGTAGGTACACCAGTAGGTACACCAGTAGGTACACCAGTAGGTACATCAGTAGGTACACCACTAGGTACACCACTAGGTACACCAGTAGGTACATCAGTAGGTACACCACTAGGTACACCAGTAGGTACATCAGTAGGTACACCACTAGGTACACCACTAGGTACACCAGTAGGTACACCACTAGGTACACCAGTAGGTACACTGCTATGTACACCAGTAGGTACACCAGTAGGTACACCACTAGGTACACCAATAGGTACACCGCTAGGTACACCACTAGGTACACCAGTAGGTACACCAGTAGGTACACCACTAGGTACACTGCTAGGTACACCACTAGGTAAACCGCTAGGTAAACCACTAAGTACACCAGTAGATACACCACTAGGTAGACCAGTAGGTACTCCGCAAAGTACACCACTAGGTACACCGCTAGGTACACCGCTAGGTACACCACTAGGTACATCAGTAGGTACGCCACTACGTACACCAGTAGGTACACCACTAGGTACACCAGTAGGTACACCAGTAGGTACACCACTAGGTACACCACTAGGTACACCACTAGGTACACCGCTAGGTACACCACTAGGTACACTGCTAGGTACACCACTAGGTACACCAGTAGGTACTCCGCTAGGTACATCAGTAGGTGCACCACTAGATACAACACTAAGTATACCAGTAAGGAACACCACTAGGTACACCAGTAGGTACCCCGCTAGGTACACCAGTAGGTACACCACTAGGTACACCACTAGGTACACCGCTAGGTACACCACTAGGTACACTGCTAGGTACACCACTAGGTACACCAGTAGGTACCCCGCTAGGTACACCGCTAGGTACACCACTAGGTAAACCACTAGGTACACCACTAGGTACACCAGTAGGTACCCTGCTAGGTACACCACTAGGTACACCACTAGGTACACCACTAGGTACACCGTTAGGTACACCACTAGGTACACTGCTAGGTACACCACTAGGTACACCAGTAGGTACACCGCTAGGTACACCACTAGGTAAACCACTAGGTACACCACTAGGTACACCAGTAGGTACCCTGCTAGGTACACCGCTAGGTACACCACTAGGTACACCACTAGGTACACCACTAGGTACACCGGTAGGTACACCACTAGGTACCCCGCTAGGTACACCGCTAGGTACACCAGTAGGTACACCAGTAGGTACCCCGCTAGGTACATTACTAGGTACACCACTAGGTACACCACTAGGTACACCACTGGGTACACCGGTAGGTACACTGCTAGGTACACCACTAGGTACACCAGTAGGTACACCACTAGGTACACCACTAGGTACCCCGCTAGGTACACTGCTAGGTACACCACTAGGTACACCGCTAGGTACACCGCTAGGTACACCAGTAGGTACACCAGTAGGTACAGTACATTACTATTTCACACGTTTGTTACATGCTAGGATTTGGGAAATACAGTTTAAGCCATTTCATGACTCTTCTTAGTGATGGACATTTATTTAGTATTTGAGGTCAGTCTAGGACAGAAGACAAAATAGCATTTGACAATATTTACTTGGTCCAGTGCATAAAAAAATACAAAAAATATAGCCATTGTTTTTCCTTTTGCTAAATGATTTAGTGATTCGTTGTTCTACAAGGCCAAGCCTGTTTGTTAAGTGGGCTAATCTTCCTTCCTTTGGACGGCGACCCCTAAAAATAGTGAACAGTGACAATCTGCCAGAAACTGCGACTGGAGCTCTGGCAAGTTGCTCTAGGCATTTTCCAGTCCTATCTCCAAACCTTACATCATCCAAAATTGTTTACCTCAATCCTCATATTGATATGTCATTTTTTATTCATTTAAAAATTCTAAATGACAGATGCATAACAGCGTAGATCAACAAAGGGCCTTTTTTGTTCATTTTTATAAGACCATATCTTAGAGCATTTTCTTCCATTGTCGTCTTATAAGTTAAACTCAGATATATTGTTTGTGATGTCCCCAGACCCAGTCTAGCTGTCACCAGTCCGAGATGTCTGCATTCTCAATATTATTTCTGGCCGGCTGTAGTCCATCTTGGGGGCACAATGGAGCCTCTTTCATTTTCTATGTCATAATGCGATAGCACAATTTCCCTGGGAGGCATGGCGCTATTGGAAAAGCGAATAACATATGTTGTGTCTCAAACCCATCCCTTTTGCTTTATCCCACAAGTGCAGATGACCAGCGAAGTAGTGAGTGCCAAAGGCTGGAGAGACTGAGAGGGAGAGCTCTGTGCAGTAGTATGCATGTCACATAGACTATCATTAATCTAGACGGGAACAATAATAAATCCATCCTATCAAAGCCCATCAGAGGAACAGTAATGCATTAGATTCGGAGTGCAACGCAACATGGCTGTAATGTATTGCTCATATATTTTATTGGTATTCGAGGAGAGTCGACTTTGCAGTTGCCTCGGACCATTCTCAAAGCAGATTATCTTTCCCTTGGCATATTCTCTGAGTTGTGTCGCTTTCCAAGCGGGGGCAAACTTGGAGGATGCTGGTTGGTTGGGCATGCTAATCTTTCACTCAACTCTAAGCTCGCGGGACATACGGTGGCTTTGTTTTCCAGACGCTGTAAATGTAAATAAGACACAAAGACCTGGTACCGGGAGCAAAGTATCCTTACTATTGACAGTCCAATAAATGTGCAACTACTCTATCTCTCAAATAGATAAGGATCATTAAGGACGGAGCTGGACTTTCAGGTAACTTTCAGGTAACTTCAGACCGCTCATCTCTTGCCTTAATTGAAAGATGGGTGTTGTTAGGGAGAGGGAAAGAGAGAGAGACGGTTAAGATGAAGAGGAGAGATGAAACGAGAAGCCACTTGGTCCTTTGAGACTCCTTACTTCCCTCGCTGCCAAATTAGCCCAATTAGTCAGAGTGGCCTGCACGCGAGGCGGCTGTCAAATCTCACAGTCATATCAACGCCAGGGGTCATTCTCCCTCATTTAAGTGATGTTTTTGACTCTCGCTGGCTGCCTGGTGAGCCACCTGCATATGAGTGAGTGAGTGAGTGAGTGTGTGTGTGTGTGTGTGTGTGTGTGTGTGTGTGTGTGTGTGTGTGTGTGTGTGTGTGTGTGTGTGTGTGTGTGTGTCTGTGTGTGTGTTCAAGCATGAAAGGGTTGGCTTCTTCAAATCAATCCCACCTCACCAGCAGGGTGTATGGGTGTCCTTATCAGAGTATCTGCTAAAGCTGTGCTGGGGTGTGAGAACCAAGCCTCTTTTTCCTCAGGTAATATCCACCAAGTCTCTTTAAAGCCTGCCGTTGGGATTCTTTTATCTCTCCACATCAAAAGCACCTAACTTTTCTGCACAAAGAAAAAGAAGCAGAGAGAAGAGTTTATAGAGGCACAGCAAAGTCTAGAAAAAAAGCCTTGAGCAGGTGAATCTTCATAACCGGTCAACAATGGATGGAAAATGGCTCCCAAAAACAAACAACTCATTGTTTCTTGGTCTGCCGAGTCTGACTTGGACTAATAGCGCCTCTCCTTGCCTCCAGCAATGCAGATGACATAATTCAGTCACTAGCCAAACAAATTTGAAAAGGCAAAGGACCTGCCAACAGACACTTAGCTTGTCCCCTAGATGAAGGAGTCACTTATAACAATAGCCACAGTCATCTCTCATAAATGTTTGAAATCTGGAGGAATCGGGGCCCTGATAATCACCTGCCCAGGGGCCCACGTCTGTGTCCTTCTCTCAGATAGGGAGGTAGAGTGGAGTAATTGGACGACCTGGTTACATGAACAAGCATACCTTACCCCACATGAACGCTAGCCAGCCAGACAAGTTGCTCCTGTAGCAGAGCCCCTACACATTCATCTCTTTAATTTACCTCACTAGGGTTGTATTTTACCCAGGGCCCTGTACTGTCGAAGCCAAACATTGTTCCGGGAGAGCGGTGCAAGAAGTGTTTACCTGCTCCTCCTTAGTCAGGCCTCACATGTGACTGAATGCCTGTTGAGCCTCAAAGGCATACACATGTATGACAAATACATTGAGCGCCACTTTGATGCTCCTATTACACAGGGAGGCACAATGTGCTTAAGGATATGATGAGATCAGCTCTATCTAGAATAAAGAGTTGTAATGAGGGCCTCCTGAGGGGCGCAGCGGTCTAAGGCACTGTGTTGCAGTGTTCCGGCGTCACTACAGCCTGAGGTTCGATCTCGGGGGGGGGGGGGGGATGGAGAAAAGCTGCACCAATGTACAGCTCCCCCCCCCCCCCTCCCCCCGAGATCGAACCTTAAGCTTTCTGGGGAGAAAAAGTTGTAATGACACGAAAAATGTTTGCATTTTCAGGTTGCAATAAAAAGACAAGGCATAAAAATATGGAAACTAGTGGAAGCTGGTGGGAGGAGCTATAGAAGAAAAGGCTCAGTGTATTGGCTGGACTGGAATTAATAGAACGGTATCAAACACATCAGACATATGGAAACAGTTCTATCTATTCCATTCCAGCCATTACAATGAACTCATCCTCCCATAGCTCCTCCCACCAGCCTCCGCGAAACGTTGTTGCACCATAGAATTACATGTAAAACATTTTTCAACCTTGTTTAAATGATAAATGTAATTGTATTTATATGTTGTTGACATGGGCTGTCAGGAGCTTGTCTGTACCTGACATAATTGTTTAAACATGATCAAATAAGAATCACATCAGCTTCGCGTCTGCTGTTATTGGTGAAAAGGCTCTAAAAGTCACACCTGGGAAATGGGGGGACATTTCTACACAATCCTTGTCTCTAAAGATAAATTGAGATGTAATTGAGTGACGCAGTTTTTGTTTCTTTATCTTTACATACCAATTGTATTGTTATTCAATCCTGTAATGTGATCAATATGATCATTCTTCTGTATGTATTTCTTACTTACATTTTTCTTTTGAGTGGCAGCCCACAGGTACAACAGGACTGTATATATATTATACTGTATATAATATATATGGAAAATATTGAATAGAGAATATGATATCAACTGAGTTTATGAATTGCTATGAATATTGTACCTGTGACCCCCCCGCCCACTCCAAAAAAGACAAAACAAATAAAAATGTGGTCACAAAAATATGCTGTATTGTGACCTCATAAGGGAGAGCCTCATGATTTCATCCTTGACCTGGACAATGCATCATTAGCCCCATTCTCCCCATCCATGCCTGCCCCCGCATTCCAAACACATCACAGCAATTAATTCACCTCGCTCGATGAACTCTCTGCCCAGCCCCTCGCCCCTCGCCCCTCGTCTACCACACTCACACACGCACCGTCCGAGAGGCAATGCGTGAACACTAGCCCACAAACCCCCATCCTCATACCTCCACCCCCAGCCGGGTCTCCCACTGACCTAATTATTTGGGGGTTTCCTTTCCTTCCTCGCCTGTTCTCGGCCCGTCAGTTCCACAGACCACAGCCCCCCCACATCCCGCCGTGGCATGCCTCTCCAGTTACGGAAGGGGAGGAAGCAGGGCCAGTGGGGGTCTCTGGGAAAGGCACTCAATCCTGATTACACTCAACTTTGTCCCACACCTCTCCCTTGCCCCCCAACCTCAGGTCCTTCACCTTTCTCTCCTGGGCTCACCTACCTGTGTGACAGAATGCAGAACACATCATATACATCTACATCTATATGTGCAGGTGGATATGTTTTGAAAACAGATAAAGATTCTAGATATGACACATTTTAGTTTGTTGAAGTTTTTCCACCTGTGGTTGACCACAAACTTGCTACAGTAGCAAGTCAAATCAAGTCAAACATTCCTATATTGAGAAACAGTGCCCCTCAGTACACAGAACAAGGAAAACAGGGTCATATCAAAGGAACAGCACAAACACACTGTACTCTACATATTTGGATAGTGCACTAATATCTACTGTACTGTACATTGCTAGAGGGCCAGGCCACCTCACGGCCTGCCAACTCACGGCCTGCCACCTCACGGCCTGCCACCTCACGGCCTGCCAACTCATGGCCTGCCTGCCTAACTTCAGTTCAAGTAACAGAGCTTTTTACGGCATCCGTTTCTGTATGGGAAAGAGTGGCGGCGTATGTCAGATGCTCAGGGACACGCAAGGCGATGCCAGAAGCCAGCAGATTAATTAGGCACTCCACATGAGTCTTAGAAGAGGAGCTCACCGGTTATCGTGAATCTACATAGTCCTACTGGGCGGACAAATGAGAGCCATGGAAATGGAAGAGGAGACAGATGGCTCATCGCTGTCTGATGGGAAAGGATTGAATTTGGCTGGAAGGAAAGGAGGGAGGGCTGAGACACTGAGACCATAGGGCTGGGAAAGAGGGTCGGAGGCAACGAACAGAGGTCTGATGTCATGCAATAAGAAGAGGCAGAGACAGACGGACGCCATGATATCGTATTGAGATGATCTGGTCAGGGCTGAAATAAATGTAAGCCCCTATATTTTGACTTCATTTACAGTTTTGCAGCTTTTGCAGGGTTTTTAAATCCTTCATTGACATTGTACAGATTGTAGTTTACTATACCTGTGGTGTCTTCTGGGCTGCTGAACCAATATGTGCATTATCAAACTGTGGCATGCATCACGCCACCTGGGTCTTCCCTCCAATCAGCCGCTGTGCCTGCAAATGCCAATGGAAGAGACACGCACATGGTGTGTGTCTGAGGTTGAGACATGATGAATCCTTTAAGAGGCACGCACCCTTTGTCATCAGGAATGCGATGAGAGCTCCGGCTTGGCCTCTTAGTCTCAGGGACAGGACAGCCAAGAATTCTGACAAGCTGTCAAAACTGCTGGACGGCCATCATGAAGCATCCACGGAGAGGCCAATGTTCGTGCTAAGCGGAGAGGCTGACGGCTGGGTCTGTCTGCAAGCACGGGGCAGTGATCCCCTTGGAAGTGTGAGGGAGAGGGGGGGGATAATGTGCTTGCGCTCAGCAGTTTTTTCCTCAAGGTGTGGAGACCTTTGCAACAGTGGTGGATGCAAAGCTGTTACCAAGCATAGGCCTGTGTTAGTCACAGCCAAGGTGAGCCGGGGAGAACGCATTAGTCTTTGTGTGAATGGCTAAGGGATAGCACATGACTGTGTAGAGACAGGCCAGTCCTCCCTGGTGACATGCTAATAGCGATCCCCTGAGTATCATTGTGACGTACCTTCAACATCAGGGACAAATCAAAGGTTACTCAACCAAACATTATGAAATGGTATGTGTTTTTGTTCAACCTGAAAATCTATTTATAAGTCAGGTTGCGCAACATCTTTCTCTCCTATTGTTTGTGGGCCTTACTCTGTTTTATGTACTGCACGTACAGTATCCACTGTATGTATTGTCAAATAGTCTTAGATATATCAAATCACATCTAATGAGGGTTCCAATCAGGTAATTCACAAGACTAGATATGTCCCCAGTCCTAGAAAACAACAACCACAGCACGCTAGCATTCTCATTCACTGTCAACCTAAAACAACACACATTTCTTGCCATTCTACAGGCAGAGCTTACCTTTACTATGGATCTAGCAGTGTGTGTGTGTGTGCGTGTGCGTGTGTGTGTGTATGTGTGTGTGTGTGTTGTGTTGTGCCTTAAATAGTCCGTTTCCCATTCTCTCTCCACTATTTTCTAACTCCTTGATCGCTCAACAGTGACAACCCAGCATGTGTCTAACGTCCTTAAAACACCCCATCGGGCGCCTTCAGAGAAGCACTGAGACACCCTCCTGGTTCCAGTTGTTAGCCAGAGAAATAGAAATCCTGCAAATCTTTCACTCAACCTCCTGTTAGAGCGGGGAGACATAGTGAGCTATTTAACCTTCTTCCAGGTGGATAAAGTTGCCTGGATGAAGATAGATGACATTGTGTAGATTTTTGTTGCCATGGGAGAGATGAAAGTTAACTGAGGCAGCTTTTGATTCTTTTACTTTATTTTGGGAGACACACGTAGGGAAAAGCTGTAGTCTAGTCTAGCAGAAAGCTGCCGCTCTGAAAGAGGTCTTTGATTGCTTAACGTTTGATCATCTGGGGCGAGTACACATCCCAAAAGCTTCTGTAAATAATGAACATAGAAGGAAGGTGCTCTGTCTTGGGCTGTGACTGAGAACGATCGCATTGGGCCTCATAGGGCTAATGATGCTCAGGAATTTATGTGTCCTGCCTCCTGCCCCGTTCCCCCTCAGTCCCTGGGGAGCCCACCAACCTTCCACTTAAATGTCAGGTGCTGAAAGCCCATTGGCAGCGATGTCATTGAGCCTCAGTCATTTCCAGGGTTATCAGATCATGTTCCAGTTTGAATGCGCTTGTTTTTCGGTCGATCCTCCCTCCCACCCTTCCTCAAACTACCTGCCTCAATACCCCATCCAGCTGCCAGCAGCTTTCCATCCCAAGATCCTTTGGCAGTCCCAGGACTCTTTAGTCACTGAGCTACCGTCAACTGCAATTTGTGCTTCTCAAAGGCGGGCGGACGTGGTCCAAAATAACAGACTGAGGACCTGCTGCCAGCCATTCCTTCATAAGGAGTGAGGGAGATCTATGGTTCATTCTAATTACTGGCCCTGCACAGAGAAAGAGCCATTGTGGCTCCATCTGAATGGTAGAGTTTACTCTCAAATCCAAAGAGTATATCATATCAGAACGGCACAGAACATTCAATGGACTCTTTCTTTAAAATCTAATCAAAATGGAAAGCTGGTGTGTTGACAAGACTCCTGTTTGATATAAAAACCTGAATTGAGGATGAGAAGGAAGACTATGTCTGACCAAGGTGCAGCGTGGTGAGCGTACATTTTCCTATATTTTTAAATGTCGCCAACAAATTAATAAACAACAAAAAACAAACGTGAAGCTCCGTAAGGCTATACATGCATTAACGAAGACAACTACCCACAAAAAACAGGTGTGAAAACAGGCTGCCTAAGTATGATTCCCAATCAGAGACAACGATAGACAGCTGTCCCTGATTGAGAACCATACCCGGCCAAAACATAGAAACAGAAAACATAGAAATAAAGAAACTAGAATGCCCACCCTAGTCACACCCTGGCCTACCCAAAATAGAGAATAAAAGCCTCTCTATGGCCAGGGCGTGACAATGTCGATCTGGTCTCCGTCCGTACCTGACAATAGTCAGTGCTGCACATTTGATATAAATAAACACAAAGTGGAGAGCAAAAAGATGTAAAAATGTAAAACATTGCACATTAAGTACACAGTTGTTTGGAATTCGCCTCGCCGCATGGTTTTTGCATATGAAAAATGAGGTCGGCCACAAAATTTACAATTCAGATGGGTTTCCTTAGGGATGCCCATTTAAGATGCATTGGTATAATACATTTGTTGTCTTTACCACTCACAACCGCCATCGAACATCATTAAGTAATGTGCACTCATTGGTAGGGCACAATAAAGTGTTTCTCATCATTATTTGCCACGGAGCCATTAGCAGACCCAAGTCCTCTCCATTGTATAGCCAGCGCCCCAACAACACAACCACTGTGTTTCTCCTGGTCTGCATCGCAGCCTCCATCCATCAGGGCATGTTTACACGCTGGATACTGGGGAGGGACGTCATTAGCCTGGCCTGTTTAGAAAGTCAAGACCAAAAAGGGGGGTTGTGTTTGTGTGTGTTTGTGTGCGCATGCAATACAGTTGTGCACTGACATTGGACAGTGTTGAACTTTGCAGATAATTGAATAAAGGTTGGATCTTGTCATTCCCTTGGACTGAATTTAAAGAGGCCATTTTGAATTGATGGTGCATGCTGTGAGAGATGATGAGATTCATCTTTGTCCTTGACTAGACTCATGAATTATAGTGGTCTGTGTTTTTGAACATTAGACGCTCCCCCATAGGAGTTCATCCAATAACCATCTATCAATGGTTTGGGGAAAACAACAGACTGCAAACTTGTTGTGCAAATGAAGTTTATTTCCTCTAGTGAACTACTGCACCATCGGATGGTTATAATAGAACAATATTGTGTACGATGCTTAACCCCTATTCTTAGGGTGACATATTATTAGTATTTTGAGGAAGACCACATTCTTATTTATGTTTGCTGTTTTTGATAAATCAGAGGTAGCTGTAATCTGTCCACAGCATTGCATGCGAGATAACAGACAAACAAACGCACAGACATTTATACATATGGGAAATAATGTAGGCTAATATCCCTGGCTTAGTACACAGAACCTCATATTTGCAATATTGGATTATGATTATTGAGGTTAGCAAGCTACGTTACATGGTAAACCCCAGAGTGTACCACTGCCCTGGAGCCAACTGACAAAAAGCCTTATTTTACTATTTCGTTTTTCACAAAGACAGGCTGGAAATGTATCTGACGCTTAATAACAGGGAAACTTATTAGACATGCCATCATACTTCCAACGACAAAATCCTTTACACCACTTTTGTTTGTAATTGACGTAGACATTCAAGACTATTATAGCGTTGCAATTACACATTATTTAATGCAACCCTTTATCGGAGGATAAATTAAACAGGCTGTCACTTGAATTCAACCACAACCTCAGCATCTCATTAGTACATTGCTTAATCCTTCTTTTATAGTTACTCATTATTTACATTATTTTATCTTGACATAGTTGTTTCCTTTTAGTTCACACTTTAAAGCACCGATCGGTAATGACACTGGCTGGATTTGAGTCTCTGGGGACCTGTGACTACATCACTGTGTTTATCGACAAAATGAAAAGAATCTATTTATGTATTTTTTAGAGAAGAGAAACTCACCTCAAAATATGAAATGAGATTAGACACAAATAAACACAAATAAACACGCCATAAACTGTCGCACTGCGATTCTACTATAATTTTGTGTAGAAATCAGCATTAATATTCCTAATTTGGCAGATGTAAGTCTCATTTTACTAGGAGGACATTGCATGATAATGTTCAGGTCATGAGTTTGGGTGAATATTTTTGTGTTTGTGCGTGCATAGAGTGTATATGAAAACACAATACAAGCGTGTGTGTATGTGTGCGATCCACCCTCCACTGTGGCCATATGCCTAGTCCTCCAGGCCTCTCTCTCTCTCTCTCTCTCTCTCTCTCTCTCTCCCTCTCTCCCTCGCAGTCTGTGCACTACGTGCATCTCTCCAGCTTAACTCCAGAGAGAAGAAAAGGGCTCCCTCCCTCCTGTTGCCGCCATCTCCCACAGCGGGTAATGTGAATGGACTCAGTCTCTTGGATGCCATGGCCCTCTCTAGCTCTCTATGGCTCCCAGGCAAATCCACTGCAGCCCTTTCACAAGGGAACACAAGTCTGTGGGGAGCGATTGGAAGGGATGGGTTTGGTCTTGGACTTGAGGGTCCTGCTGTACTGTGTGCACACTGCCAGGCTCGCCGTCCTGACAGAGCTTTGTTTTGAATCCACAAGAACTTGACATATGCCTCAAATCGTCTGCTCTCACCACGCCGGGGACCCAGTGCTCCGCTGTGATCGGAGACAGAGCCCTGTGTTGTCTGGTGAGTGTGTGCACATGTGTGTGTGTAAGTGGGGGTTGTGTATGGGGTGGGGTGGGGGGGGGGGGGGGGGGGTAAACAGAAACATCCGACGCCAGCCCGGATCCCTGCTTTCTCTCTTTCAGTTCACTTTTACACGGCTCTAGCAGCTCCGATAAGCAACAATGTTAAACATATGGACAAATGAAAATATAAAAATCAATGCTCCTTGACCATTTTGACTCCAATTCTATCCTTTTATGGCATTTAGTGTCACAACCGATATGGAATTAAGGATGAAAACCATGAAGACAGAGTTTGTATTGTAACTATAAAACAATAAGATTGGTTTTCCTTATCAAGAGCAATGCCTTATCAAAAACGTATCAAAAGTTATAAGATGGTCTGGTTATTATCCTCTATCTGTCTCTTTCTCTCTCTTCTCTCTCTCTGTCTTTCTCTCTCTCTCCTCCCTCTCTCTCTCTGTCTCTCTCTCTTCTCTCTCTGTCTTTCTCTCTCTCTCCTCCCTCTCTCTGTCTTTCTATTTCTGTCTTTCTCTCTGTCTCTCTCTCTTCTCTCTCTTTTCTTCCTCTGTCTTTCTCTCTGTCTCTCCCTCTTCTCTCTCTTTTCTCCCTCTGTCTTTCTCTCTATCTTTCTCTCTGTCTATTTCTCTCTCTCTCTGTCTTTCTCTCTCTCTCTTCTCACTTTCTCTCTGTCTTTCTCTGTCTTTCTCGCTCTCTCCATCATTCTCTCTCTCTTCTCTCTCTCCTTTCTGTCTCTCTGTCTTTCTGTCTCGGTCTTTCTCTCTTCTCTCTGTATTTCTCGCTCTGTCTTCACCTCTCTTCTCTCTCTCGATCTCTCAATTCAATTTTCAATTTAAGGGCTTTATTGGCATGGGAAACGTATGTTTACATTGCCAAAGCAAGTGAAATAGATAATAAACAAAAGTGAAATAAACAATCAAAATGACAGTAAACATTACACTCACAAAGGTTTCAGAGGAAAAAAGACATTTCAAATGTGATATTATGTCTATATAAAGTGTTGTAACTATGTGTACAAACGGGAAATAAATAAACATAAATATGGGTTGTATTTACAATGGTGTTTGTTCTTCACTGGTTGCCCTTTTCTTGTGGCAACAGGTAACACATCCTGCTGCTGTGATGCACACTGTGGTATTTCACCCAGTAGATATGGGAGTTAATCAAAATCGGGTTTGTTTTTAAATTATTTGTGGATCTGTGTAATCTGATGGAAATATGTGTCTCTAATATGGTCATACATTTGGCAGGAGGTTAGGAAGTGCAGCTCAGTTTCCACCTCATTTTGTGGGCAGTGTGCACATAGCCTGTCTTCTCTTGAGAGCCAGGTCTGCCTTAGGTGGCCTTTCTCAATAGCAAGGCTATGCTCACTGAGTCTATACATAGTCGAACATTTCCTTAATTTTGGGTCAGTCACAGTGGTCAGGTATTGTGCCACAGTGTACTCTCTGTTTGGGGCCAAATACCATTCTAGTTTGTTATGTTTCTCTCTCTCTCTCTTTCGCTCTCTTCTCTCCTCTCTCTCGCTCTGTCTTCTCTCCTCTCTCTCGTTCTCTCTTCTCTCCTCTCGCTCTCTTCTCTCCTCTCTCTTTCTCTCTCTCTCTCTCTCTCTCTCTCTCTCTCTCTCTCTCTCTCTCTCTCTCTCTCTCTCTCTCTCTCTCCTCTCCTCTCTCTTTCTCTCTCTCTAATTCGCTCTATCTCTCTCCTGTCCCCACACTCCTATCCCTCTGGGACCCGCTGATCACTCTAGTACCAGAGTCTTCCTCACTCTCTCTGCCTCTATACGGCTTCCACTGTTAGAATAATAAAAGCCAAAACCAATTATCAAATAATGTTCTCTCTAGCCAGATGTTGGGAGGTGGTGGTGGTGATGGTGGTGGTGGGGGGAGCAATAGAAACCTAGAGGAAAGAGATTGAGCACCGTGTAAAATAGGTCAGTTCTCAGAGTTCTCTGATCGCTAGAGCATGGCCTCTGCATTTCATGCTACATTAGCTGGGTTTTAAGAGCTAATCTCCCTCCATGAATGTTTTATGCTTAATTTCATGGAGGTGCGGACTGGCTGATGAGGCTGGGGTGTGAGGGAGTGCATGGGGCGCTACCTGGCATTGGGGCTAGGTGGCAACCTGCGAGGGAGAGGGTGAGCATCTGCGCCCCAGTGAACGTTAAAATCCCTATACCACTACGTGACAGCGGACTGTCTGGATGCGTGGTAACCCACACATTCAGATTGCCAGGGTCTGCATTGTGTCCAGTCCTCTCCGTGCTGTTATGACTGTTGTCAAGGTATACGCCTTTACATTATCACCTCTAATATACCAGAGCTCTTTGCTCTCCCCTAGTGGCAATGTGTAGTCGATACTCAGTGAAACAACACTGATCTGATATTGGGTCCCCTCTCATTTCAATGTCCAGTGGGCAGCGGCTGAAATGAGAAAATAGACAGACCTGTTTGATATCCAGATACTGTTGTAGAACATACAACTTAGTCCTGGGCCATACCTATAGGATAAGAAATACAAATAAGTATAGTGGTTTCAAGCTAAAGTATGACAGAGTTTGATGGTATGATATTGAAAATGTATTTGCCAGAATTGAAAATCGCTTTAGTGGAAGAGACTCTTCTGAATGAGCATCATTGTTTGTAATTCCACACTGAGCCCTCCTCTCTACCAAAAGGCGCTGTTGTTGACAGCGTGTCGTCATCATTTGTGTACAAACTAAATCCCTGCCCTCCCCCACAGCCTCGCCCCTCAGCTAACAGGGGGAGGTCCATGAATTAAAAACGTTTAACCTGAGTGCCGTGGAGTAGCGGCAGCTAGCGCTGCATAATAAAACACCATTGCCCCCGAGCAAAGCGCTAATCAAGGCTGTCCCCCCACTTCCCTTTAATTGGCCACATCCAGCTGATCTGGCAACCGGGGCCTTTTTACAATTACTTACCAAGATCATTGATTTGAGAAATGATCCAGTAGACTGTAAGTTATGATTGGGTGGGTCTTTAATGGCATCAGGACGGTCACGTTGACGTCTGCCGCTGCGCTAATTGTGGCTAATTTACTGTGAAGTTGATCCGAGGCTAGCGTTGTTTGGGGACAACCCTGATGGTACTTATGTTCGCCGAGTGAAACTCACAGAGCACTTTTGTTTATACGAGCTCAGAAAGAAGGACCAGAGTGTTGATATTGTAACGATATTGTTGATATTGTAACGGGTCGTTACAATATGAATGTATATAATGTTTGCACCTGCACAGTTCACTGAAGAGGCTTGATTGTGTGAAGAAAATCAGACCAGGACAATGTTATTTTCTGGTCATTAGTTTCTGACACATCAAATTATTTTCTTGTAATTAGTTGTGGATTTACGTGAGGAACAATGTGGGAGGAATAGATCTGTCTCACAATTTATGAAATGGGTAATCTGTGGTTTGTTCCTCCCACGACAGAAACAATTCCACACACTGGAATATTGAGAACCAAGAATGTGGATTAAAGCACATAATCATTTAACTTGCAACCATAACAAAGTGGCGCTATGTTTTAATATAATACATTATGATATGCTTGTAATCCTTGTATAAAAGTGCTAAAAATGTACATCGTATTGGTGGTTACTAATCGTCCCTGTGCATATGTCATATGTCATGTGCTATAAGGTGGTGTAATGAGATGTAACTGAGACAGTTACTGTTCCTAATGTGGGTCCAGAGAGAGATTCTCTTACTTAGTCCCTGTATGCTCTAATACATACAGTATATATGGGCCTATCCACTCATTAAACTCTTCAATTTAATGATCACCCTCAACTAGACACTTTTACATAGGATTTAAACATATTTTCTATTTATTTGTCCAAAAACGTGCCGATTGACATTCGTGCAATCCGTTTCTGTGTCCAAAATATGTGACCATTGAGTTTGGAGCAGTCTTCTCCGTTGTCTGAAAAAACATGCCCATTGACTTTCAACTTTATTTCAAGGCCCCATTTTTTCTCTCCTGTTAGGCCAAATTGCTGAATGTGGTTGATCTCCGGGCGAACTTCTCACCTCCCTCTTACCTCTGGGTTTTCACCACTCGGGGCCCTCTTTTCCAGAGCCGTATTACTCCATTTAAACTTCAATCCTATTTACGGCTCCTCTTTCCCCTCGACTGCCCGGAGCCATGAAACAATTCATCCGGTGGGCTCCATGTCGCCGCAGCCTGTCATAAAGCCTCTGCTGGGATACACGTGGTGGAGACGAGGGTGTGTGTGTGTGTGTGTGTGTGTGTGTGTGTGTGTGTGTGGGGGGGGGGTATTGGGTGTGGAAGAGGGTCTGACTTAGACTCCCCAGAGATCAGGGTCTGGTGCATGATGTACTCCTCTCTTAACAACTCAGGCATGCTGGTAACGCAGAGCATGATGAATTGTTTTCCTTAGCCACATACACACACACACACACACGCACACGTACACACACACACACGCACACACACACACACACACACACACACACACACACACACACACACACACACACACACACACACACACACACACACACACACACACACACACACACACACACACACACACACACACACACACACACACACACACACACACACACACCTGGTTTGAGGTGAGCAGGCCCACCTGGCATTCCTCTCTCTATAACACTTGGGCTCTTCATCATGGAAAGAGGATTAATGCCAAAGCATGGAACAGTTCAAGGAAACCACTCCACCCCTGTCAATCAAATGACCACTAGACATCTACGTAGTCATAATTACCAAGGCGGGTTCCATATGTCTTAATGTACAGGCCGACTGTGTTGTTACAGCGCGAGGCAATTCATGGTACAAAGGCTTCTCAGCTAAAATGTTGGATTGACATAAACAATGACATGGTCCAGACAAACAAAAGACAAAGAAAACTGCTAACATGGCAATATTTGGACATGTGCCTGTCTGAGTGCCTTGCACCTGCCTGCACTCTTAAACTCAGACAGACAGGCAAGACACAATGTGTAATTATAGTCTCCTTTAAAAAAAAAGGCTAGTCTGTGCAGTGTTTCAGAATTGTGTCAGGTTAAAAAAAGTTACAAAGGACGTGTCTGGTCAGCCACATCTGAGACAGCGAGAGAGAGGTAGAGGGAGCGAGAGGTAGAGAGATAGAGAGAGAGAGAGAGAGAGAGAGAGAGAGAGAGAGATATATATATAGAGAGAGAGAGGTAGAGAGAGAGCAAGAGAGACAGACGATGAGAGGTAAAGAGAGAGAGAGAGGTAGAAAGAGAGAGATAGAGATGTAGAGATGTAGAGAGAGAGAGAGAGAGTTAGAGAGGTAGAGAGGGGTAGAGAGGTAGAGAGGGGTAGAGAGGTAGAGAGAGAGAGAGGTAGAGAGGTAGAGAGAGGGGTAGAGAGGTAGAGAGGGGTAGAGAGGTAGAGAGAGAGAGAGGTAGAGAGGTAGAGAGAGGGGTAGAGAGGTAGAGAGGGGTAGAGAGGTAGAGAGAGAGAGAGGTAGAGGGGTAGAGAGAGGGGTAGAGAGGTCGAGAGGGGTAGAGAGGTAGAGAGAGAGAGAGGTAGAGAGCGAGAGAGAGAGACAGAGAGAAAGAGAGAGAGAAGCACAAGCGGGTTAAAGGAGTTCCCCTTCACCACCTCTTTCTTGACATCCCAATTTGTACCCCTCTGGAAGCGTCCAGATCAGCAGAAAGGCAATGGGGGTTAAAGGATGAAAAGACATGCCCATCATCTCCACTCATGTTTTTGTTGTTGTTTCTTCCTGTTCCTGGTCTCATTTTAAAGTGATGTCTCTAGCCCAATTAATGGGGTGGAAAGCGGTAAACAGGAGGCACAGCCATGTTTCAGGCAAGGGCTTTGGTCTAGTTTGGGGGAGAGAAAAGAAGTTGGGATAATGTCTGATTGACAACCACAGGTAAACATTAGGCAAATGGCATCATTAAAAAACAGGGGGAGCTAGCTAGCTATACCTGGACAAGGCTCACAGATACCCGCGCGGCGTGGCTCCTTCACGTGGCATCAGAGGCTTGGCGCCCACAGCTCCGATACTAACACCAGAGTGCAATTTTGATCTTCTACTTTCCCCCGTTTTAATATCCCCGACGCCTTGACTTTCAGGCTGGTTCATAAAAAGAAGGGGAAAGCAAAGGAGAGGAGCTACATGAGAGGTGTAGCTGTGCCTGTTAGAGGGGTGGGTGTGACATCTGGAAGGATGGGTGCTTCAAACACCCTCCGCTGACTGGATCTCCAGCCTCATTAACTTGTTCCTTCCATTGATCCCTGTCTCTGTGCTTCAGTTATTGCTGACCTGTTTTGCTTATCAGGAGAAGCAACTTGATTATATATTGTATCCGAACAAAGGGTTTCCCCTTGAGGGGGATGGAAGGGGGAGAGAGGGTAAGGTAATCACTACTACTACTATTAGTATTGATGCCTTATTGCTGTTGGTCCCACCATTTGTTGTTTCATGTCTACTTTGACAATGTAAGTCATTGAACTTGCCATGTCAATAAAGTCTACTGAACTGAATTGAGAGGGTAAGGTAATGTATGTGGTGTTGGTGCATTGACATCCCTTAGAGAGCACTATATTATCTTTGACTGAGGTGTCCTGAACTGACCTGAATGCATTGGCCCTCAATACTGTCAATACATCTTATTCACTGTCACCTGGGGGTTCCAGACAATTACACATTTTGTCTTATTTTCATATGTCTTACTGTTCTAACCGTGAAAAGTAATCTTCCTCTCCTAGATACTACATTAAAAAACCGATGTAACTGTACAGTTTGTATTCATTTCCATATAGGTCAGTGTGTGAGAGTGTATTGCTTAAATATGTGTGTGTGTGTCTGTCATTGGTGCTCTTTGGGAAATGGCAGCGTGTGCATGCAGGCAGCCAAGGAGAAAAGGGAATGTGAAATCATTTGACTGCTGACTGTCCTGCTGGGGCGCCTCGGGCTGTTACACATTTCCATTGAGTTACTTTATGATCAGGCCAGTATGTTATTGAAATATTATCTCTTTAGCCCTGCTCATTCTGCCACCAAATGACAGACTCTCAGCACATTGATACAGACCAAATACCAAATAGAGGGAACTTGCCATTAAGGACATAATGTCCTTTTGATCCCAGCTACCGTATCTCTCCTCACAGCAGAGAAAAAGACCACAGCACCAGCTTTTTATATTGCCACGGCAACATAGTGAAATGACTAATCCGTAGCTAATTAGAATCTCAAATAATAATAATAAAAACAGACTTTATTATTACGTTATTGTTGTTTTTACATTTGGCTGAAAAAAAATATGCATGAAGACTAAAGGTACACAATTATCTATCCGCAATTCTCAACACTTGCTATTTGCATGTTGTAAGTCTTTTTCTTTAAGAAATCATCAGTTTTGGAATGGATATATGATATGGGGATCCACAGTGGCTGCCACAGACCCCTTTTTTTTATTGGTGTGTGTAGCGTTCAGAGACGTCGCGGAGAGAGATAAATCGTTTTCTCATTCCCCAACACAAATTGGATTCTGACACTATGTATTGTCCTGGACAGGTGCATTTTCAGCTCATAATTGGCATAGACCGACTCGCTTGTTGCCGAGTGCATTAGACCAACAAATAAATAAATAAAATCAACTGCATGCACATGTTTCAAATCCATAAACTAATCTAATCTCCTGAGAAAAGGAATGGAAACGGGTAGAGGGGGACACATTTCCGCGTTGCGCCATTATGTAAATTGAAGCCAATCAAATACAAGCCATTGAGAACTATTGTAATATGGCTTGATTAGCTAGTCGGATTTGACTGGGCCATAAAAAGAGTCATATAAATGAAGGAATGCAGTCCTGCGTGGCTAACATGCTAATTTCCCCATGAACTTAATTTGACTCCTAAGTGGCTGGCGCTGTAATCAGGTGTCACACTGTAATGTTAAGTGTGTACAAAACATTATACCGTTGGTAACTATTGAATTGAACTAATCATTTTTTAAAGAAATAGTATCTCTCTTATTGTGTTACACATGTGCAATCAAAAACTTTACTTCTATGTCTGAGTATGAAGCAACAACTTTCCTGCTAAATAGTTAGTTCTTTGGGAAGTGCTCGAATGCAAATTACCTCTGCGTTGTCTTTGTTGTTCCTAATGTCCCTGCCTGGTTCAAAGATAGGTCTGGCCTGTTTGGACGTCCTTGCCTGGTTCAAAAGAGTTAAAAAGAGTTAGATGCACTATTGTAAAGTGGCTGTTCCACTGGATGTCATAAGGTGAATGCACCAATTTGTAAGTCGCTCTGGATAAGAGCGTCTGCTAAATGACTTAAATGTAAATGTAATGTAATGTTCAAAGATAGGTCTGGCCTGTTTGGACGTCCTTGCCTGTCCCTATATCTTTGCTAATAACACCTCCTCAGTTAGAAATAGGCGAGCTAGCACTTCCTCTAGCGCCGTCCCCTCTGACTGCTGCGGTGCTATTTAGCGGCATTGTTGCTGTGCATTCATTTAGTGTTACCCTTGCTGACAGTAAACCTTGCCTTTGTTGACCTTGTTGCTTGCCAGGATGTGTGTGTGTGTGTGTGTGTCTGAGAGAGAGAGAGAGAGAGAGAGAGAGAGAGAGAGAGAGAGAGAGAGAGAGAGAGAGAGAGAGAGAGAGAGAGAGAGAGAGAGAGAGAGAGAGAGAGAGAGAGAGAGAGAGAGGAGAGAGGAGAGAGAGAGAGAGAGGGAGAGAGAGAGAGAGAGAGAGAGAGAGAGAGAGAGAGAGAGAGAGAGAGAATGAATCAGAGTGAGAAATAGAGAGAAAACAAGAGTGAATTCAGGCTTGACCTTGCGTGCACTTTTACATTATCCAGCCTACCGTTGAAAAGTGATCATGTTTAGTGACAGAGCCTGCCGAATACAGGTGCTTAGAGATTGTGTGTTCTCAGCCTGGCAATAAAATGTGTGAGGTGAGGCTCTTTTTCATGGTCCTTCGACTGGATGAGGGCCCAGCACAGGGTCAGTAGCATCACCATAATGATGATGAATACAGTGATAAAAATACAGTGGCTTGGCCTATGTGGTCAGCCTCCCAATAGAGTTGACAACTTCAATATAAAACAATAGCATTTGGAACATCAGTCTATATATAAATAAAACTATGACTATTTTAATGACTTCCGCTGTATTTCTGTATATTGTTTTCATATAGTACCCAACACTTCAAAGAATGACAGCATCTGATACATCAGACCAGCTTAAGCTACTTGGTTTCGGCTGTGACAGTGCATATTTGTTTAGTGAGTACTTGCCACTGTTCACCTAGGATTTCCAGAAGGGATATCTCCTCGACTCCCGCCTCATATGAAGCCACTTTGTATGTAATGTGTAAATATGTGGGCCCTTGCTGTACACATATCATTAGGTCTGGTGGAACACCACACAGCCACTCTTCACCACCTCCTCAGGTCCTCCACTTTTTCATCTTTTATTCACAACTGCTGAGCAGGAAAAAGAATTGGGGTGTTTCGAGGAGGGGGGTGGGGGCACATTTGCATACTCATCTTTTACCACCCTCGCCCCTCCTGTTGGTTCGCTTCCCGCGGACTCCATTCTCCCTCTCTCTGTCTCTAATAACGTTTTAGTAGTGTTTACTAATGTATCATTCATTAACCGTCAGGCGCCACAATGAAACATCATCTATCCGGCGAAGTGGAGGTTATTATCGCATTAAATCATTCTCCCAATATACCTGTGTGGCTCTGCGTGACAGGTCTGGTCTGGCTGCCCCTTATTCTCCCCTCCTTTCTCCCCCACCCTGTCGTCTCCCACTCACCCTGGCCTCTCCCAAAGCCCGCGGGGGAAACTCTCCCAGCCATCATGAGATATGAGCCAGGCCTGTGATGAATATGATATTACCCATGTCACTGGCTGAGCTTCCCTACTATATCCCTCTCTTGGTTTTTCCTCCATCTCCCTCTCTCTCTCTCTCAATCTTTCTATTGCCGTCCCTCTCCTTTTCTCTCTGTTTCTCACTCCTCTCTGGTCTGTCTCTTCCTCTCTATTCCCATATCTGTACCTTTTCATCTTCATCTCATATACTTTTCTTTCTTCATGTTATCTCCAGCAGAACATTCATGGTACACTGAGTAACTGAGTAAATGAAGCTGCTAGCATCAGTCCAGTGTGGCTAGTAGCATCAAGTGTGTCTGTTAGTGAACGTGGAAGTGATTCATCTGCTATTTTAATATGGTGCACCTCAGCGTCAGGGCTATTTTACAAGCATTTCGCTACACCCGCAATAACATCTGCTAAATATGTGTATGTGACCAATAAAATTGGATTTGATTTGATGGTCTGTCCTTTTAGTGCCAATATGCTTTGTCTCTGTGCCTCTGTGCCTGCCCCCTAGCACTCCTCTCTCTCTCTCTCTCTCTCTCTCAAACACAAACACACACACACACAAACACACACCAAATCTCACTCTTTTTTGCCCACCATAGAAATGATCACCCCATTAGAAATTGTCACCACATCCAGATTCTCTGTGACCTCAGAGATGATAAGTGGACAGTGGTCTCCTTCTATTCTGTCCAGAAACAGACTGAGAGAGACTCTAGGTAACCCACTTGGCTTGAATCCCCACTGTTTTTGGCAGGCTATCGCTCCCTGCTTTGTGGCTTCACTAAATTGGCTTCGACATTCATAGTTAGGTGTAGTAAAATGTTTATTGTTCACCTTGTCATATAATTATGTAGAAAAATATGTCAAAAATATGAAAAACAAACCTCTCCAAGGGGTGTCTCCCCAAGTGGGCGAGGTTGTTTATATAGAGGCCAGTGAAATGACAGACGTCACTACAGATCATACACATTGCACACAGTATGTTAACATGATATAATATAAACCATATACTTTTTAAAAACCGATTGACCCGCACACCAGAAGACATTACGAAAATCGGTCACGAAAATGTTGGTAGCGTCCGAATGGCTACAAACTAATATGACCACTCTGTGGAAAGATGAGACCCTCACAAACACGATGGTGTTCTCTGTTTTGCTCTAGAACCCCCACAGGACCCGTCTGAAGTCGGTAAGGCCGATGTGCCAACTTCTGTGTGTAGCGTCCAAATGGTTTGGGCTACGAACCAATTTGACCCCATTATGGAAAGGGAAGACTCTTAAGAACATGATGGTGGTCTCCGTTTTGCTCTACGACACTCACAAGTGTCACGGGACTCGTCTGAAGGTAACCCGGTACCGGCTTGAAGAATTTATGGAAGTATGGAACTACTTTTGTGCCAACAAAAAAAAGGGGTTAAATCTGTTTCCCCAATTTCTTTTGCCTGACCTTTCTTATATCTCCTAGATATAGGACAGACACGTCAAAACCTTATTCCTTATCATTTACATTTTTACTGTTTGCTTGAATTAGTTTTTCTATGCATTTCTATGGGCAGTAAAGGTCAAATTCAATATTTTATCAACATAGTTTTTTTTTATACCTACAGGGTTCCTTCAATACAAAATCAAATAGGAAAATGATCCATGGTATGACCATCTTAAAACAATTCCATGTGTTAGCTTAGTTGAACTTTTAGGGGTGTATTAACAAAATAATTGTATACTCCTCGTAGCGCGCGCACACACACACACACACACACACACACACACACACACACACACACACACACACACACACACACACACACACACACACACACACACACACAACTATTCTTCTACTTCTAGTTCACAGCGCGGTTAACATTTCTCCAAGCGCCCCTTACCATTCGATGCACACCCCAATTTGTGCAGTGAGAAGAGAACCCCGGGCGGTCACAGTCCCCTTCGTTACAATATGGATCTCATTAGGTGTCCGTGCTCAGCACCTCCGGGTATATAGGCACGCTAATGAGCACGCCACATCCTCTATTGTTAATTACCACAGCCTAGCCTAGCTGCTTCTCTCCCACAGCCTGCATACTGTAGGCCGGCAATGAGCATCCATGCCACTGCAGCAGCCATAAAAAACAACCAATAAGTGAACCAAAATGGAGTCTGTGCATCCATATATAAAGTATAGCCTAGTACAGCGAGTTGTGGGGAGAGGCTGTTCGTTTGGATGTGTGTTTATCCATGCTAGAAGATGCTATTATTGAATCATGCTAAGCCTAAGCTGAGCCGTGGGCCATGGTGACACCGCTGTGTTGTTAAATAGGTTATTAAAAGCTCAGACTGTATGGATTGGGGTTGGGTAAGGTGTTTGTGTATGAGGTAAACTTATGCACAGTTTTGAATGATGGAAGAACCAGGCAAGGCAACAAAACTTAAGTGTTATGAGTGATACCACATCTGAACGTACAGTCAATGTTCTCAGAAATATCTGTACATTTCTCATCAATCACAAAGATAATTCCATATTTACCTGATTATCTCTCAGTGGTTAAGATGAAAGCAGATAAAATGGGTGGCAAAAAGATTTGTGTTAAAATCCTGTTTAAAACTTCTTGTCAATATGGGGGCGCTGTTTTCACTTTGTAAAAATTCGTTCCCAAATTAAACTGCCTCGTACTCAATTCTTGCTCGTACAATATGCATATTATTATTACTATTGGATAGAAAACACTCTCTAGTTTCTAAAACCGTTTGAATTATATCTGAAAAGCTCTCGTTATAGGCCTTAGATATATCCGGCTCTGATTTTATTCGATATAGGTGTTAAAAACATCATAATGTAGTTATTTTAAACCGAGTTATATCAGTTTATATCAGTATATTGCGATTTTCGGAATTTTCTTTGTGCTGCGTTATGAAGAGTTGGACACGTCTGGGCCACATAGCTAATGTTTGCTGCTAATTCCTAAGTTGAAGACGACAATCTACAACCGAGCAACGATGATTCTGGACAAAGGACAACTTGCACAAGATTCTGATGGAAGCTCATCAAATAGTAAGAACTATTTATGCTGTTAATTCGTATTTCTGTTGAAAAATGTTAAACTATAATTCCGCCATTAATTTCGGCACGGTCTCGCTGTAACGCACGCTGTATGTCGTAGTAATGTTAATTTAAAAAATCTAACACAGCGGTTGCATTAAGAACTAATGTATCTTTAATTTGCTGTCCAACCTGTATTTTTTAGTCAAGTTTATGATTAGTTATTGATTAGATTAGGTGCCTCTCCCAAGATTTCTCCCGACATTTTGTTTGAAGTTTGGCTACTATTCACATTTTATAACCACGATTTGTGCCGCTAAATATGCACATTTTTGAACAAACTCTATATGTATTGTGTAATATGATGTTATAAGACTGTCATCTGAAGAAGTTTGAGAAGGTTAGTGAAAAAATGTATATCTTTTGCTGGTTTATTTGCTATCGCTAACGTTATGTTGAATGAATGGGGCTGTGTGGTAGGCTATTGTAGTAAGCTAATATAATGCTATATTGTGTTTTCGCTGTAAAACACTTAAAAAATCTGAAATATTGGCTGGATTCACAAGATCTTTGTCTTTCATTTGCTGTACACTGTGTATTTTTCATAAATGTTTTATGATGAGTATTTAGCTAATTCACGTTGCTCTCTGTAGTTATTCTAGTTGCTTTGGTGAGAGTTGTGATGGTGGCTGCAATGTAAAACTATGATTTATACCTGAAATATGCACATTTTTCGAACAAAACATATGCTATACAATAAATATGTTATCAGACTGTCATCTGGTGAAGTTGTTTCTTGGTTAGTGACTATTTATATCTTTATTTGGTCGAATTTGTGATAGCTACCTATGCAGGAAAAAAATGGTGGGAAAAAAAAGTTGTGTCTTTTGCTATCGTGGTTAGCTAATAGAAATACATATTGTGTCTTCCCTGTAAAACATTTAAAAAATCAGAAATGATGGCTGGATTCACAAGATGTGTTTCTTTCATTTGGTGTCTTGGACTTGTGATTTCATGAACATTTTATTATATGATATCCCTGTCGCTTTAGGCTAGACTATGCTAGTCAGCTTTTTTGATGGGGGGGATCCCGGATCCGGGTTTGTGACTCGTTAGATAGGGAACGTTTACATTGAGAGTAGCTTGGTTCCCTTAACCCTTCACGGTGGACCCTCAGAATCAGCAGGAGCCTACATCCAATTGCATATTTTGATGAATCGAAAAATCAATCATTAATGCCACTCTCTACTTAGGATTCCCAATTTATTTCATGATCTACATGTTTGTAAATCTATCAAATAAATGCTGTTGGGTTTCATGTCACATCATGTTTATCTTATATTATCTTAATATTGAACGAAGGTTACGGTTTGAGTAACGCATAATTACAATACTTGTTACAGAATAATTGTGCAGTAGAAAGACCTCTGCAGTCACATATTAAAGATTTTACAGTCTGAAAGTACGGTCTATTCCATAATTGCCCTACATTCCATGATGCCAACTCTTGGTGGATGCCCTCTATAGACCGATTGGCTCCTTAGGGAAGAGGCCAATAAGTGACATCCCTCAGATTGACCTATAGTCATGGCTCTTGGCCATCTCCCTCTCAACCAAACCCTGCTTGTACACTTTTACAAACCTAATTAGAGCAAATGAGGAAGAAAACCCCCTGCCTTGGACTTGGGAGTGTGACATTTCATCCACATGCCCCAATGAAGCCCCACTATGTTCATCCATGCAGCCATGTACAGTTAATTCCTTCCTGGGTCTTTATCCCATTGTTTATTCATTTGGTTAGTGGGCAGGAACCAGCCTGAATCATTAGAAGCTCCCTGAATATCCTTGACTTCTTTCTCCGCCGCCTCTTTCTTTCTCCCCTCCTTCTCCTCTGCTAGCGAGCGGCGCCCACAGCTTATAATAAAAGGCCTAGGATTTTAAATTAGAAATTAATTTGGATAATTTGTCTCCTACCAGCGCCCTCCTCCTGTCGCTCCTGCCAGGAATATGTTAATATATCATATTAAGTAATTGCGAGGCCCAGATGCACATGATTATGCCATTGAAGAGAGAGAGAAGGCTGATCTAATTAGTGTGTGTGTGGAGCTCGCTCGCCCCGGCTAGCCTTCGCCTCGCGTCGCTACTTAGAGCACCTTGGAGCCAAAGATGACAACCTTAAAAGGAGGAGGGGGGACAGGGGGGAGGGATAGAGAGTGGGAGGGAAGTGTTCGGGAAGGGCACCACGCAGAATGAGAGAGAGAGAGATAGAGAGAGAGAGAGGGGAGGGATGGGGGGAGGAGAGAGAGAGATTAGGAAGCGGTGTGAAAGATTAGCGACTGATCTCTGCCTCGATAAGCAGGAGGTCACATTGTCACACTCGGAAAGTGAGGTGCAGCCAAGGTCGTCCCTCCTGCATCCCCCTCCCTCCCTCCTCTCATCCCTCCAGCCCTCCTGCATCCCCCTCCCTCCTCTAATCCCTCGATCCCTCCTGCATCCCCCCTCCCTCCCTCCACCCCTCCTGCATCCCCCCTCCCTCCCTCCTCTCATCCCTACAGCCCTCCTGCATCCCCCCTCCCTCCGCTCATCCCTCCTCCCCTCCTGCATCCCCCCTCCCTCCCGCATCCCTACTTCCTCCTCTCATGCCTCCCTTCCCCGTCAGTGAACTATCTCTCTAACTGAGGGGCGGGGAGAGGGTAATGAAAGGAAATCAACATTGCTCACACCACTCCACCTGCCCAATTAATCACCACTGTGTGTGTGTGTGCGTATGTGCGTGTGTGCGTGTGTGTGTGTGTGTGTGTGTGTGTGTGTGTGTGTGTGTGTGTGTGTGTGTGTGTGTGTATGTATGTATGTGTGTTGGTGTGTGTATGTGTGTGTGTGTGCTGCTGCAGTTGGGCCTACCTCTAGGGCTATGTTAGCTCAGTGTCTTGGTTCACATAAGACTATACCAAGAACACCTGCTCATCCAGAGTGTTCTAACACAGTGACCATATAGTCTGTGTTCAATTGCACTGAATGATTGTATTCATCTAGCATTGAAGGGTGATGCAGTAGAGCTACTGCAGTGCATTTGGGGAATTGAATAAGATAAATGTCATAATGGGGAAGTATGTATGAGCAACTTCAACCTAAGATCAACTTCACATTAGAGTTGCCCTGTGGGTAGTATAACAATGAGTCTGTCTGGGAAATATATGCACCAAAGATGGTGGGGGGAACCACATATCATGCTGTGTATTTTGACCAAACAGTCCTTAATCTGTTTTGAATTCCCCCCTCCAGTACTTGACACTCTTTATGTGACATAACTCAGGTCTACCAACTGTCATGCCTTGTGGCACATGATTAAAAAGTGTTATTATTCAAAATCAAATCTTCCTCTACCCATACAGTAGGCCAGAAAGCTGTTGTCTAGATGGGTTTCTGATGGGATTGAAGTTTAAGTTGCGTTCAAGTTTCTCTTAGGAGTCTGGCCTCTGGTCTTAACAGTATTTAACAGTTTTAAAGAATTACCATCACAAATACCTTGACATAGCAGTTTTTCAAACATTATATTCCAGTACACATTTTCTTTGAAACATCAACTATATCATGGCAAAGTGCACTGTTAAAACACGCGCTGTTATCTTTTGCATTGTTAAACCCTCATGATTTAACCAATAACCACAAAGCACGTTTTTAGAGAAGGGTTCCCTTACAATTAGACAAGTGCAATCATCAAAAAAATACTGCAGCGTTAATGCATTTCACAAATGTTTAATTAGACTGTATTAATTAAAAGATCTTCTCTTTCTTTCTCTCCTTCTTTCCCTATCTTTTTTCTTGTTGGGATAGATCAGTAATGTGACCTCCAGTTAATTGAAACCCAGGAGACTTTTCTTGCATAAAATCAGATTTATCTATCCATAAAAGGATTTCATGAAAAACAGTCAAAATTCAGTGTCTGGCTAGTGCAAGGGCCTGCAGCTACAGAGGCGAGCCTTGCTCCAACCCTTTACCATTCCTCTGTCATCACGGAGAAGTGCTACAGCTAACTAGCTGGGGATCCAGTAATTAATAGCAGGGAAACACAGACATTATGTCTATAGGGCAGTCCCCCCCCCCCCCCCCCGAAACAATGAAATCAGTTCACCATCTGAAATGCACTGTCTGAAATGTCCCCCTGATGATAATGTGTAGAAAGTAATGATGGCCATTGTGATAATGAAAACAATTCATCACACAAACCCCACTAATGCTATGAGACAGGCTGGATGGATAGTTAGTTAACAGAGTGGCAGAACCGTCTCTGTACAGTGCATTGGCTGTTTCTCTTGGGTCACAGGTGCTGGTGCTGTATAACCAGGCTGGCTTCAATGGTCCATTTCAGGATGCCAATGTCAAAAGCAAGTTCAACCAAATCCACTAACAATGCATGGGGAAAGTGACAACATGTGATTATGATATTTCACTGTAAAATAGGTTAGACTTTATTTTACTCCTATTTCCCATGTTATTCACATAATATTTACTAATCTATTATGCGGTTACAATGGCTACTCCCTGGCAATTCAGAGCACCACAACTGCTGTACCCACTGCTTCAAATGAATCACCAAGAAAGCAGAGGGAGATTATTAGGTCATTATCATATCATTTTACTGTATAATTTGGATGCAAATACGAGGTAAATAGCCGACTGCAAAACAAAGGGCAACCATAAAATGAATATAATACACAACATCCCCCGGTACAACCCTGTATTACTCAAAGTGCAAAGGGATCCTTGACAGTGACGAGCTTCATGGAAGATTGAGGTGGTGCGTGGGCGTTAGGCTTAATGGTGTGGGTGAAGCGTTGGACAGCCATCTTCCAAACCATATCCTCTTAGGGGAACTGGCTTACGGTACCAACACAGCTACTGTCACAGACCCCCACCAGAAAGAGTCCTTATGAGCCCTGTCCCTAAACAACCTGGAGCAGTGGTCCCGCCGCCTCCCGTAGCTACAGGCAACCCAGCCATGCGTGCATCATCATCACGGGCGGCACCTGGGATTGCCGTTGGTCCGCGTCCAAATACCACTGGATTTAGTGGTGTTGGATGGGATCCAGAGAAACCAGCGATGGGGCCACGCCTTCCTGCGTTGACAGATATGTAGCTCTGTATGGGAGGGAGGAGGGTCAGGTATTTTGTACCTAATTACTGAAAACACTGATTTTCAAATGAATGCATAGGAGAAGAAGTACGTCTTCTAATAAACCTGCCTTGGGGCTACCATTATTGATGTTACACCCCAAGGACATACGCACATATGGGCTCCTATCTCTGAACTGCTTAATTAATTCACCATAATATACCTCCTCTCTGGCATGCAACCGCTGACATTGTGGTGGGAAACGGGGCCCCATAATAAAAAATAAAAAAAGCGACTGTGTCTGTGCTGCTTGCTTGCTTCCGAGCGATACATAACACAGGCACTACAGCCATGTTGTCCCTCAAATCTGTGCTCCCAGCATCCCCCTCTCCTTCTACACAAATTAATAGGCAACCACCACTGAAGCGTTAAATTGCTTTGCGTTCGCCCCTGCCGACAACTGGATTATTTTTTATTAGAACAACAGCCTTCTGCTCAGCTATTTGTGTTTTTAAATTACTTCCCTTTTCGGTTGCATAAAAAAAATTGTGATTGCTCATAAACAGTCATGGTGAGTAGTATCTTGTCGTAATGCTTAAACACACATTACTTTTGTCATCATCAATATACACTATATATACAAAAGTATGTGGACACCGCTTCAAATTAGTGGATTTGGCAATTTTAGCCACATCCGTTGCTGACAGGTGTATAAAATCAAGCACACCCCCATGCAATCTCCATAGACTAACATTGGCAGGAGAATGGTCTTACTGAAGAGCTCAGTGACTTTCAATGTGGCACCGTCATAAGATACCACCTTTCTACCAAGTCAGTTCATCACAGTTCACCCTGCTAGAGCTGCCCCGGTCAACTGTAAGTGCAGTTATTGTGAAGTTGAAATGTCTAGGAGCAACAATGGCTCAGCCATGAAGTGGGAGGCCATACAAGCTCACAGAACGCGACCGCCGAGTGCTGATGCACGTAGCGCTTAAAAATAATCTGTCCTCGGATGCAACACTTCCTACCGATTTCCAAATTGCCCCTCGAAGCAACGTCAGCTCTATAACTGTTTGTCAGGGGAGCTTCATGAAATGGGTTTCCATGGCCGAGCAGCCACACACAAGCCTAAGATCACCATGCGCAATGCCAAGCGTCGCTGGAGTGGTGCAAAGCTCGCCGCCATTGGACTCTAGAGCAGTGGAAACGCGTTCTCTGGAGTGATGAATCACGCTTCACCATCTGGCAGTCTGACGGACGAATCTGGGTTTGGTTGATGCCATGAGAAAACTACCTGCCTGAATGCATAATGCCAACTGTAAAGTGGTGGAGGAGGAATAATGGTCTGGGGCTGTTTTTCATGGTTCGGGCTAGGCCCCTTAGTTCCAGTGAAGGGAAATCTTAATGCTACAGCATACGATGACATTCTAGACGATTCTGTGCATCCAACTTTGTGGCATATGGTTTGTCGACATCGGTGTGGAAGAACTTGACTGGTCTGCACAGAGCCCTGACATCAATCCCATTGAACACCTTTTGGATGAATTGGAACGCCCAACATCAGGCCTAATCGCCCAACATCAGTGCCTGACTTGACTAATGCTCTTGTGGCTGAATGGAAACAAGTCCCCGCAGCAATGTTCCAACATTTAGTGGAAAGCCTCCCAGAAGTGGCTATTGTAGCAGCAAAGGGGGGACAAACTCCATATTAATGCCCATGATTTTGGAATGAGATGTTCGACGAGCACGTGCCCACATACTTTTGGTCATGTAGTGTAGTGACCCATTGTACAATCATATTCTTTTAAAGCATAAACTCGGAAAATATGTAAAAAATGTGCTATAGAGCGAGAGGAAATAGATTTCGGAGTATAATATAGTTGTTTTGTCTCTAAATCAACATCATTGTGTTACAGTTGGAACTATAGCTGGCTTCCATATAGATTAATTAAAGACCTTGCTTGGGTTCTTGCCTGTTTCGATTTAGTGTCAAGGCAAATCTCTCCACCCAGGAAGGAGTGTGCACTGCAGACACCAGCTGTGTACTCATATTCCTGTTGTTTACCATCAGTACTCCTCCTTCACGTGACAGCCACACGCTCATCCTCTCCTCCCCCATCCTCTCCACCACCACCACCACCACCACCAGAGATGTTTCTACATTTTATTTCCCTTCCCTTTCTCTTATCCCTCTACCTTGCGGTTGAGGGGTTCCTGCTCCTGACCATTGTCAGTGGGAATTTCGCTCAAGCCGGCTGTTGTGTACCTTCGCGTTGCCTCGCCACATATGCATGTCATGGAGTGTCAGGGCCAAGGTGGGCCTCTGACGTGATCGGCCCTGATGGCAGCATATTCCCTGCTGATGGAGGTGCCCAGGTATCAGGCCAACACAGCGCTCCCCTCATACGAGAGGTCTGTTCTGGGGCCGGCAATTCAACATGTCAGCCCTGTTCTTACAACGTTGTTGAACCTCCATGCTCCATTTCCCTCCTTTTCTCCTCATTTGACCTCCTATTCTTCCATTCCACTGAGCTCCAGCATTGAAAGGTCCATCATATGCAGACCAGACAGAAACCTGCTCCTGGAACACCTAGTCTCTATATATCAGCCAAAGCATAGGTCTATTGGTTCCTATTGTAGGCCGATTTACGGTATATAGGTAGGTATTCAACAAAAACACATTTTGTCTCCCTGGCTGTTAAAAGATGCAGTGTGCATTATTTAAGTAGTATATAATTAAATATGTGGCTTGGCGAGAGATTTTCCAAACACACTGAGAACTGTACTGGTACCCAGGGGGAAGCCTACTGCCTGACAGTGCAGCATCATGCAAAAGAGAGGAGCAGTGGTTAACATTCTGTATTTGTCCGCCTTTTGTAATTTATTGGAATTCATCTGTAACAGGGCTTGGCACTGATTTATATATTGATTTGAAAAATAAATAAAGGTGATAGAAACCTGCATCGGGGTGTAATGATGGACTGTTGCGACATGCAGGAGTAAGGATATGAAACATTGGGAGGAAATTAGATATTATGCCCCCAAGACAACTGCAGCCACCAGCCCATTCATTATTAGCTTGATATTTATTATTAAGAATTTCTCTTCATGAGTGACTGCAGAATATTTGGGCCCGCTCAAGCTGTTAAGTCCCTAACAGGAATGAAGTGCGTGGACCTCATTTCTCCCTTGTTGTTGCTGGCTGCTGACAGGGCAAATCTGGAGAGGAAGATTCATCACATGCATTATTGTAACACACACACACACACACACACACACACACACACACACACACACACACACACACACACACACACACACACACACACACACACACACACACACACACACACACACCAATACACACTTGCATGCAAGGATAGGCAGTTTACATAACTTTGACACATCATGATCTGAATAATATACATGGGGTAGTCATGGCAACCGGGATCCCCCCTTTACAGTCCAACACACACATTTGTTGCAGTGCATATACATTTATCTGTTCTAAACCCACCATGTATATGAAAATGAATGCTTTAAAATATATACCACACAAGCTCATGCATGCTTACCATTCCAGATTCACTAGACTAGACACCATTTACAGAAACAGTGGGGTAAATAGGGGGACAGCTGTTTAAAGGAATTCCTACTTTCCTTGCCAAGGCTTTCACCACTACTTTAAAATGACTTTATAATCACAGACAGCACAGTCAAATCCTAACAACATACACTAGGGCTGCCATCCAAGCCAGGGACATTATTTTTTATTATCAAGGCACCGACGACGTCACAATTGGATCATCCCATTTCTCCAGCTCACTTTACCAGCCACCTTGCTAGTTATGACTGCAATCACTGATACATTTTGCATCCTTACAGGAATTACAGCAAGGACGCTAAACATCTGCCTCGGGGCTGCGAAAATATGTCCCTGCTAAACAGATGGCCTCCATATTAGGAGTGTTCCACGTGTAGGCAGGAAGGTGGTAATCAGTTTGGGTGGGAGGTGCTGCTGTGGGGAAGAGTACTGGCTCTATGTTGGAAGAAGTCCAAAACTCAGGAATGTGTTCAGCAGGCACCAAACATTAACTTGCCCTATAAGAAATGCTTGTCTGTTTTCTACTGCAAAACCATTTTCTACGGTGTACCCTAATGAACATGATCCAGGTTTTACCACACCTCAACATGATAGGACACTTCTGCGTTGACTTTTCTTTCCCTAAACAGTACAAATGGCAACCTAAAATGAAGTACTAAGTCTCATTTACTAAATGCTTCCTTATCATTCCATTTAATAACTTAACATTATCCTCGCCAGTCTCCAGAGATCATACCCAAGCCATCCACTGACTAATCTATCATTTCAATTTGGCAAATTTGTAACATGTATTACATTTTGCAAATTCGTTACATATTGTACGAAATGAGTGACGGACAAGCAATTAATACATTCCATACAAAGCGTGACATAGCACACTAAATGGAGTGTCTCGGATTTACGTACAGAATAATACAAAATGCTCTGAGACCAGGTTGGTTAGGCCAGCATTCCAGTACACCCACACTCCATTCAGCCTCTCTCACCCACCCAGGCCCAAGGACAAAAATGGCTGCTCCCCCTGGCCTGAACCAAGAGCCGTAATGAATAGGCTGCCAGACCACCCCGCTGTGGCAATTTGAAGAGGACAATATATTACATACCACCCTATTTGCTGTTGTGATGAGCTTCAGACACCTCCCATTATTTATTAGGAGGGGCCAGCAGAACGGCGCAGAGGTCACTGAACCCAGGTAAACGGGTGACGATAAGAGGGAGAGGAGGTGAGTGTGAGAGAGAGGGAAAGGAGGAAAAAAAAGAGGCAATAACAAAGACAGAGAGCCCTGTACTCCTAGTGCTATGTGTCCATTAATTGAGTGGTTACTCAGAGGAATGTGTTGGTTTGAAAACCTCTGGGAGGTTGTTTCTTACCAGTGGTGGTCCTATATTTGGATTAAAGGTGGTATTGGTGTATATTACACAATACTACTTTTGTGAGCTTACAATCTCTCTCCATGTGATCTTATGATAAATAGGATCTGTTCACACGAAGTGCACAGGGACACCAAAGTCGAAATATGCAACGTTTGATAGATGAATAAAACGTTGCATTTCAAACTGGGGGTTAGCCTCCTTTGTTAGAGTTCTCATGGTGCTATAAGACAAATGGTGTAGTTTGCCGTGGGTCAACTGGGGTTTGCTATCCCATAATGACCTTTCAGAGAGATGGAAGAACTACTACTGCCCCCTCCCTCAGCAGCATGGAATGAAGTATAGGCTACTGCAACCCAACGGTTTATAATAGAGGTCTAAGGCGTAACATCATAATACCAGCCACTCAACCTACAGTGAATTATACTCACGGTTGTTACATTGTGTGAAGTCACAGGAGCATCACATCAAAAATATATCAAATATTTTGACAAGGATACATTAAAGAACAATTATTCTGGTGTAGTTCAAATAAAAAGAACACCATAACAAATGTGCATCATGTTCTAAAGAATCTGCAACATATCTCTTCAATCGATTTGTATTTTGCAGGAAATAGAGGGTGGCAGACATTTGTGCAAGCCATGCCGCTCTGAGATGAACCGAAATGAGCAGTACTGTGAGTGTTTCATTGTAGCTTGGAGCCACTAGACCCTTGAGGAGGGTCTGTCACTTTGTCAACGCTGAGAAGCTGCCAGCTTTTATGAAATACCGAATTACTAATTGCCCTGTGTTGCTTTCCTGCCTAGATGTCAGCTTGTAATATCTCCACTTCCATTAGACCACTAACAGAGCACGATCCCGCCCCCTACAGAGCTGGCAAATATTATAATTTCCCACCAAGCTACAGAGGACGAGTGCCAGCAAGGCACATCATGAAGGACAAACCTAAAGACTTTGAAAACATTTCCCCACTCATCTACTCTATGCCGAGCCTGCTGATGGAGATCCTAAAATGTCAGCCAATAAGCCAGCCACATCACTGAAGCATGCTACAGTAGATGGTTAGGTGGAATCTGTAAGATTGATTCTGATGAAACATGCCCCTTGATTTTCAAAGAATGAATTACAAATAAAATAGGGCCAACTCTTTGATGGTAAATATGCAATGTTGTTGCTTTAAATGATTTACAAACTAAAATTAATCATGTTTCTGCTGAAACTATTTTAATTAGCTGACTACTACGGATATGTATCGGCACAACCTTTAATACCCTATCCAGTTACAGTATACTGAAATATTAAAACAGAGACATGAGGGAAACCAGATAGTTATTAGGGTCTTGGTGAGCCTGCTACCTTTGAGGGCTAGGGCTATTTTTTAGGGAGGACACAGTGACTGTCTTGATCTTCCTGCTTTTCTTTACCTGAGTGGAGCTGTTTGTTCACAAGGCAGTAGTGGTGGCACATCAAAGGGTCTTTTGTGGAAAACAGACATAACTGTACCAGCTTAAGTGAACGGGGCTAGACAGGTCTAGACCTCCTGGGAGATGACAACCTGTGCACAGCCGCGTTGTCTTCTCCTATGGAAGCCATATGTATCCCAACACTATAGGCTACACACAGATTTCTTTCCTTTGGGGATAGCAGTTACGGAAGAAGCCAGGATGTATTTTTGTCACCTAAAACAACTGGATCTAAATGATCAACGGACGATTTGCTAAAGGTAGCATGGGATTATCAATCCCCCAAATCAGAGTAATAAAATGAAGTAATCACTCTCCACCCCAATAAAAACCCAGGTGTTGGTTGCAGCATCACCATTTCATAGAAGGGACCCAATCTAGCTAATGTTACCTTGACACACACGTGACGCTCCGCTCATCCAAATTAGGTCTAAAGCCAAGCCCTGTGAACAATGTTTGTTTTCTTTCTAGTGCTATCCTATTCTAGGATAACTAATCAAACAAGCCCGGGGCCATCTGATGGGTAAACATCTGAGAAGCTCCTTGGCAGCCGTTCAACTCCCCCCTCTGTAGCCAATGGATAAGAGACGGCTCTGGCAAGCTAGCTACTTACACTGTAACACATAAAAACACATGAAAAAAACCTTTTGGATAAACTTCCCAGTTTGTTTAATGTAAAAAGAGCTACCATTTCACCAAAACAAACGGTTCGCAAATATGGCAGTTGACACGTTGATATACTTCCGAGCATAGCCCGCCCCACACTTCAAGATGTCACTGTGTTGTTGAGCGGTCTTTTGTACAATCGGATATAAATTACAAAGAAACCATGAGAAGACACATTTCTCAGACAGTAATTGAGTAAAACATCAGTTTTTTGTCTTCTGGCACATGCAGGTGAAAATATGCCATTTAAGATATATATTTTTTTGGTGCACATTCAATTTTGGACATGATCAGTTCAATAAATGCCAATATATTCTCTTTCAACCGTCTCGTCCCCCTTCGTCTTGCTCAGGCTAAAGTCATAGAGTCACTTACAGTGCAGAACTGTGCTATTTGGGTTAGCTAAGGAGTCAGCTTCCCTTTCAGAGTCTCGCAGGTGCTCCGTATCCACTTTCTCCTCCTGGGAATGTTTCTGTGGAGCTCTGTGGCCAAGGAATGTCTTAGCCCACTGTTATTAGGTCCATGTTAGATAGGAACGTTAGGAAAATGTTTGTTTATCGTGCCTACCACAGGTCCCTTTTACTACACGTTCTGTGATAGCAGCCTGACCTTCTTCCCGGTCATAAACATATTCCTGAGGTCCGCCAAAGATGGCAGCTTCATTTTGTCTTTGTTTTTGCTGTAAACATTCAGGAAGATGCCGAACAGCACTAAAAGTCCACCCCATAGGTACCTGAGAGGAAATGGAACGGAGAGGCGTATTACAATGTTTTCAGTGCCTTGAAAGTATGTTGGCTAAATTGAGCAACCGTAAACTATGAGAGGTTTAAGATAACAAGACTCACTGAAAAGTAAAAGGCTTGGAGAAAAACATAAAGGATAGTACAATCGTCATCGCCTTACGCCCAGTCGTTACTGAAATGAACAGAAGACCGAAAAGTGAGAAACATAACAGCACACAACCTTGAATCTAAGTCTGTCACATCTAATGGAAATCTAGGAGAGATTTTTCTTAACTTTGTTGATGAGATTACTTTGACATTTGTTTCGCAGTTTATCTCAAAATGAATCTGGAGGTTTCCAGAATTTCTAAATAAGATTAGGATCGCTCTGATCTGGCGTTATTTCAGTAATCTGTCAAATGTTAAAGGTTTGTGCTTTAGATTTTAGAGTGTTAGTAAGGTTATCCATACTCAGATTGTAGAAATCTTTCTGTGGAGTCATATGGTTACGTAGAACCTCTTTAACTTATGCTTCTATTGGTGGAGAAATTTCTCAATTAAACGTTTTTGAAAGTAAAATAAAGACTTTTTAATCATAAGAAACTATATGGACAGTTCAAATGAACACTTCGACATGAAAAGTTACTTTGTGTGGTTCTGCAAGCAAAGCATCTGCCCAGACCAGAATGGTCTTCTCACCTGTGACTGCGACCAATGCTCCAAAGAGTTTGATCAAGGCCAGCACAAATGAAATGCCAAAGTACCCCGTGAGAGAGAAGAAGAATGCATAACCGTATGTTGTCACAGGATGCTGAAAGAAAACAAAAGATTCAATAGATTGTCATATCACCATCTTTCCTCACTTCATATGTTTTCGACAGAGCATCAAACAAAATGCTAACTACAGAACGGTCCATGTCTGATCTATTATAATGAAATACACAGAGTATCAAACATGAGGAACACCTGCTCTTTCTATGACATAGACTGACCAGGTGAATCAAGGTGAAAGCAATGATCCCTTATTGATGTCCCTTGTTAAATCCACTTCAATCAGTGTAGATGAAGTGGCAGAGACAGGTTAAAGAAGGATTTTTAAACTTTGAGACATGGATTGTGTATCTGTGCCATTCAGACTGTGAATGGGCAAGACAAAATATGCAAGTGCTTTTGAACAGAGTATGGTAGTAGGTGCCAGACGCACTAGTTTGTGTCAAGAACTGCAACGCTGCTGGGTTTTTCATGCTCAAGAGTTTCCCTTGTGTATCAAGAAATGGTCCATCACCCAAAGGCCATCCAGCCAACTTGACACAACTGTGGGAAGCATTGGAGTCAACAAGGGCTAGCATCCCTGTGGAACGCTTTCGACATCTTGTAGAGTAAGTGCCCCGACGAATTGAGGGCCAAAGGGGGTGCAACTCAATATTAGGAAGGTGCTCCTAATGTTTCGTACACTCAATGTATAACAGAGAGGGTTCTACTAACCTGAGAGCAAAAGGCCACTGCTGGTCCCAATCCACCTGCACCCAACAGGCCTGTCAATATGTACCCAAAACCGATGGAATAGGAATACAAAACCTTTAACACAATCAAAATCACACACATAAGTCACATTTCTGAGGTGATTCAGGACACCACACAATTGGGTTTACAATATAAATATAACAAGTTGGTTTTAAGGCGGGTCCTCGGTACCATTTCAGAGTTAGAGCCGTTATGGAGCTTCATGGCTTTCTCCTGCACGTTCCCAATGGCAGCATCAGCGCATAGAGCCAGAGAGATGAGGAGGACCCCTAAAAAAACAGACACAACCAGGTATTGCTAAAGAATGACAACAGCAATGGAGGTTTCTGAATTGCTGAAGCAGCATCTGTACTTTTGGAGTGTGGGAAAACCTATATGTCTGTACATAATGTATGCGGTACAAGGTCAAACTCTTTAGATAAAGCATTATATGTGGTTCTTTAGGAGTTCAAACTCCATATTTAAAAACATACTTTAGTCCCAGCCTAGGTAACAACCACTAGGCTTAATATGCACCAGGCTCATAAATATGAGTATCCTGATTAAATTTGATACAGGTTCTCTGTGTATCAAATACAAAATCACAGTGAAAGGATTTGGATGGTGAAAGTAATGATCCATAGTTAAACAGTGTTGTAACAACAGGCTCCTTTACCAATACCTAGATAGATAACAGATTCACATGTTACCGGTTGCATTGAAGTTGGGGGCGACTTTACTGTCAGCTAGGGTGAACCAGATGAGTCCCAGGCTCATACAGAGAGCAGCAGATACATCAGCCAGATTGTAGCGTTTCCCTGAAGAAAACAGAGGAGTTAGGCTACAAAGTCAAGGAATTCCTCCATAACAGATGACTAACAATTTACCAGAATAGGAAGACTTCATTGACAAGTTCCACTTGGATGGAAAGTTAAATACACTCAGTGGATCTCAGTGTCCAGATCTTTCTTCTTGTGATTCGGATTGATCCGACACCTGTCATGACTGACAACCGATCACGAAAACCTTCTCAACAAGAGACAAACTAAACTTTTGGTAATTTGGAGAGCATTTCCCTTTGTGACAAGACAGGGAAACGACAGAATAGGTTCTGATAAATGGTGCTTGTGTATTTACCCCCCTCCTTATGGGTCAGGTGGAAAATGTAAACACGCTGGCTAGATAGGCGAACTTCTGAGCGACGGAGAAGAGAGGAGAGAAAAGGGCTCTGCCTCAGATCCAAGTGAGTTGAGAGGCCTGCGTGACACTGGCTGCAGGTCGGGTGGTGCACACGGCCCATACGAGAGATTCTCTCTCTCTCCAACTTTCTACTGGGCTCTTCAACTCAATTAAATCCAAACAGGAGAGAAGAGAGGAGAGGGTTGAGGTTGGTTGGTGTTGGACACGTAAAATGCAACAAAAAAAACAAGAGGAGACTGAGGAGTCTTCCCAAACAGGCCGATAGATGCCTCGGGGGTGACAAGGTGACGCAGCAGGTTGGTCTGGCTTGCTTTCATTCCTCCCTCTGTTCCCCTTTGAAGGGTTCACATCAGATCTCGCTGGCATCCTGAGTGAACGCAGTAGCGTTTCCAACTAGTCCCCCTGGGGGACCCATGGTCAACATCGCCAATGCAGGGAGGGGGAGGAAAGAAAAAAACGAGTGTTTGATCGCTAAGACGTGGAACCTTTATGAAGACAATGTCTCCGAGATGAAAGACAGAGTACTGAGAACTAGGCTTCCTCAGCCTGAAATTCAACACTTGCATACAACCCAAAAAACGAAGCATGGACAGAACTCCGAAATAAAAGTTGAAAAGTTGGTCATTGTTTGGAGGTAAGGGCATAACGGGTGTGAGGTAAGACACTCACAGGAGGTTTCTAGAGAGCCTCTTTTATGATTGACAGTTAGGCTTAACCCCCTCCCCCTAAAAATAACTAATGTGTTTAGTTCATTGTTACCCGCATGCAAAAGGACAAACATTATTAGGCATTATTTTCAAGTCTTGATCAGGGCCCATATTCATAAAGTGTCTCAAACTAGGATTGCTGATCTAGGATAAGGTCCCCTTCGTTTACAATCATTATGATCTAAAAGGCTAAACTGATCCTAGATCAGCACTCCTAATCTCACTCTTCGCGAATATGGGCTCTCATACAAAGATCAACTTCCTTTTGCCACTTGCCTTGAATGAATATGCCTCCTATCATGACAGGAATGAGTTTGCAGCACTTGAAGATGACCTGTGTAGGATAATTCAAGTAACCCAGTGAGGTGTTTGATAGGCCCATGGTCCCCACCGTTAGAAATGCTATGATCATGTAGGTCTTCCCTGGTATTCTGCAAAGAGAAAAAGAGCAATTAGCAAGCCTTGTGGGATGACAACAAAAACAAAATACAAAAACTAGCAATACATGGGATTTTTCTGCCATTGAAATCCTTGGGTGGGCGTTTTTTCCCAAACAGTCCAAACAGTGTATGCAAATAAACCGTTTCAGTGTAAACTTAAACCAGATATAAAGTATGTAGAAAAGATAAAGGAGCAATATATGTTTTTATAAGATCATCTTTGAGACCTAACAATTACCAAAATAAAAGCTAGACAGTCAGGGAGAATATAATATTTCGAAAAACAATTAATAAAGTAGTATTTGTTTAATTATTATGATTGAGCAAAAATAACACAGCATTAGCCGTGGCAAAATGCATAGAATTGCAGGTAAAATGGTAAAAATGTAAAATGGTAAAAATGTATCTCAGCTCCATGGCTAAATACACTATATATACAAAAGTATGTGGACACCCCTTCAAATTAGTGGATGTGGCAATTTCAGCCACACCCGTTGCTGACAGGTGTATAAAATTGAGCAAATGCAATCTCCATAGACAAATACTGGCAGTAGAATGGCCTTACTGAAGAGCTCAGTAACTATCAACTTGACACCGTCATAAGATGCCACCTTTCCAACAAGTCAGTTGGTCAAATTTATGCCCTGCTGGAGCTGCTCCAGTCAACTGCTGTTATTGTGAAGTGGAAACGTCTAGGAGCCACAACGGCTCAGCCGCGATGTGGTCAGCCACACAAGCTCACAGAACAGGACTGCCGAGTGCTGTAGTGTGTAAAAATAATCTGTCCTCGGTTGCAACACTCACTACCGAGTTCCAAACTGCCTCTGGAAGCAACATCAGCACAAGACCTGTTCGTCGGGAGCTTCATGAAATGGGCTTCCATGTCCAAGCAGCAGCACACAAGCCTAAGATCACTATGTGCAATCCCAAGCGTCAGCTGGAGTGGTGTAAAGCTCGCCGCCATTGGACTCTGGAGCAGCGGAAACGGGTTCTCTGGAGTGATGAATCATGCTTCACCACCCGGCAGTCCAAATCTTGGTTTGGAGGATGCCAGGAGAAAGCTACCTGCCCCAATGCATAATGCCAACTGTAAAGTTTGGTGGAGGAGGAATAATGGCCTGGGTTTGTTTTTCATGATTCAGGCTAGGCCCCTTAGTTCCAGCGAAGGGAAATCTTAACACTACAGCATACAATGACATTTTAGACGACGCTGTGCTTCCAACTTTGTGGCAACAGTTTGGGGAAGGCCCTCTCCTGTTTCAGCATGACAATGCCCCCATGCACAAAGCGAAGTCCATACAGAAATGGTTTGTTGAGATCGGGGTGGAAGAACTTGACTGGCCTGCACAGAACCCTAACCTCAACCCCATCAAACACCTTTGGGATGAATTGAAACGCCGACTTATTGGAGGGGGACTGTAATAAAAGTCTGCACATCCATTAGCTCTCCTGGAGGATGATTGACCACCCTTGAACATGGCAACCAAATACATTTTATGCCTTTTGAAATAATTTGCTCATTCTACATATCAAAGATCCAATGGCTATGGTAGACTACAAATCTTTTTATTCAGCTGAAGCAAACCCACACCTTTTCAGGAAATGTACCTTTTCTAGTTTAGTCATATTTATCTTAGAAGTATTTGCTTTGCAGGCTGACTAGCATGTATTAAGTTGCAATGTCCTATACATTGGATGCCCAAATCAAGTATTTACAAAATAAGTTTTAAGCCCCATAATCCAAAAATAAAGGCAAAATCTAATATTTTTCCCTAAAATTAATGTTCACGATTCACAAATTATTATTTTGATTCACATGATTCGATTCACCCCGATTGAACCGAATCCCAACTAATACAATGGCGAAGTGAATCATTCGTTTTTTCAAAAATATTTGTTTAAATTAATAATATGAACTTTGTATGGCCGTATTCACAGGTTTTTTGAGACATGCAGAACACATTAATACATGCTAATAATAGCTAAATATAACTAAAGGGTACAAGATATGTTTTGAATTGGCTACCTAGTTAATGTGTTCTCTATCATATTCGTCTGGCACTATGCAGGTCCGACACGCAAACACTGATGTGCTAGTGTCATTCGAATCCTGGCTGATGTTGGTTTTAATTTAATTTATAAAATATTTTACAACTGTCCCGAAATAAATTACATAAACTATGAAATTAATTTCTTTGACTTTTCGTATTTGATAATTTCCCCAAACTTTTCCTGGATTTTCATGACCGTATGAACCCTGCAAGATGGGGGCCTCTAAAATGTTCTTTATAATTCACCTGCACCAACCATGCCCATTGGCATGCCCACCACCTAAGCCCCTTTTGATCCAGAAAAAACTCTAAATACAGAGGTGTATACATTACAGAAACCGTTTACCGTTTAAGAACCAAACAGAACAAAACGAGTGTCTATTGGACAAATGTAGGTAGGTCCCTCCCCGTTTGCTTCCCTTTAAGAAAGGTTTTGCAACAGATTCGGCGGAATTAATCCACCCCAAGATGAAGTGTTGATGATATCAATAGGTCTTGAGGTAGATCACAGGTTTTATTGTTTGAAGTGACAAGGCACATACTGTAGCAATTAACATACTATTAATAGTTAACGGGATAGAGACTGATCATTCTATGATTTAGTCAATCTCAAACTATTTATTAGTGCTGAACGCCATTAACCATGAAATAGTCAGTCTATTGATGTTATTCTCAAGGAAAGCCCTACTAGATCCCCGTCTCTGTTGGTGAACACCACTCCTACTTTTCTTTGTTTGCGGGAAGCGCAGAGGCCTAATTGAACTCCATTCCCTTGTTTACCTTCTCCGTTTGTCCTGTGTGAGCTGCAATTCCACCAGTCCAAACAGGGAGTAGAACCCAAACTGTACCAGGGTGAGGTACCATCCGAAGGGCTTGAAACCCTCCACGGAAAATATGAGCTCCTGAAAACAGCAGATAAAGTCTGATAAGTTTACTTTCAAGCCTGTGGTGAGGTAAATCACTACTTTTCCTGTAGCTTCCCACAGTATCCTCAGTGAGGCTTGCTGATAAAATGTCCCTGCTTAGCATGTGTTAACAACCAATTGTATGGTGAATCAGTCAGTCAATCAACCAAATGTATTTTTATAAAGCCCTTTTACAACTGCTGTTTACATCTGTGATGTCACAAATTGCTTTACAGACCACAAAGAGCAAGCAGAACAGAAGCGAAAGCACAGTGGCCAGGAAAAACTACCTAAAAGGTAGAATTCTAGAGCAGAACCTGGCTTAGAGGGGTGGCCCATCCTCTTCTGCCTGTACACGGTAGATATTAAGAGTACATTTAGCCATTAATTAAGGCCAGATTGTGAAGAACGTGTAAAACTGTCATATACAGTAGTCTTGCCATAAACTCAAAAATACTATCCGACTACACCCACATCAGCAACGACCATTACAGCAGCCCCATGCCTAGCTGCTTTTAGCTAGGAATTAGCTTACAGAAAAACGGAATAGTCACCGGAAGCTAAATACTTACTCTGCCGATTGTCCGTACGGTTGGTCCTTTTGAAGGGGGAAATTGAGAAAAAACATCCAATAGAACATAAAATAAAAAAATTAAAAAGACTTTCCAAACGTGGTTCTGTTGTAGACCCACTTCCTCTCTGCTTACCTCATATCAAAATAAAACCCGTGCATGTGTGCAATACCTGCACAAAAAAGCAAGAACTTGTGGGGGATTTATATTTTGACATGATGTAAGCAGAGAAACTGCCCAAATAAAAAAACATATTCATTACTGCATTGTTGGTTTTGGAGAAAGGCATTTCACTGTACTTGTGCACGTGACAACTTGCAGTAACTAGTAAACTGTAGTAACTTGAAATACTACAGTTTACTATAGAATACTACAGTACTTACTATAGAATTCTGTAGTAAACTGTAGTATAATGTAGTGCTGTCACGATACCAGAAATCTGACTTTATACTGTAAAGTCCATGGAAAACAAGAGCACCTCCTCCCAGCTGCCCACTGCACTGAGGCTAGGTAACACGGTCACCAATGATAAGTCCGTGATAGTCGAAAACTTCAACAAACATTTCTCAATGGCTGGCCATGCCTTCCTCCTGGCGACTCCAACCTTGGCCAACAGCCCCGCCCCCCCCGCTGCTACTCGCCCAAGCCTCCCCAGCTTCTCCTTTACCCATATCCAGATAGCAGATGTTCTGAAAGAGCTGGAAAACCTGGACCCATACAAATCAGCTGGGCTTGACAATCTGGACCCCCTATTTCTGAAACTGTCCGCCGCCATTGTCGCACCCCCTATTACCAGCCTGTTCAACCTCTCCTTCGTATCATCTGAGATCCCCAAGGATTGGAAAGCTGCCGCGGTCATCCCCCTCTTCAAAGGGGGAGACACCCTGGACCCAAACTGTTACAGACCTATATCCATCCTGCCCTGCCTATCTAAGGTCTTCGAAAGCCAAGTCAACAAACAGATCACTGACCATCTCGAATCCCACCGTACCTTCTCCGCTGTGCAATCCGGTTTCCGAGCCGGTCACGGGTGCACCTCAGCCACGCTCAAGGTACTAAACGATATCATAACCGCCATCGATAAAAGACATTACTGTGCAGCCGTCTTCATCGACCTGGCCAAGGCTTTCGACTCTGTCAATCACCATATTCTTATCGGCAGACTCAATAGCCTCGGTTTTTCTAATGACTGCCTTGCCTGGTTCACCAACTACTTTGCAGACATCACCACCCTGGACGGTTCCGACCTAGAATATGTGGACATCTATAAGTACCTAGGTGTCTGGCTAGACTGCAAACTCTCCTTCCAGACTCATATCAAACATCTCCAATCCAAAATCAAATCTAGTCGGCTTTCTATTCCGCAACAAAGCCTCCTTCACTCACGCCGCCAAACTTACCCTAGTAAAACTGACTATCCTACCGATCCTCGACTTCGGCGATGTCATCTACAAAATAGCTTCCAATACTCTACTCAGCAAACTGGATGCAGTTTATCACAGTGCCATCCGTTTTGTTACTAAAGCACCTTATACGACCCACCACTGCGACCTGTAAGCCCTTCGTCGTCAGACCCACTGGCTCCAGGTCATCTACAAGGCTATGCTAGGTAAAGTGCCGCCTTATCTCAGTTCACTGGTCACGATGGCTACACCCACCCGTAGCACGCGCTCCAGCAGGTGTATCTCACTGATCATCCCTAAAGCCAAAACCTAATTTGGACGCCTTTCCTTCCAGTTCTCTGCTGCCTGCGACTGGAACGAATTGCAAAAATCTCTGAAGTTGGAGACTTTTATCTCCCTCAACAACTTTAAAAATCTGCTATCCGAGCAGCTAACCGATCGCTGCAGCTGTACATAGTCCATCTGTAAACTACCCACCCAATTTACCTACCTCACCCCCATACTGCTTTTATTTATTTACTTTTCTGCTCTTTTGCACACCAGTATCTCTTCTTGCACATGATCATCTGATGATTTATCACTCCAGTGTTAATCTGCTAAATTGTAATTATTCGATTTATTGCCTACCTCATGCCTTTTGCACACATTGTATATAGATTCTCTTTTTTCTACCATGTTATTGACTTGTTTATTGTTTACTCCATGTGTAACTCTGTGTTGTTGTCTGTTCACACTGCTATGCTTTATCTTGGCCAGGTCGCAGTTGCAAATGAGAACTTGTTCTCAACTAGCCTACCTGGTTAAATAAAGGTGAAATAAAAATAAAAATAAAATAAAATACCAATACCAGGTTTAGTATCACAATTAGGCTGGTCACGATACCTACATTTTACAAACAATACCAGGCCAAGTATGACGATAGTGAGTACCATCGCGATACCACGTGGCAAAACATTTGTGGCCTAGCCTCCTGTTCTCCCCGTCCCCCAAAAACCTGTCACTGAAATTCACACTTCTACTCAAAACTACACATTGAATTTAACTTCACAATGTATAATAGAATACTGCATAGAATGGATGATTTGCTTATATTTGCAAAGGCCTACCTATGATTTGGCTGGAGGAATGGGAGGAAGGAGTATATATCAGTGGAGGCTGCTGCAGGGAGGACGATTCATAATAATGGCTGGAACGGTGCAAATGGAATGGCATCATTCCACTCCAGCCCTTACCACAAGCCCGTCCTCCCCAATTAATGTGCCACCGTCCTCCTGTGATAAACATGCATAATGATCTGCATGTCATTGTGTCAGTAAGGATAAAACATTGCATGGAAACTTCTTTACTCTCCTTCTCTACACACACTCTCCTTCTCATGAGTAGCAGACCCTTTTCCTTTCTTCATGGGCCAATCAAATTTGCCTAAACCTACTGTCAAGTTAGCAGGTTGTTAGCTACCTAGGTAACATGACTGAACAACGTTGTTTGTGATTAAACCAATAACCAATAATGTAAGAAATGTACAAATCTAACAACAGGGTCTGAAGGTGGAATAGATGCGCGTGAAGAGCGGATGGAGAGAAGCAGGTGAGGGCTGGTAGAGGAGGCAGCTAGCTGTTTACAGCTGCCTCACAGTGATATGCCATGAAAGTAAAGTGGATATTGTTGGACCTGTTCATATAAGAGACTAGTTAGAGACTGTTGCTTCAACTCAACTGACTTTATAAACATTTTGTAACAGGCGCCAGCAGGTTCTTTGGATCGGTAGGGCTGAAAAGGTTGGTAGTATCATTTGAAATGGTACTACGGTATTCTAAAATATTGGTATCATGACATTTTGGTATCCATGATATTACCGTGGTACTAGTATACCATGCAACACTTATCACAATACTCGATACAATCACTATACTCGATTCCAAAACGATACCACAACAACAAAAATAAGACTTATTAGCCAAAGTCACAAAATGGCACTTCATCCAGAAAGATAAACTCAGCTTCAACTGTCCAATCGTTGGGTATAATTGGAGTTTAATATCATTACATTTGAAACATTTTATGTCCATTTTTTGGAGACAGCCACGTATGCATTAATTAATCAAGTATACAGCCATATAATCAATTTGAAAGTGTTTTTACCAATCCAACTACTAAAGAAAATAATGGTAATAATTTATTTAATAGGTAAATCTCTATTGATAAACTGGGAAAATCGAGATGTAGCCAGGGTCTATTCACATTACAGGTGAATGCATAGTATTCAATAGGAGTGTGTGCATGCATTGAGTTGAGCTTGTTTTAGCTCATTTCATTGCGCTACAGATGACAAACAATCCATTTAGGACTTATTTTATTGGCAACTACTAGGAGAACATATTGTACAGCATTTTCAAAGAAGAAGCAATGTCTTCTTTTAGAAAAGTGTGTGTTGTCTCTTTAAGAAAGTAGTAATTTGCGAGGCAGAATGTAGCTGTAGAATCTGACTTTGTGGCTATGTAATCTAGTGTAAACCAGACGGGATGCGAGGGAGACAAAGAAGTGACTGAGTTTTTGGTGTCGAGGGGAACAAAGTGAATTAATAAAAAAACAATCAATCAGCTTTGAAATCAGCATATTTTGCGCTATGGTATCACAAACAAAGTACTAGGGTAGTGATTTTTTAAATTATTTTATCTTTATTTAACTAGGCAAGTCAGTTAAGAACAAATTCTTATTTTCAATGACGGCCTACGAACAGTGGGTTGTTCAGGGGCAGAACGACAGATTTGTACCTTGATGTTGCTTTAGCTGTAAGCTAGCAAGGAAAGTTAGACTACAATTAACACTGAAAGTTACCGGTATCGTCTTGCATTGTAAAATAATTTTAGCCTGTATGGACATTGTTTTGCGAACAGTAATGAACAGTTTCAACATTTCTACATGCCGTGTTGCATTATTCAAGTATGTTAACTGCTGTGCAGCATGAGTGGGGAGCTAACAATGCAGCCGAGATAGCTCTAGCAATGAATGAGCAGGCTCTTTGCACTATAACGGTGCCGCACCGATATACATACTTGGTCGTCTGAGTCAGGTGAGACACATTAGACAGAAGTACCGAACTTAACAAAATTCTAGTACCAAACCGTTTTGTATCGAAAAAGTTTCGGTGTACCGTGCAACACAGTAAATAGTACAGTATTGTCCACAAAAAAATATTAGTAAATACTACAGAAATGTCAGCAAATACACTAAGTCCGCAAATATATATATATTTTTTTACTAGAGTAAATACTACAGTATTTAATTTGCATATACCCTGCCCATTCCTCTCCCCCATGTCCCAATTTGTGTCACCGGTAAGTGAAAATATTTTGTGTTAACTATGGGTATAGAAAAGAGCAGAAGCTCTGAACTCTTCGTTTGCTGTTTTAGTATTTCTCCAGTAGGCTTCGTCAAGGAGAAAGCTCCCCACTTCTATGTCAAAGATAATAAAACAAAAACATATTAGTAAATACTACAGTAATATCCCCAAAAACACTACAGTAAATACTACAGTATACTACAGTCCGCAATTACTATAGTATATACTACTCTTTTTTTACAACAAAATACTATAGTAAACTGTAAATACTACAGTATACTGCAGTAAATACTACAGTATTCACTAAAAACACCACAGTATTCACTAAAACACTACAGTGAATACTACAGTTTGGTCTGCAAAAACACTACAGTGGATAATACAGTATTCCTACCATAGTATACACTATAGTATTTTTGTTGTTGTGGGTAACCTCACTGAGGAACTGCATGGGTCTACAATAGAGCTAAGTTCTGTTAAATTCTACCTTCCTTTAGCAGTTTTTTCCCCTCAAATTCCCCCTGCACAAGGACCAAGCCTACAGAAAGACACAGTAAGCATAATTATAATTTTATTTTTCAGCAACACTAGCGTGTAAATACTAGCGTTGCTGAACGCAGCTACCCCATGCCCTAATATCTGAACACTGAAGTAAACAGCTGAAAACAGCTGCAAAACGTTTCACAACTGTTTCAATTGGACAAATTCAGACAGGCCCCTCCCTGTTCGCTTCTGTTTGGTTCCTAGTGAATATGTAACGGATGTGAAATGGCTAGCTAGTTAGCGGGTGCGCGCTAGTAGCATTTCAATCAGTTACGTCACTTGCTCTGAGACTTAAGTAGTGTTGCCCCTTGCTTTGCAAGGGCCGCGGCTTTTGTGGAGCGATGGGTAACGATGCTTCGTGGGCGACCGTTGTTGATGTGTGCAGAAGGTCCCTGGTTCGCGCCCGTGTTGGGGCGAGGGGACGGTTTAAAGTTACAACTGTTACATTGATGCTGTTGACCCGGATCACTGGTTGCTGCGGAAAAGGAGGAGGTTGAAAGAGGGGTGAGTGTAACGGATGTGAAATGGCTAGCTAGTTAGCGGGTGCGCGCTAGTAGCATTTCAATCAGTTACGTCACTTGCTCTGAGACTTAAGTAGTGTTGCCCCTTGCTTTGCAAGGGCCGCGGCTTTTGTGGAGCGATGGGTAACGATGCTTCGTGGGCGACCGTTGTTGATGTGTGCAGAAGGTCCCTGGTTCGCGCCCGTGTTGGGGCGAGGGGACGGTTTAAAGTTACAACTGTTACAAATACATCCTAGCTCTCGAAAACTCTAGGCGTCATTCTGCCTTCTCCCTACAGTTCTCAGCCATTAGCTTCGCCCACAACTGCCTCAAGTGAACTACAATCCTGACGCTGTGTTTTAACATTTAGAAAAGTCAAAAATCATCGCATGCAATACGGCTTTCAAAAACATATGGTCCTTATCTTGCACCAGTGAGAAAGAATCCTTCAAATAAAAAATATACACTTACTGTAGCAGTTTTGCACAGATCCATACTACACTTTCACTTCCTGAGTTACACACAGGTCTCTTGTCTACCGCCTGTTTTCCGCAAACAAGCACTGTAACATGGATATATGGCCGTGTAGGAACACTAACCCTAACAAGGGTGTGTATCAATTTAACCTTTCATCTTTTTTGTATTATTTCTTGCTGATATGAAAGATATGGTCCTATGCTTCCAAAACCGCAAGCAATGCATTAACAAACCCCCCCAACAGAAGATGCCTTCATCCAATGATTCTTATGTGTAATCTAATGGAACTGAAAGTCATGATCAAGGGCTAAATACACCCCTGCTTACTTGTAGGTAGCCATAGATGAGGTAAAAGAGGAAGACACCCGCCGTGCAGATGCAGAACTGGGTAGCTGTGTTGAAGCTGCTCAGGTTGATGCCTAGCACTCTCAGCTCCTCCACAGACTTAATGTGCGGAGACATCATGACCTCGCTGGACGACGGGATGGAGATAGACAGATGCTTCCGGGCGTTGTTGTAGTTCATCAGGCCGAATTTGGCGCTCATTGTGTCTGGGGATCAAATATAGTACTTAGGTAGTTTCAATACTTTGCTTTCTGTTGCAAAAGGATGTGACAGGCTATATACTAAGGGTGGGAAGATGAGGAAGAAAATTGGTCTGTGTACTTGCATGCATAGTAGCCAACACGTTATTGTCTGTATCAGGTATCTATCACTGACACACATTGGCTGATTCAAAACTGGCATATAGATAGTAAGCTAGGAAATTTTACCTGTAACAACCAAGGACAACAGCGCAATTATCAATGATCTTATTTCAGTGGGCGTTTCAGGATTTTACTCCTTGAGATATACAGCACTACTAAACTAGCTAACTATTTGATTGAATACAACAATGATTAATTGCTAGCTACTTAGATAGCCAAACGACCTATCTAGCTAATAACAACTGCAGTGAGTTGCGTGGGGAAAATCCTAAAACGACCACTGAACATTTCAAAACACCAACATATGACATACATTCGGGCTTCGACTTTATTAGCACCAGAGCTATTTTTTGCAATACAAAATTACATTTTGCTAACTTCTTTAGAAGCTTAACTATAACGTTTTTTTTTACTGACAATTCTAACTAGCTACCTGGTTAGCTGCTACAAGCTAGCATGCTAGCTGAACAAAACTTCCGGGTTTGAAATGTGTATGCTGCGTTGTTCTTCAATCGATTCGGATTATTATAACGTTTCCAGACGTGACGGATCCATGTTCTAAAGCTATTGTATTGACATTTTAATTATTTTGATGCGAAAAGACCTGTAGCACATTTGCTAACTTGCGAACCACTGCTGCTGTCTCCTGGCAGCAGCCAACAACTTCCGCTGAGTGTGACTCGTCTCGAACTATGACCTCATTTCCTATTGGTGGAGGGAACAACACCAGGTCAGTTGAAAAGTGAAATGCACCTAGCTATATTCTTATTGTAGCCTACTCAGTCAGTGCAAAACAGAAAAAGTAATTTCTCATCACATCGTGCATTATAGTTTGCATTGAGTAGTTTGGTGTTATAGATATATCCACACCCTACCTTCCTTGTCCAGCGCTGGATGGTCTATAACTTCTTAAACACATACGATTACTTAATGTACACACCGGTCTTGTGTGTCTGCAAATCATTTGTAAACAGCAGAACCAGTCCTTCCAGACAGTCTACTTTTCAAGGAGCTGGAAGGTAAAATGCCTATTCATATAATCCTTTCTTGTTTTGTGTTTACTTTTCATAGTTTTTTGCAATTCAGCAAATGGTGAAATATGAACTCACTGGACATTATTGACAAGAATCCCAGATAGAACATGAATTGTATGATTTTATACGCCACTATTGCTCACTAAATGCACCATTTGTGCTGTTATTTTTAATTGTTTGATTCAATGACAACGTAGCAAAACCAGAGAGGCAAAACTTTGACATATCCCTTGTCTGACCGAGAAGGTCCGATCCTGTCCTGTGTTTGATGTTGAGTCTCCATAGGGCCTTAACAGCTCACGGTATGATCCCCTCTTCCCTCTGATCGCCTCCCCCCAGCACTTACTGTATCCCTCTGTCCTCCCTCCATCCCTCCTCCCTCTCCGAGCTGTCCAATTCTCTCCCTCTCCGAGCTGTCCAATTCTCTCCCTCTCCGAGCTGTCCAATTCTCTCCCTCTCCCAGTAGATGACATGGCTTTTCCGTCCACACAGGAGGTTAATTCACTCTAGGATGGCATTATTTCCTCCCAGCTCTTTGACAATATAAAAATTCAGAGTGGACAGCTCAATCCCTCTTCCATCTTAGATTTGATTGTAATGGTATTGCCTTTTGTCCCTAGGAGGCCTCCAGCCGCCACGGCCGGGGCTATATGACACTAAATAGCCAGGCTACAATTTTCAAAGAATTCTGTTAATAACTCATTTTGAATGGGAACTTGGGCGCTGCTTGGCTGGTCAGTCCAGCCACGTCCCTTACCCCCCCACTACTCACAGGTCACCTCCTATACCTAGAAGGAGCCCAAACGCTAAATGCAAGGGGTTAATTAATGTTTCTGAATTTACGAGTCCCCTATCTGTTACGCTGCATTCCAAATAACAGTCCCAAAGAGACACAAATGTCATATTTACAGCCTGCCTGTAAAAAAAACTATTCAGCAATGCACAGTAGTCTGCATGGGGCTGACCACTTTCTTTTCCCATCAAACTTTACAAGTGTACCCATTCATCAAAAATGATGGATTTATGTAATAAAACCCATTTCCTCCCCATAAGACCCTTTTAAATAATAAAATAATTATTTATTGATTGTTAAAAATGTACATAGTCGTGTAATGGCTTTGCACCAGCGCACAGGACGAACCTGTGATAAATAAAGGCCAGAAAGAGAGATGAAGGGAATGAAATGACTTCTGAACCAGTCAAATCTGGATTAAATATAGCCCCTTGCAGTTTGGATCACAAAGGACATTAAATCCTTTGGAGGCTCGCATGGACCTATGCACGTTCTTCTTGCATGTTCTTATTTGAAAGACAAAGTGCAGAAACAGCATCAAGCTTAATTGCCTTTTCAACTGAGACAGGTTGTTTGAAGACTACTGAACAAATTGAACGTGGTTGTTTTAGTCATTCTGCTGTTGGATTGTTTTCAACTAAACTGTTGTAATGCAAAGTTTGAGCAATCAAATGTGGCCTTGCAAAAATGACTGAAACTTAAATATCCATTGAGAGGGTGGTATCACAGTATTCAAAAATTGTGTTTAGACATTTATTTTTAACCCTAGCAGAAGGGATGGACACAGTACAGTCTGAGAGCTGTCTTTCACAGTACCCTCCACTGATGGCCTATATGTTTCTCCCCCTAACCCACTTGCCTGAAATTAAAAAGAAAGTGACACACACACACACACACACACACACACACACACACACACACACACACACACACACACACACACACACACACACACACACACACACACACACACACACACACACACACACACACACACACACACACACTCACCCTTCAACCCAAAGTGCCAACTTCAAAATTGGAAATACCAAAGGAAAATTACACTGGTGCTCGTCTTATAAAAAATAATCCCTACAGTTATTTTGTCATAAAAACCCCTATCTTTTTCCAACAACGGGGGAATGGACCTTTCGAAAAGTATTGCGGAACGCTATAATATCACCCAATCCTATATAACATTGAGGGTTTCTTAATAACCCATTTGTGTTTGCTTTTATCCCAGGCTAAAGTGCCTTCTCTGTTGTCTCTTTCCTGGGCTAGTCTGAAGCCTCCTGCATGCTACGGAAACAGATGGTATCTCCACTATATTACTTCTCAAAGCACTCATATCCTCTCTCATGTTATTTTCTTTGATCTGCTAGGCTTGCTGGTCTCACATTTTTTATTTTTCCTTTTTTTCACCATCCCTCTGCGAGTGACCTAAGAAAAGTGTGGCCATATTGGTGGTGTTACGGATGCTCAGAATGTACTTCATATGTTCTGTTTTGGTAAAAGGAATGCATTGTATTGTGAGTAAGACCTCAGACCGATATTCACCATTAAAAATGGCTTTCAAACTCAACTGTCTTCCTAAGTATTCAAGTAAAAATACTTATTTTGTTCATTTTCATTTATTCCCTTAGCATTACCGTGAACAGTGAAATGTTGCTTTTTGACTGCAGTATGACCAAAGCAAGTCCAGGCAATCCATATCAATTATCTGAATTTGACAACTGATGTAAGGTAGCCTATTAACCGATTCTATTTCTTGCTAAGAGCTAAACCATTTGAACATGTCTCTTTGGATTTATGTGAAATACCTTGGGACTGCTTCCCATGCCCCTTAGGCAACAGGTTGGTAACATGAATTCCTTACCATATAGGCTTTACCTCACTACATACAATTGAATACACAGTTGTTATACAGTATTAACAATATAACATTTCATTTGTCACACGCACAGAATACGACACGTGTAGACCGTGAAACGCTTACTTATGAGCCCTTACCCAACAATGCAGAGTTTAAAAGTAAGAAAATTAGCAAATACAAATTGAAAATAGTAACACTATAAAGAACAATAACTAGGCTATATACAAGGAGTAGCGGTACGGAATCAATGTGCAGGGGTACGAGGTATTTGAGGTAATATGTACATGTAGGTACTAGGCAATCAGGATAGATAATAAACAGAGTAGCAGCAGTGTATGTGAAGGGTGTGTATGTGTATGCGAACCAATGAGGGAAGAGAACCTAGTAAACTACTACATACTCGAACTCAGGAAGGCAAAGAGGCTTTGGTTTTCTTGTTTCTGTGCAACCAGGAGGGGGAAGCATACCTCTTTGCAAGTTGGACCAAAAGAGAAGGACAAGAAAAGTAATTAAACAAGCAATTTGTTAGGAATGGTGTCTGCTTATCCAATCTGTAAATATGCATTTTTTTCTAATACATAGAGACAGAAAACAATGTGTTTGTTGTCTTCTCAGAGAAGTCGGTAAATGACATACATGTTTCATTGCGCATTCATTTAACCTGAGCCGTGCATATGAAGTAAAGGGATTGGGAAACAAATTATGTAGTGTCATTTAATTAAGAGTTTTGCTGTGAGCAATAATACTGTTTTTCACATAACCTTTAACTACTTAATGGATTTGAGAAGCTATTACCTTACAAGATTTATTTTTCTAATTATTTTGAATATTGTCAGAAATATGAAACGTCAATCAAAATGGGGATTAGTGCAATTTTTGTACATTGTGCACTCATGGACATAGAATAATACAAGGCCTGATATGTTTACATTCCTAGGGATATGTAACATTTGCGCTCTCTGGCAAAGGCCTTCCACACAGTATTCTGATTTTAGCCCACATTTGCTTTTCATTTTCCATTATTCTCTCATATGTGTTATGATAGTTATGGAATTAACTATTACAATTTTAGTTTGAGCAATTAACCTGAATTCCAACCCTAATAAATGTTTAAAATATATTTAATAACTTACTATATAACGTATGATATATTTATGATATATTGGGATGTTATTACTCACACCCAAATTGGCCCCTGATGCCTCCCATAGCCCCACTCCACCTGCGGCCCACATCTGTGATGAACGACACTGTGTCCCAGGGATTATCACTCAGCCTGGCACATTTAGGAACGCCGCTAAAGTGGCGAAGAAAGTTTATTTAGTTTGCCCTGAGGGCATCTGTGGCAACAGGCAAAACTTTGTGTGTGACGTCAGGCTCGTTTTAGTGTGGATCTAACTTAATAGTTTGAAAAGGACTGGCACATGTGGGCACATGGGCATAGTTTTTTAGCTGGCATCCCATTCCAGGTGCCAGGACCCCCATCTGATTGCACAGGGAAGCATGTAATCATCATGAAAGCCTCTGTGTGCGTTTCTCCTCTCCCCACCCCATAAACCAGCAAAATGGATTGTGTGGTCAGGAAGGAGAAAATGAAAGAAGAGAATGAAATTACAGACCTGGCTGAGTGCACAAATCATGCATATAATGTTTTATGGCTTGCCAGAAGAATTCAACACCTGTGGCTCACTGTGGCTGTAATTGCACGTGATGCACCAAATTTCAGGGCCCTTGTTTGTCTTGGCATGGGCAGGTTTAAGAGAAGAACTGATAAGAGATGGAAAGGAGGGATCCAGGAACGCCTGTCGTTTAGTTCTTGTAAGACCCCTTGTGAACCACCCACAGCCCACACAGGGAATGCATCATAGAAGCTTCATTTACTATTGTAATTACGGTGTTTGTTTATCTTTACCTGGATTTGGTGGTAAAAGGTGGATGATGATTAATCAGATCAGGATGAGTTGAAATGGTGTGTAAGTTTGCTGTTAAGTTTAATTAAACAAGGCAATCAGAGAGCCATAAATTCAACACAGCGTGACCAGCCCTGTCTGAACCCGGTCCTGGGAAAGGCTGATTAACGCTGTGAGAAAAAGCCCATTCTGCAAAACGCAGGCTACTGTAACCTATCCAAGTACAACTGATTTCTCAAGAGCTGTTTTAATTAACCCAAGGTGTAGTAATAAAGAGCAATGTTAAGGAAAGATAGTTTTCCATAATATCACATTCTCTATTAAAATTACTTCTATTTAATTTGCAATCCTGAAAAATCTGTCCACTTCTATTTAATTTGCAATCCTGAAAAATCTCTCCACCGCTATGTATTATCTAAAGTTTTATTCATTGTCTCATCTCTGAGACAGAACAAGTATTGGAGGGATGGATGGCTAGATCCCAAACAAGACAACAGTGTGAGACATCCGAGAGCCCTCTCTCTCTCTCTCTCTCTCTCTCTCTCTCTCTCTCTCTCTCTCTCTGTCTCTCTCTCTCTCTCTCTCTCCCCGTCTGATGCTTGAGCCAAATTGATTACCGTACTCCATCTGCATCAGGCTGGCTGCCTCCTGTGCTCGCCACGTCGTGCCTACAGCCCAGAGTTAGTGTACAATTACATATAGTTTAATATATCTGCTGAGCACCTTTAAACAAGCATCACAAGTCCAGGAGGTGATTTGTCTTCCAGCGCCATTACTCCATCTTGATAGGCAAAGATTGCTCCTAGCCATGTTTAAGCATTAAATAGTGTATTATTATTTCACATAAATCAAGCTGGGATGTAAGGGGGATTCATAAATGTTGCATTTCTCTGACAGTATTTTAAACCCCTTTCTCCACAGCGTGGTGGAGTTTCAGAGGGAAGCAATTCTACTCCCTCACTCCATAGTACATTAGGGATAAGCATATCAGGGAGGTATATTCAAAACAATGTATAATGCAGTTTAGATTCAGTTTAAACTACTTGCAACACATTTGTCATTACTGCTGTTCCCATAACAAGAACTACTACTAATGCTGCTGCCAACAACTACAGACAACAAAAAGCCTACTATTACTAATTTTATGCACTTTGAGATTATTCTATAATGAAAAGCACTTTATAAATGTAATGTATTATTATTGCTATTATTATTATTACTACACTATCATTAAACTGTTATTGAAATATTGGTGAAAACTGTCGACGCTATTGTCATACAGTTGCTGTGCTTCTCTTCACAGCTAGGATGTGATGTCACACTTGGTTCCTTTTCAGCCAAGTTTTGTGATTTTTTTTTGGTGCAGTGTGAACACTCCAAAGGAACTCAGACCCCTGAAAAGAGCCCCCAAAGCTAACCAAACTGAAAAGAGCCCCCAAAGCGAACTGAACTGAAAAGAGCCCCCAAAGCTAACCGAACTGAAAAGAGCCCCCAAAGCTAACCGAACTGAAAAGAGCCCCCAAAGCTAACCGAACTGAAAAGAGCCCCCAAAGCTAACCGAACTGAAAAGAGCCCCCAAAGCTAACCGAACTGAGAAGAGCCCCCAAAGCTAACCGAACTGAGAAGAGCCCCCAAAGCTAACCGAACTGAGAAGAGCCCCCAAAGCTAACCGAACTGAAAAGAGCCCCCAAAGCTAACCGAACTGAAAAGAGCCCCCAAAGCTAACCGAACTGAAAAGAGCCCCCAAAGCTAACCGAACTGAGAAGAGCCCCAAAAGCTAACCAAACTGAAAAGAGTCCCCAAAGCTAACCGAACTGAGAAGAGCCCCCAAAGCTAACCGAACTGAGAAGAGCCCCCAAAGCTAACCGAACTGAAAAGAGTCCCCAAAGCTAACCGAACTGAGACCATCTCCAGAGGTGGTCTGAGTTCGGTTTGCGTGATTTTCTTTTAGGACAATGTGAATGCAATGTTCCCCAGGTGCGCTTATCATTATTCCCTGGCATTGGTGTGACCAAAGAGAGATGATGATGATGTGCAGGTTCGCAGGGAAAAAAATGTGTGCTGTTTTTGGATATTGATTAGCGATTCTCAGTGACGCACAGAAATTCCAAAATGTGTGGAGTTTTTAGTTCAGATTATTTGTTTGCAATATGTGATCTACAGGCTAAGAGAGCTTCATAAGCTGTTTATTGATTGCGGGGTTTGAATAGTGTGAGAAGACAATATATTTGGTGAAAATCACAACATAGGGTTCAAAATCTATTCGAGCTCTTAAAGGGACAGTAGCCTACCTTGGGTGTACAATGTTCAATTGCAGCGTGATTTATTCTGCAGTCATTCTATTGCTATTCATTCTGTTACCAATCAAATGTACATGTTAATAGTATCTTCTGATTACAATTATTATGTCTCATACTTTAACTAAATGCAATTTATTAGCTTCAAAATATAAGTAGGCATATCTAGCTGTCCGATAACACATTCTGATTTGAATGGCTTGTCCTGCAATTTTGGTGGTCCACAAAATAGGTAAAGTGAACTGGCAAGAGTTGAGTCCTCATTCAAAGGCAAGGTCAGTGTGAACACAAAGAGACCTGAGTCCTTTGCTTTTTTTTACCCCGGAGTTCACTTTAAAGAGGACTGAGATCGGTTATTTTAAAGAGGACCATGTGAAAACGGCCTAAATTACAGCAATAATGAAAACTCAATGTTAAGTCAAAATGATGTTATATCACTTTGTTGGGCAAGCGCCCCTGCTCATGCAGAAACTCTCCCCAGGAAAGGAAATGACTTCATACAGGAAATGGGATGTCAACCCTACACATGGACAGGAATACGGTGATTTAGTCAAAGTGACAAAGGCCTTTTTTCTCAATTCACTTCAAATTGACTGTAAAACACAGGCTACAATGATAAGTTGTTTTGGTTACTCCGATGACACTTCACACATTCAATTATATTTCCTGTATTTTTTTTGGCAGTCTAATTATTAACTCTGATGTAACAGGCTGTAGTTGACAGAAGTAGAGAGAGGGGAGTGGACTTGGGTTAGTTAGGGTGCCATGTTAGAATTGTTAGTTGATAGGGACTTGGTGCTATACTCATTTTATCCAGCTAAAGACAATAAAAACGAGAGGAAATCCTCTGAATCTTCACAATCAAATCAATTTCCCTCAACCAAGTCAAAATGTAGCTACGCAGTAAGCTCTTGCATTTAACTTTTGTGATTTTAATGCCCACATAGCTACAGTACAACTCAATTAAACCACACTTTCACTTTAAACGTGCTTATAATTTTTTTATACATAATTATTTGCCCAACTGGCCTCGGGACATTTTGGTTGCAACAAAGCCAGTAAAAGATATTGTAAAAGTCATTGCAAATTGAATTGATGCCAGGACAGTGAGTTGATGGGGAGGAAAAAAGACCCAAGAAAAATGTCTTTGAACAGGTTTTTGCTTGCAGGAAATATTGCTGCTGGAATGGTATTCTTTCTGAAGTGTTTCATGGCGATAAGAAATTCAAAATGATTAATTGGAGAATATGGCACACCTATTCTGCTCCCATGACATCATCTAAAATGGCCAATTCTCTGTAACACAAAAGAAAACATCTTAAAAAATGAATAATTTCTCCTAAACAGCTATATTTATAATAAAAATAACGACATCTAGGGTCTAGAATATTTTGGTTTCAGATTAAGAAATAGGTATCCTAATAACCTTTTGCTGATCCATTTCTTCCCTCTCTTCAAGTCCTATCTGATGGAGTACAGTGGGGGACAAGGGATCATGGTCTGTATATGTGAGAAACCTGGTTTCCCTGCTGCCTGTCTTCTCTCTCTCGACCCGGGGGCGAATGTTTCTGCCTTGACGTGTGCCGGCTGCAGCGTTTCTTCACATGTACTCTCTCCTCACCTATATCCTGGAAACTTTGGCCTGTCATGATTCTCTTGATCACTCTCTTTTGACTTTCAAATAGACGTACGCCGGCGAGAATACCTGCTCGGGTAAACGCGGGGTTAAGCTGAATCAACACAAGCCAGACACCCCTGTCTGTCATTTTGGAACCTCATAATGTCTAGCTAGAAGGAAGCCATTGAACTATTCATATAAGATGAAATGTCAGCAAAATCTCTGGCCTCTGCTGAAAATGTATTCATACATACTGTAAAGCCTAGAATGTACAATAGCCATGAAAACCAGAGAGGAGATTCCCTTGGCATTAGATTTGGTGTTTGGTTTGTCATACTGGGACAGCACACCTGTCTATCATCATACCATGGCTGGGTGGATAAGGTTCAACCTTTTCAAGTGTACTTGGTTTTGGTAGATCTGCGTCATTGGAACTCAATACAGTCAGAGCCCTGTGATTAATTGTTTGCGGTGCACCACTTCAAAGACACTTCATTACCGATTGAACTTCTTTAATGCCCTTCGCCACCTGTCCTCAGACACACACACTACAATGCCACAAACACGGTCTGGCTTAGTGCAAAAAACTATTGACAAAGCAGTGTCATTATTGAAATTGTTTTTCAGAAATTAATATTATTATTATTATTACAGGTTACACACACACACACACACACACACACACACACACACACACACACACACACACACACACACACACACACACACACACACACACACACACACACACACACACACACACACACACACATATACACACTCATAACAGATTCCAGTAACACAACATTAAGTTGTTTCTCCTCTCTGTTATCTCCACCTTCCTTTTTGCCCTTTGGTGAAACATTTTCTTGGCATGCATGATCTCATTTAACTTTGATTTCCTTTCTCCAGGACTGCATTCTAGATGTTTCCAATTTCCAGACCATTCTGCAATTTTCAACTCCAATGAGAGACAACACATGCTGAAATGGCTGTTTAGGTAAAGTAAGGAATTGGTAAGTGATGATTTAAAATGCTGTCTCAGATAAAATGGACGATTTGTGGTAGATAAGGGTTTGCCTTTGTAAAAAGCAGGAAGCTTGTGGCTCATTTAATCTGTTTTGATGTTGCTTAAATGTATGTTGTATCTTACTCTGGAAACTCTGATCGCCACTCACAGTAATACCTCTTTAATAAACGTTATAAAGAGGAATATGATGCAGAGCTATCTAATGTAATTCTGAAACTGGCTTAAATATATTGTTTAGTATACGGAAAACAAATTAAGTTATACTGTGTTGTATATTGATTTAAAAAAGTATTTTGTTTTGTTTTAGATGATGAAATAACATTATTCTGATGTTAGGCATGTTGTCTGAATGTCACTACAAACCCTCATTTACTATGTACAACACTATAGATTTTATGTCGTTATTTATTACAGTACACATGTACCATAATATACTGTAAATAACAGCACAATAGCAATAAGAATGCTCTAACCCTAGCATCATTTAACTTCTGTATTAATTCAGAGTTAATGTTTACATCTGAACTGTTCACTCATTTGTTTATTAGTATGTTCATTCATTTTTATATTTTTACACAAAGTCAATATGGAATTATTTTGTGAATTAACAATGTCTCATTTTGTATTACCATGTCAGTCAATTAATGCTTTTTTGACTTGCCCAAATAGTTTTCGGGCTGCACTATCTAAAATAAAAGTGATTTTTGCAAACTTTTATAGTTATCAGCACTCATTTAGTGTATGTCTTGGATGTTATTACCATAAACTGAGAGTTGATAGTAAAATCTATTCCGTGCAGACTGACCTTAGCTCTCCCTGTGTGAAGTCAAATATTGCAGGGCAGGTTCAGTAGAACTATTTGTCTTATTCTTGATTTGAGCTAGAAGTGGTCTTATCAAAACCAAGTCAATAAATCAACCCCCCCCCCCCCCCCCCCCAAAAAAAAACCACTTGGTAACAATAATACTATTTTCTCTTTGTAGGCTTTCTTGTTTGTGTTGTCTCACATCTTCTGAATATTTTCTGAATTTGTTCTTGATTAGCATCTGGACTGTGGAGAATGTGTCCAGCATGTCGAACCTTTTGTTCACTGAAAAAAGGGACTCATTGTCGGAATTTAAAGGGGTTTGTATAATCCCAGAACCAATACCATCAAAACCAAAGGATTCACAAAATTGGGTTTTCAGCACATTTTCAGAAGAACCTGGAAATTCTCTCTCTCAACTCTGTCATAAATCTAGTTCCCATTTCCATATCAATCGGATTAGTTCCAAGACCAGGGAAGTAGGTGTAATGTAAGTAAGCATACAAATTTTAATATAGGACATCAAAACATGAACATGCACAGCTCTGTGAAGATGATGTGAAATCTCTGTTTTTGAGCTTCAAGGCTTTTTTTATTTGAAATGTGCTGTACGACGCAATATTTCAACATTTGTACTGCTGTCATTCTAATTTATGTTTAAACACACTCACAAATGAAATGTTAAATTAAATGCTATCCCCTATTCAATAGCTGTGCTTCCACCACAATTATACAGTTAACATATTAAAGCAATGACTTCTGTCAAGTTGCAAACATTAAACTTTTTCTCATTACCTTTACGCATACATTACCTTAAGTCAGTCAGACACACACAGACACACAGACACACAGACACACAGACACACAGACACAGACACACACACACACACACACACACACACACACACACACACACACACACACACACACACACACACACACACACACACACACACACACACACACACACACACACACGCAGTCTTGTAAAACTAACCTTGTGGGGGGACACAATTCAGTCCCATTCAATATCCTATTTTCCCTAACCTTAACCCCGAAACCTAATCCTAAACATAACGCTAGCTCCTAACCCTAAACCTAATTCTAACCCTAACATTAATTCTAACCTTAACCCTAAACCCTCTAGAAATAGCATTTAATTTTTTGGGGAACTAACAAAATATGCCCAGTTGGTCACATTTTTGTTTGTTTACTATTCTTGTGGGGACTTCTGGTCCGAACAAGTATAGTTAAACACTTACACACACACACACATACACACACAGCAGCCCACTGTCCAGGAGATAAACATAGACTACAATGCTTTAACTGGCATGCCACAGACAAATAAAAATGGGGGAGTGCAGGCAGGGCAGCTAGCTGGTGAGTCACGGCAGGATTATTCAGCAGTCTGTGTCTGCTGTGTGACTGAGACTGAGAGCAGTGGCTCTCCCTGTCTGGACGGAGATGGATGTGTGTCTGCGTGCTCAACACGGCCCAGTATGACTCCCTTGTAATTGAAAACTGGGCTTTGTTGTCTGGGGATTTGTCCTCTATAAAACAGCTTCAAAACAGGAAAACCAATAGTGGGAATAGAGCCCCTAACGTAATTAATTTTGGGACTATTATTGCAGGAGGAAGAATTCTAATCAGTTGCAGATTCCTTCCTGTTTGGTTATCGTGACCGTAACCAATTACAAGTGAACTTTGTGTTACAGTTTCACTTCCTGTGCTACCCAAATAGTGGTCGGGCCCGGGATTGCACAGGCGAAAGACAAAAAAAAGAGGGATTGAGAGGGAGCAAGAGAGAGAGATATTTACAGATGTCATAAGTTTGACAGTTTAATTGCAAAAAGCCGCATGCATCTCTGACCCCCGAATAAAGCATATAGCATGTGCCCTTGAGCTAAACAGAGAAGTTTTTGATTTGGGCTCGCTTTCTGGTGGAACCCCTCCTTCTCAGCTATAGGGCGAGGCTAGACCTCTACAACTGAGGAACAACGGTCTGAAGCAAAGTCTGAAATATGGAAATGCATAGATAAATCAATTTATGATCATATCAAGGCACAATTTGGCATTTCTGTTTCCTTCTAATTCAATAAAGCCCATAGCACAAAATGAGTAAAGGTAGAATACATGAGAATATCTAGATTACCATAAAGGGTAGAATTTTTTTCAGTACAGAGATGTAACTCAATATGCTATGGTACTTCCTTACAAATTCTCCACACTTATTAGGGTAGGAACTACTATCGCTAAGGGCCTGCCAAGCTAGTATACTATAGGTTACGGCATATTACAACAAAATGGCCCCTAAGTCAATCATCCTCTTTTCATTTGGGAGATACTTTTGGCATTGCTTTGCTTTTAGAGTTTCACAAGAGGAACACTGCTTCAAGACCATTGTCAGTCACTCTGGTCTGGGCACCAGAGCTCTCTCTCCCCTCAGAACATGGGGACGCAACGGGCTAACCAGGGCGCTTGCCACCGAGCTCTCCAGAGTAAATTGGTAAAAACCTGACCTGCCAAACCCAGCTCCCTTCGGCTTGATCTCCTTCCTCCTTCAATTCTCCCCCAGCCTCCTGAGAGCCTGTTCCCATGGTCGCGGGTTCTAATAGTTTTTTGGCACATATAAGTTGCTCTATTCCACCCCAGAGGTCTCTCTAATTCACTTTTGATATCATTGTTTAGATGATGTGGAATTATGGGATGGCACTGTGGGATTGCGATTGGCAACGTGACATTAATTAATTAATTCTAGTTTGATAATGATAAGACACCCCCCACCCCATAGATCACAGATACATATTGCCATTTAAATATGAGCTCATATGCTTCATAAATTATGCATTTTGCAGTTTTGCCTATATTTGCTTGATAGTTCAATAACATCCCATTTAGATGGTGTAAAATATGTATACTTTTCTGTACTAAATCTTCATAAATGTTACTTAAATTCGATACATTTTAACCAAATAAATATATTTAAACCCAACTACCCCGCCTATGGTTATTCTCTAATTTCATGTCAAAAAGGCAAAAAGTGTAACCAGAAACACATGGTATCCATAATGCACCAGTGGAATGAGAGTGATGCTGTACATAAGCGGGTATATAAATGTATATTCCCTTGGAACACTAGAGTGCTTCTCCAAACATGAAAAATGGGACAAGTGCCATATTATTCAGTGTGAACACGAGGACCCAACTCGCTAAACTAATACAAGCATCACCAAATCATATCCCGGGCCTGCTGCCTAGGATCATTTCAGAAACAAACAGTATCCCCTGAAAGGATTGATTCTGTTAGATAGTACATTGATCACCTACATAGCCTCCAGAAAGAAGATGGCTTTACAAGCAATAAGATGTGAGACAATTATATTATTTTAGTGAAATAAGACAGAGTACAAGCGCCGAGTGCCAATAGCCCAGGCAGCCCTTTGTGGTTAGCTCGTGTGTTTGTGCTTCATCCTCAAGTGGCATGGTAATCCACTAAAGTTTCCCAGCTCTGGTTCCTCAATGCAATCAGGATGCGAAAGCTCACCAGTGATTGCGTTCATTTGTAAAAGCATCCAAGCCAAAATTGAACCCCAAGGCTGATAAACTATAAAGATGCTGATCAGGGTGGGAGCTAAATAGACTACACTGTAGGGCAGGAGGTGTCAGCGAGCCATCCAAAAGACCAATGACTCTGTGTACCTTATTCCAAACTGTGCTGCTGCCCAGAATACCAACAAAAGGAAGAAAAAAGAAGGGAAACACGGAAACATATAAAACAACTGCAGGATTATTATTCATCCCCTAGCATCTTTCGAGGGAGCACATTTTCAATTTAACAGATTAACAATTTGGAGATGTTCTTTGTGGACCTCATTAGATGGAGTTTATTCATTGTGGGAGTAGCTCTTATGAAGCAACATACTTTTATTGATCCTTGGGGGTTAATTTTGAAAATGTATGCAAGGAGTGACTGATTTTAAATTAGGCCCAGGAAAACATAAATGACTCTCAACCTAGACACAAAACTCAAATTTTTTAGATAACGATATGTAACTATTCCTTTTAAACCATAATAATCAGCCATTTAAAAATAAAAATACAATAACTGCTTCTAATATATCTCCTACTACCTCTTTATTATCTACATTTAATACTATATTTCTTTATTTTAATTTAACATACAACATAACACCTATTTGCATACTTTAATGATAGCAGTGTAGTTATTTCAAAGACATGGTATTGCACAGAAATTGGAGACAGTGAATAGAAAGAGGACCTGTTTTCTCTTTCAATTCTCAGGGCCCCTGTGCTAAAATGTCAGAGACATCACCATTAGAAGCGAATTCCAGGAGCTATGTGAATGGGACGATTGAAGACCCAGTTTGATTGACAGGTCTACCTCTCTCCCTCTGCCCCCAGGGTGATTGACAATGTGGTTCATCTCACATTTTGTGACTGAACTAATCCAGTAAATTCCTACCAGACGGTACACAACTCAGCAGAGACCTCTCTTCTCCAGGTGGACTTTTATCTCCTAAAATAAATATGTTTTTCCATTTACGACTCTAAAAACAAACAGAGTATAATTAAGTGTAACTCCATAATTAAGCAAGTTTAGAAAGTGCTAGTTTTCAATAAATTAAAATGTGTGCTAATTACATATGGGAATAATTCCTCCTGTTGTGCTAATGATTAATATTGTCATAGGTGTCTCAATATGGTGCCAGTGTTGAAATTGGATCACCTCACTGGAACGATTGATCTCTTGCCAAGTTCAATAATTAATTTGACTACTTCACAATCACTGCCACACAACTATCTCAGCACATACAGTGCCTTCAGAAAGTATTCACGCCCCTTGACCTTTTCCACATTTTGTTGTGTTACAAAGTGGGGTTAAAATGGATTTAATTGTCATTGTTTTGGTCAACAATCTACACAAAATACTCTGTCAAAGTGGAAGGAAAAGTTTAACATAAATGTGTGTGTATATATATATATCTGTATATATATAAAAATGTAAACACAAATATATTTTGATTAGATAATTATTCACCGCCTGAGTTAATAGAAACACCTTTGTCAGCGTTACAACTGTGAATCTTTCTGGGTAAATATTTAAGAGCTTTGCACACTTGGATTGTGCAATATTTGCCCATCAAGTTGGTTGTTGATCATTGCTAGACATCTATTTTAAAGTCTTGCCATAGATTTTCAAGCAGATTTAAGTCAGAACTGTAATTAGGCCATTCAGGAACATTCAATGTCGTCTTGGTAAGCAACTCTAGTGTAAATTTGGCCTTGCGTTTTATGGTTATTGTCCTGTTGAAAGGTGAATTCGTCTCTCAGTGTCTGTTGGAACGCAGACTGAACCAGGTTATCCTCTAGGATTTTGGCTGTGCTAAGCGACATTCTGTTTCTTTTTATCCTGAAAAACTCCCATGTCCTTGCCGACAACAAGCATTACCCATAACTTGATGCAGCCACCACCATGCTTGAAAATATGGAGAGTGGTACCCAATGATGTGTTGTTGGTTAATAAATGTATATTAATATTTGACCCAAATATTTTATATTTGGGTCAAATATTAATATACATTTATTTGACACATTTTTTGCAGTATTACTTTAGTGTCTTGTTGCAAACAGGATGCATGTTTTAGATTTTTTTTCATTCTGTACAGGTTTCCTTCTTTTCATTCTGTCATTTTGGTACATTTTTTGGAGTAGCTAAAATGTTGTTGATCCATCCTCAGCTTTCTCATATCACAGCCAGTCTTTTGAAATTCACTACTTGATAAAGGACCTTACTGTATATGGGGGGTACAAAGATGGGGTAGTCATTCAAAAATCATGTTAACCACTATTATTGCACACCTAGTGAGTCCATGCAACTTACTATGTGATTTGTTAAGCAACTGCTTAGTCCTGGACATATTTAGGCTTGCCATAATAAAGGGGTTGAATACTTTTTGACTCAAGACATTTCAGCTATTCATTGTTTTATTCATTTATAAAAATGTCCAAAAACATAATTCCACTCTGACATTATGGGGTATTATGTGTAGATTAGTGACACAGATCTAAATTGAATCAATTTTATTTACAAGCTGTCACACAACAAAATGTGGAAAAAGTAAAGGGGTGTGAATACTTTCTGAAGGTACTAAAGTTCTTCACCCACAAGGTGTTCAGTGTGTCCTCTTGACCTGTGTTTTGATGTAGGCAGTTCCTCACACAGTTGCCACATCACATCTCTATTCACGCTGCTGGCATTCAGCTGACGAAGATGAAGACATCCACAAAATGGAGTGAACCCACAAGACTTTCAGTATTAAGTTATTGTGCAATGTATAATATGTGTAATTACCTGAATGTCTGGGGCAACTCCTTGACCGTTGTGGCCAATCTTAATAGGGAAAATAAAGCATGGAATGAGAGGTGTTTTCATTAAACATCATTACTAAAAGAAGGTCTGCATTTAGTCATAATTAATTGCACGGTGAGGTTAGTCAGACACTGACTAACCCTAACTCTTAACCTTAGAGTACTGGTATGCACATAATCAGTATATGGTGAATAGGCTTAATGTACTGAAAATGTGGGGAATGAAGCAAGTGCAAACTTACTGTAGTAACTGAGCCACTTTCCAATGCAAAGACTTGTTAGACCAGAACTTGGTCTCCCAAGACCAGAACTTGGACCTCAGATCGATTTGCCAGACATGGACAAGTAGCCTTGTAGAAGACATCCATAATCACATAAATTGAGATAGATATCCACTATATGATTATTCAGGAGCTTTTTGCAATTGAAGACAAAGGCGTGGATATATGATCTGAAGTGAAATGGAGGATAGCACATACATGAATACATGAATGCCTTCACTACCAGAGGAGGCTGGTGAGAGGTGCTATAGGAGGACAGGCTCATTTCCCCCTAATAATCTTTCACAGAGGCCCGTACTGTAGCACTCATGTCTGGGACATGACTTTGCGGCCCTGTGTCTCTATGTATGTGGTTGTACTGTTTGTATGGCTGAGGTGGCTAAATCAGGAGAACAAAAGTCTAGCGTGAGAATCAGGTGTTCAACCAACCTGAGAGAATAATGATGAAAGCCAAAGGAACCAGTTGTGACAATAAAAAATAAAGATAATAGACCACCGCAAGAAATGAAAGAAAAGGAAGAATGACTCCTACAAGAGGCAAGTATGCATGAGGTTTTGCACTTTCTAAATGGTATGTCTTTGAAGTCAAAGGAGCCCCATGGGTGTGGCTGTTCGCGGTTCCAACATAAACCTCTTCATGTTATTATTAGCATCTCCCTTATTGCGTAGAGGCAGTGATGTCAAATATACAATAATTAAATGAAACTATTTCAGAACACAAGTATATGCAATTAAAGGGGTCGTTTGACCAAATCTGTGATATATAGGTTACAGCGCGTATGGTACAAGTGAATACATGGTAAGTGTTGATACACCACATTCTTGTAGGGGAAATGCTATATTTTAGGACCTCTGAGGATATATCTTTTGAGAATATAATTGTTGATGGAATGAGTGGAATGATTCAAAATTCATATAATTATTTCTTGACACAACCAATACATCTGTCACAGTGGCTTTTTTAGTTTAAATAGTTTCAAAAAGAAAAGGGGAAAAAAACGACTAATGAGGAAACCTTACTGCAGGGGTTTTCTGCTCTACTGACTATCATATTAATGTATTCCTCTGTGCATTTAACGGATCATCAACCACTTAAGTTTTTTTCCATATTTCCCTCTGAAGACATGACTGGACACTGGTGTCTACCTTGCCCTCCACAGTAATGAAGGGCATTCATTATCCACACCTGATTAGATGGCATAGTCATGTACCAGGCCTTTCTTTTCAATTCAACCCAAATATTACTGTCATGTTTGTTTATTGACAAATTATATTGATTCTGTTCTATCTGTTCTATTATGATTGTTCAGTTAGTAATTATAAGTTATTAGTAATTACGTGTACATGTACTTCATAAACATTTATTACAATAACCTGGACTCGTGTATACAAATTATGAATGGCCTTATATGATCAACGAACTTTGTCCTATGTGACTCAGTTGGTGGAGTATACTGCTTACAATGCCACGGGTTGTGGGTTTGAGTCTTGCTGGGGCCACCCATACGTATTTTTTTTTTAAATTATGCACGTATGACTGTTAGACGCTTTAAAACGTCTGCTAAATTCAAATATTATATAACTATAATATTATGTAATAATGTTTATATACAGTTTATAAGCAGACTTACACATACTAGTCTTCCTATACTTCTTCTATGGGGAGACTGTAGTGTTCTCAGCAGTGTTCTCAACATGAGCATATAAATAAAGCAGAGCTCCTCACACAGTGGGGGAAAGAGCATATGAGTCCTGTTTGTCTTTCTTTCTCCGTCTCTCTTTCTCTGACTCTGATTCATTCTCTCTCTCTCTCTCTCTCTCTCTCTCTCTCTCTCTCTCTCTCTCTCTCTCTCTCTGTGAATCAGTGAAAGTGCCTTAAGCTCTGGTGACTGGTGGTGTAATCTGTGCCTGGCCTCTCTCCACCTCCCAATAGCGCTCCCTCTCTGTCTGTCTCTCTCTTCCTCCCTCTCTCCACCTATCCACACATGAGAGATTGACAGTCATCACTGCTCTCCTTTTTTCTCTGGCAGACAGATGAAACCTACTCATTACAGTGGATTGGGAACAGAGTCAACTGAGAACTGACATTTGTTTTGGCGACTGCTATAGGACAGACTAAACATGCTGGATCATGCTTTTCACTGTCTTGGTAATTGTTTCAGATTTAATTACCATAAATGTTTTACCCTATGATACTATTTCACTTTATTTACATTATTGTCATAAAGATTTACATTATACAAACATAATACATTAAAACTGATATTTCATTATTGGAATGTTTAAATTGCTTGATACCTATAAGTATTTGGGACTTATTCATAGAACTAGAGGATGTTGATCACTTTGTTGTCAAATGGCTAACTTGAAAGATACCATGCTTGGACAAAAGCCCAAAACAAAATCTATTTCTTGCAGTTGTCCTTTTGAACAATAAACTAAAGAGCATGGATGCCAAATATTGGTTTGAATGTTTTGCCTATAGCTGTTCCAGAAAGAGGCAATGCCCGATTAATCATGCCCCACCAGGCCGACAGCATGCCATTTCTACACAATAAATGGCATTACACTAAACTAAGCTCACACAACCTATGCAGATAACAGAGCCATTCATTTTAACATGTGCATGCTAAACCTGCCTGATAAACGATATGCCTAGCAGCACTTCCGTCCATATTTTATCACGGGAAGACACCGCTCTGCCTATACCCAGATTTCCCTATTCCAATGCAGATTCAGGCACAGATCTCCTCAACCTCGAAACGGCCTGGCTCCCATAATTAACTTTTAAGGGGAATGATTGTTTTATGTCAAAGACGACAGAAGACACTGTGGTAAAAGTAAAATATAGATATCGTTCATTTACCACAACTCACAGGAACAGATTTTTCCATAGGTAGTCATAACCACATAGGTAACATCAGAACTTTGGGAATAACTATAGTGGTAACAGGATACATCTTAGTGGAGCACATCTCCAAGATTTTTGACAGATACCTTGACAGGCCAACTAGTGACCTGCTCTGAGTTGAGACCTGTTGGCTGAGCCTATAGCATCCAGGCCCTGCTCTTCTACATTAACCTCCCATAATCATGCTGAATCCCCCTCGTAGGCCTTGGGTGACGTCTCGTCTCACAGATAGGAGGGGTTCTGTGCATGCCTTTTGTTAAAAGGTATCATTAATAGCTCGGCTGTGACCTCTGACCATCCCTTTAAATCATTAGGGGCACTGGTTGTAGAGCAACTGCTGGTTTCTATTTACCGTCCCCACAGGAGTTTTGAAAGCCTCTGCCTTCTACGATATCACTGCTGGGGAAAATCACTGTCTGTTGGTCTGGCAATCTACGAGTTGGATTTTACTGAATGTTATTGACTGTGGATGTAATGTCTAAAAGTTAGTAATTGATATTTTAGATTTTAACAGTCATATGTCACAGGCAGCTGCACAGAGATTTGGTCTCTCTCCATCACTTGGCTGACCTGTGTGACCAGATTTACTATCACCTTCTCTGTTATTGTTATTAACTTATTTCTTATGCCGATGCAACATAACAAATTGTATTTTTAAGGCCTCTATTTTTAATCCTACTTCCTGTCACTGTAGCATTCCACAGTAGTTGACACTATCACTGGTCCCAGTGTGTAACCCAACACTCAGGGTTTCCCTGCAGACTCTTTAGGTCTGGGGGATATCAGTGTCAGCTGAGATCCACAGGAGTAAAATCTAAATTTGTCTTTATCATTTGCAGGTGACAGAGAAAACACTTATTTTAAGGAGGATATAATGGGTGACAGAATGGATGACAGAATGGATGACAGAATGGCTGACGTAAATGCTGACAGAATGGATGATATAATGGATGACAGAATGGTTGACAGAATGGTTGACATAATGGATGACAGAATGGATGACAGAATGGTTGACAGAATGGTTGACATAATGGATGACATAATGGATGACAGAATGGTTGACATAATGGTTGACAGAATGGTTGACATAATGGATGACAGAATGGATGACAGAATGGATGACATAATGGATGACAAAATGGTTGACAGAATGGTTGACATAATGGATGACATAATGGATGACTTAATGGATGACAGAATGGTTGACAGAATGGTTGACATAATGGATGACATAATGGATGACAGAATGGTTGACATAATGGATGACAGAATGGGTGACATAATGGATGACAGAATGGTTGACATAATAGATGACAGAATGGTTGACAGGGAGCAGGAATTAAAAATAATGTTGAGGCACTGTACATTGTATGTGCACACTACACAAACAACAACAGAAAGGTAAAGCTAGGTTGCTACAGTTGTTTTTGGAAAAATGCAAAACAACACAACTTGGGGATGTGTTTGTGTTCTGTATGTACACTACCGTTCAAAAGTTTGGGGTCACTTAGAAATGTCCTTGTTTTTGAAAGAAATGCACATTTTTTGTCCATTAATATAACATAAAATTGATCACAAATACAGTGTAGACATTGTTAATGTTATAAATGACTATTGTAGGTGGAAACGGCTGATTTTTAATGGAATATCTACATAGGCGTACAGAGGCCCATTATCAGCAACCATCACTCCTGTGTTTCAATGACACGTTGTGTTAGCTAATCCAAATTTATCATTTTAAAAGGCTAATTGATCATTAGAAAACACTTTTGTAATTATGTTAGCACAGCTGAAAACTGTTGTCCTGATTAAAGAAGCAATAAAACTAGCCTTCTTTAGACTAGTTGAGTATCTGGAGCATCAGCATTTGTGGGTTCGATTACAGGCTCAAAATGTCCAGAAAGAAAGAAACTCGTCACTCTATTCTTGTTCTGAGAAATGAAGACTATTCCATGTGAGAAATTGCCAATAAGCTGAAGATCTCGTACAACGCTGTGTACTACTCCCTTCACAGAACAGCGCAAACTGGCTCTATACAGAATATAAAGAGGAGTGGGAGGCCCCGGTGCACATCTGAGCAAGAGGACAAGTACATTAGAGTGTGTAGTTTGAGAAACAGACGCCTCACAAGTCCTCAACTGGCAGCTTCATTAAATAGTACCCGCAAAACACCAGTCTCAACGTCAACAGTGAATAGGCAACTCCGGGATGCTGGCCTTCTAGGCAGAGTTGCAAAGTAAAAGCCATATCTCAGACTGGCCAATAAAAATAAAAGATTAAGATGGGCAAAAAAAGTTATTTGTTTCTGGCCATTTTGAGCCTGTAATCGAACTCACAAATGCTGATGCTCCAGATATTCAACTAGTCTAAAGAAGGCCAGTTTTATTGCTTCTTAAATCAGCACAACAGTTTTCAGCTGTGCTAACATAATTGCAGAAGGGTTTACTAATTATCAGTTAGCCTTTTAAAATGATAAACTTGGATTAGCTAACACAACATGCCATTGGAACACAGGAGTGATGGTTGCTGATTATGGGCCTCTTTACGCCTATGTAGATATTCCATTAAAAATGAGCCATTTCCAGCTACAATAGTCATTTACAACATTCACAATGTCTACACTATATTTCTGATCAATTTTATGTTATTTTAATGGACAAAAAAATGTGCTTTTCTTTCAAAAACAAGGACATTTCTAAGTGACCCCAAACTTTTGAACGGTAGTGTATGTATGTATGTGTGTGTAGGGAGTTGCACTTGATACCATTCAGTAACATATCACTTAAATCTGGCTGCGGGGCACAAAGTCCATTTGTCACGTCACGCTTTTGTTATCGTGCACTCTTCAGAGCAACAAACAACAAAGTGCACAAAAGGCCCAGGCACAAAAGTTCAGCCTCATCCAACCAGTGGTTCGCATCAGATGTGACGCAGGTGTGGATCGGAGAGAGAGAGAGAGAGAGAGAGAGAGAGAGAGAGAGAGAGAGAGAGAGAAAGAGAGAGAGAGGGGGGGATGAAGAGAAAGAAACAGGAGATGGGGGTGGAGTTAGAGGGAGGAGGTGTGTGTGTAAATATGTTGGCTGGGTGGTGGTGGTGGGGTCCTCGGGCCCTGCCTCCCTGCCCCATGGTTAAATCATGTGTACAAGCTGTTTCCAATAAACTGTTAAATTTGATAAAGAGGGCAGTATTATATTACAAAGCCCAGAAGGCAACTTGGACTTCTGGTATCATGAATACATTTTGCCTGATAATAACTTTGCGACTTCAATCGCCCGCAAAGAAAAACCTGCTCTCTTGGAAATCAAGTCAGGGATGACACCTGTATAAATCGACACCCGATGAGATTATCATATATTTATGCTTTCTGCATTAGCGTTAAAAGACTCCAACAAGTGAGCAGGAGTAACCGAGTGTACTGCTGAAGCGCCACAGGGGTGGCAAATATACCTCCCAGTGATTTCCTTCTTTTATTCAACCTACAGAAGATGCAGAGATGCAGCCTCTCGCTATGACAGTGTACGATAACGCAGCTATGACAAAGCATCGTTTTCTAAAGATTTATTCACTGGATGTTTGTTGCTTTTTGGTTTCAGGAAGATGTAAAATAACGTTTTGATTTATTTATACGATTTATTCAATGATTTGCTGTCCACTTACTATATCATAGATTTACACCATTTATTTCTGGGAATTCTTCATATGATATCAACAGTGCCATTGACATATTTTGATGACATTCCAATAGAATGACACTGTGGAGAGAAAAGTTCCTACAAAACACCTACTAGGTCTACTGCCCTTCCCGACAACAAAAACAACACAATTATAGCCATCACGGAACACAAGGAACTCAATGAAGAGTTAGAGAGGAATTAATTAGTGGTGGTGGTGATGTGTTTGGGATTCTTCAGAGAGCGAGCAAGCCTTCTCTCCTATGTTACCTACCCAACCCGTCTCTGTGACGTATGTTAGGTATGTTCAGTAATTGGAAGATTTCAGTGGTACAAAGATTTAAATCCATGAGGAAGTACAGTGAACCTGTTAAAATAACAGATCACACCTGAGCCTGGTGCCTTATTCACAACTCTAGGGGACAATACACTCCTCCCATATTGCACATTGTGTGCCACAATACCAAAAGAATGGCACTTCTTTGCATGCATATATTTTACAAACTTTTATTTTCACTTTTATTTGTTATCTCTAGTATAGAATGACCATAGTGTGAAATATTTACACACAAAAGACTGGAAATAGCACTTACTCATACTAAGTGATATCTAAACATGCCACACAGGTTGGTTTCACAATGCAAATAGTCCCTTACATGAGTAGAAGGACGGGCTTTGTGAAGGTTTTCTAGCTGTAACTGGCATTATTTTCTCTATTTGAATAACGAGAAAAACAAATTATCTCTGGTGTGGTTGCACAGTGTGCAAGTTTGCAATGTTCTACCCTGTCAAAGACTTCATCTCACAGAATTTAGTTTGAGCAATGGGAAAACTAACCGCAGAAGGCCAGTGAATGTTTGAATTTGCCTACTGTTGAAACGGATCAAATCAAATTGTATTTGTCACATGAGCCGAATTCAACCTTACCGTGAAATCCTTACTTACAAGCCCTATGGGATTTTATCGCACACGATATGAATTTAAAGGTTTAATGGAACTGAAGGATTTATTGTGGATTGTGTTACAATGATATATTGTGTGTGTACTGTTACATGTTGGTTTTGTTTTACCAGTGTTTTCCCAATTCATTAATGAAGTCATTTTGTCATCGCCGTTTGAATCCTCTGACTGAACATCTTAGATGAGCACCTTTGACATGGAAGTGCTCCTTATACCATTTAACCTTAGTCTGACATTACCTTCCCAACCAACTTCTAGTCATCAAAACGTTTCCATTTCAACATGCTGAGCGGAACATGCTACATCTTATCCGGTATGGTATTTCAAGTAGGATTTTTGATGAAAAACTATGTTGTTCAAGATTACCGTGCACATGAATTGCGTTGGGAACTTGTACATTCAGTCAATCAGGGAGAAGAGAGCGGAAAACCGAAACTTGGGCCCAACAATTATCAAGCAATCAAGCACTTTCATGTCTCTGGAATCACCCATCACCCTGTAGGATTATATTCATTTACAGAACAAGACTGGACAAAACAACCACAAATATTAACAATAAGTGCCTGTCTCCGCTTTAAAATATGTCTAATTTGTTTCCCTGTATTATTTCATAGAGAGAACTACAGATAATAGGGCAGGTGTCATGTAATGTCAGGCTGCAGAGACATATGCATTTATACATGTTCTAGGTATTCAACCCACTGCTTATGTACAGTACGTGAACATACACTCATTGTAAATCACCCGAGACTCTAACAGCAAGGTGTCTTCAGTAGGGATTCCCCTAACTTCAGGAAGAAGTCATCTAGACCTACTGTATACCTAAGACTATATTGCTCAATCACAAGATGGACGTCACACACATTTCTGCGAGCACTACCAAGCTGACTGCAGTTACCAATCTAAATCCTCATGTCAATCACTCTAATGGAAAAAGGCTGAAAACAATAGCAAAAGAGCTATTAAATAGTTAAACAGCATCCTTTAGTTAATGAAATCTGTCCTTCTAAGCTGCTCTCATGCCACGACGAGACAAAAACAATGTCCACTTCCTCTTTGGTATAAGCCTCTGAAAACTCAGACCGGATGACTCGTATTAGGTTGACGATCAGAGGCCCTAGTATTATTAATGGCCTGATTACTAAGGAGAGAGAAAGGGAGAAAGAGAGAGGGAAACATCCCCTTTGGGGTGGAGGGCGGAGGGGACATTGGACCCTTACTTTGGGGACTGGGCCCTCCTGGGCTGTTAATTGGAGGCCTATCCGCTGCTCCTCTGTCTGTCCCGTACTGCGACTGCAGTGTATCCCCCAGAGGTACAGGGAATTATCGTGTCTGACTTTCACTATATTTAGACCATTAGGTTGTGGTTTAAAAGGGAAAGTCAAAAGATGCCATTCTTTATTAATGTCTGAGGAAATGAAATGGGTTGAGTTAGTTTCCCGCGACCGCCCCGAGGACTTCACCTTTTCAAATATAACGAATGCCTCAATTAAAATCCCTTTCAAACACCAGGCTTATTTTTCGATAACAATCGACCTCCCTGTATTCCTCTCTCGCTGTCTCCCTCTCTCTCTCTCTATTTCTCTCTTTCTTTCCCTCTCTCTCAGAGGAGAGATGATGACATTTTGGGACGTGCAGGGCAGATGATGCTCCCTCAGAAAGACAGATGGAGGGATGGGAGAGCTAGTTAGAGGAGAGGAGGGGATGAGAGGCAGGACCTGTGAACAAGGTGGACCAGCAGATGGCAGGGTAAGAGCAGTAATACTGACATGTTACAGTGAAACGCATTAGACGGTGGGTCAGTCCTCAGCCTACAGCCACCTACGCACTAATATACTGGCTGCTAGAGCGACATTGCATTACAGCTGATCCAAACTTCATTCTCATCTGACAAGTGTTCAGTACATTACGTATTTGCTTTTGACGCACAGTCTGCTGTGAAGTCCTAGGAGGGTGGTACCGGTTATGCGAGAAACGTTATTCGTTTTCATGAAGGATTGGCTGCTTTATGTTTTAGTTTGTATGATGAACTGATCAAATACACTGCCATTACTTCTTAAAGTTAACTACGTGTGGCATAACACGTGCAGTATTCACGTCTCAACAGTGTTAAAGGGAAGTTACTTTGTATATTCTAAAAGTTGCAAGATACTTTGTCCCCATTTTAGGCTTAAAGAAAATACGAGTAAAATTCATATGTTTTCAGGCCATCATTGCCATTTGGATGATAAAATGTCTTCGGATCTGTCGAGGCTGCCTGGCTTTAATATAATACCACTTACAGACAGTGAATAACAGCAAACAACTAAATGCAAAAAACATGTCCTGCTTGTTCTGCTAAGATCCATGACTGTGATCAGCATCTAAAGTCCATAGTGGACCACATTTATGTCTGTTGTTGTTTAGCTTAGCCCCATTTGCCTGTTTCCAGTTCAAGCTGGAGGGAGGAAACTAAAGACAAACTTGTTCCATTCAGTAATATTGAGTGATTAATAGTTATGTCAATCCCCTTTTCAGTTTTGGTTACACGCTGGTTTTATGTCATTACCTTTGCCCACGATTTCTAATATAAAAGCTGGTCAACTATGACCACAACAGCGCTACAAATCAAGACTAAATTAAGTTAATCCAAGCAACCACATAAGACATTATGTTCAAAATGCACATGTTAAATGGCCTTCTATAGAACATGGATGGATAAGATGGGAATACTCTCTCCGTGCTAAAGACAAAACAGTCTTCCTTCTCTCAGGGCGAATTCCCAAAGGATCTCAGTGAAGGACAACAAGAAGCTCGCAGCTATCTATGCCTGCCCTGCTGAAGCCCAACATATTTTATACAAACAGTTCTTTTCAGTCTAAACCAATAACGTATGATATCCCGATCTGAAAAGATCCAGTCATATACCACACAGAAAGCTCCTGCCTTTTGGCCTTTTGGTCTTTTGCTTCCAAATAGATTGTAGTTGATAGGATCTCATGACAGTTACCGAACAATGATGTCATGGTTTGTATATGAATATTTCATTGAATTGTCCCATTTATATTGAGGGATGTTTGTAGAACTATACAGAAATTGCATGTGATAATCCCTGGTGACATTGTCCTTACATCCACCCAACGTTAGAAAATAAATCTTTCTGACTCCAATAGAAAGGCCTTTGTCCTCCACTATGAATCACACAGGCCCACAGTAACTCTGCTGACTATGTTCATTCCATAAACTGTATCAGACGTCCGAGACGTTGAACATTGGGGGAAACATAGAGGACAGTGACTTTAATTTGCTTGAGATCGAAAGTGGTGTTTGTATTTTCAGTTGAGATAGATCAAATGTAACATGGTGAATTGTAAGAATTGTAAATCATATCAAATGTCAGATTACACTCCTGAGTAGGCCTACTGGTTCAATTGCAAAAGCAGAAGATAAATCACAGATAAAAGTTGAACACAAATGTAAAAGAAAGATTAAGAGAACTAAGAGCTATGACCTTGAGATAAATATGAATATAGTTTCATGCTTTACCTTTAGTTTAATCTTTTATTTTTGTATTGAAAAAAAAAAACACATGTAAACTCTGAACTGGTACCAAGATAGAGATGTCTATGCCTCTGAACAAAACTATTGCCCTTAAAATGTAATCAACGTTTCTTAGCTTACATCTGAAGAGCGGACTTGTATTTGTCTGTATTTGTTTTTCTTAATTTCTCAATCTCTTTGATCTAGTCATTTACAGTATAATCTTTGCCAGCCTGATAGATGTCTCTTCCAGGATGTACTGCCATCTTACACTCATGATCACTTCTTCACGTCTTCAGCCCAAATTATGATTTACTGAGCTTCCATCAATGGTTCACAATAGAGCTGAAGTACTCAAACGTGTTGAGACAGACATCTATTTAGAGACACAAAAATGTTTAGTGGCTCACCCTTTCAAATTAAATAGATGGCGTCCCGGAGAGAGCCTATCAGAAATGATTAAAAAGGGTGGAAGATGGTGTATGAACTGTCAAGACGTGTCAGCACAGGCTAACGGACCGCGCTGAGAAGTGGAACCTATTAGCATTGCAGCGCATAGCAACCTGCTCCGTGCAGTAGCCCAGAGCCATGATCTTAACACGGTGCAAACCACATCGGTTTCCACCCGTACATGTCTCTGAAGTTTGCTGGTGGTTAACTGAGATGGGGAGGTTGAGTGGCAAGTGGGAGTTGCAGGTTGACAGATAGTGTTTACTAAGTATGCAGAAAATTACTAAATGTATTTCATCTACCCTACTGTAGGAATGTGATATACAGAAATGGACCTCTGGCACTGGAACTCTAATACTGCTGCATGGGTTAGTTATATGGAATTCATACAAGCATGTGGGCTATCTGCTTCATATTTATAGACTGTACAATAGATATAGTTGCACTTTTCTGCACAAATTGTAATGAAACTCTACTCTTTAAATCTCAAATATACCACATGGATGTGCAACGCTCACTCTACAGTTAAAGTTACACTTTCTGCGTTTACAAAATGTCTTGTAGCCTACAGCATGATTTATATATAACAATGTCACTATATTACTATACACCACCCAAAGTTTCAACAATATACGAAAGTCCAAATGAATAAGAAACATTGACATTTTTACACCCCCAGGACAGGTAGTGTGTGTCTATGTTCTGTGTTTTGGCGGAGTGTGAGTTTAGCGTAGAGCTCCAGACTTTAAACCCACTCTCCCTGTCTCCTGACTGGTCACCAAACCTGTTACGCTCATTAGTACACCTTGACCCCGTTGGCCCCTCCCCCAGGGCCCAAGAAGCATGTTCCCAGCTTAATGCTCTGCTTATGTATTATTTGAGTCATAATCAAGAGACAGAGGTGACCATCCTTGTCACCACTTTGAATTAGGAGAACAGTGAGGGAAGACCTGCACTCTGCTGCAGGGGATCCACTTTCTGAAGAGATGGAGAAAGAGAGACAGAGAGAGAGAGAGAGAGAGAAAGAGAGAGAGAGAAAAAGAGAAAGAGAGAGATAAAGAAAGAGAGAGAGAGAAAGAGAGAGAGAGAGAGAGCTAGAAAAGTACTTCTTTATCTGTGTTATTCCCTTTCTCTTATTTCTTCACCTGTGTGAGGAGTCGGTATTGACTTGGCTGGTAGACTTTTGTATGCAGGAGGGACATTCAGACACTGTCTGACAGACTGCGAAGGAAGGTAGAACTGTTGTATGCACTTTGATGCTTCTTTTAAAGGTTTAGAGCCATCCAGATGCTCTAAGTATTTTATTTTATAGTCCAGTTAAATTGAATAGTTTGTGTTAGATATACTGTATCATAATTGTAACGAATCCTGTAGTCTCTGGAAGTTATGACCTGTGGCTTCTTCCCCCTTGAAATAATAATCTAAACATGTTACCTTTCAGACTGAGAAACATAAACAACACAAGCGAAACACCAGGGGCATGCTCTCTACCCTCATTGCTCCTCCTTCCATCCCCCCTCCCTCCCTCCCTCCCTCCCTCCCTCCCTCCCTCCCTCCCTCCCTCCCTCCCTCCCTCCCTCCCTCCCTCCCTCCCTCCTTCCCTCCCTCCCTCCCCTCTTCCTCTCCTCTCCCTCCTTTCTCCCCCTCTCCCTCCCCTCTCCCTCCCTCCTTCCACCCCCCTCTCCTTCCTTCCATCTTCCCCCTCTCCCTCCCCTCTCCCTCCCTCCTTCCATCCCCCTCTCCCTCCTTCCATTCCCCTCTCCCTCCTCCCTCCCCCTCTCCCTCCTTCTGCCACCTCTTCCTCCTTCCACCCCCCTCTTTCCTTCCTCCCCTCTCCCACCTCCCTCTCCCTACTTCATCCCCCTCTCCCTCCCCCTCCCTCCCTCCATCCCTCCCTCCTACTCCCTCCAGAATCCAGAGAACATCACAACAGGGACCTGAGCACTTAATCAGTCACTGCGGCACATTTCGATACCAACCATTTCATATTACTTTATTGACTCAACTTTTATGCTCTTCTTCATCTTGACAGTAAAGAATGAGCTGACCGTGCCTTTTGGAAATTGGAGGCCATTTGTGGCTGACTCCGTGCTCAAGCATGTGACTAATGGCAAACCCTAGAGGACTTTCTGAGGTATCACTCAAAAAGAAACTTTTCTGGATAGAGAAAAAAATCACCACAACTCTGTTGGATCCTATCATAAAAATTGGAACAGAGATATTTGTTTAAAATAATTTTTCACTTGCAATATTGGGTTCTGGATATTGTAATAGGGTAAATTGAAACACAAACTATTTCAACACTGCCTAAACAGTTATTTTGTTAGTCTGGTTCACCTACAGTATATATGGCAGAGTTTACTCAGACTTGTTCATCTTGCCAAGGCGACCTTGGTGGAAGGACCCAACGTAGTCGCTTGAAGCTCTCAGCAAGCCCCCACAGAGTGTCTCATCTCTTCAAATTAAAGATGAGAGCTGCCTACTCTGTAGCTACTTTACTTTTGGCATGTAGTCTTCGCTAATTACTTTGAGCTGTTAAGGGAAACATATCTGGGGAACTAGACAAGAGAGAAAGACCTACAAACCCACTTAAAGCATAATCCTATTTTCAAATTGTTCTCGATAGCTACATCTTATCTGACCTGTTGGCTATGCCATTGTTTCAATCCCACTTATAATGCATAGACCTTATACTGTAGTCATTCCTTTGGTAATACCTTTGTATTACAATGTACTTACATTGGTATTAAGACATTATTAATATGGGGACATGGTGTAGTGTGTATTGTAAAGTGTCACAGTACCATGGGTTCTAATTGGGAACCATTGGGTTGGTTACAGTTTGGGTTACTCAATAAGTGCTGCAGGTCAAGTGTCATGGACAGTTTGAAGATGTCAGCTAGCTTCCTCTCTTTAAAGCTGTTGCTTCTGAGTTGGAGTCACAGGTATAGGTCAGTCCTGCCAGGACTCGGCGATTCTTCGATTGCATATTTTTGGCTAAATCAACAATGCCCTGGTGTAGTGTTTTTTGTTGTTGTCTAATTACATCACAGTTTCTCAATCAAAGTTTGTATCGACAGATGTATCCTATTGAATATTATTATAGAATATGCATGAAATGTATCCTCCAATTGCAATGTCTGCCTATCCCCACATTATTCTCTCAAGAAAAGGCTCTATTTTTAATACCCTTAAACACCAAGTTAGGCATACCTCATTTCAAAATAGGCCATCATCACTGTCAATCGTGAATGATAATTCTTCACTTTTTACTGGTGAAGTGTCCAAACTGCATCTGCATGCCAGTCATTTGATCTCAATCAGTTTAATGAGAATAGAATATACATGTATATCTTCTTGAATGACTGTCTGGTGAGTGAATTACAGCAGATGCTGTTAAACTATTAGCCTTTCTTGTATTTTGTTTCAATCGAAGCATATATCCTGACTAGTGGCGCTGTTGAGTTGACTAGTGGCGCTGTTGAAATGCAACTATTCAGCGTCAGCTCCTAAAATCACACTAGGATGTAGGTGTTTTTGGTGTAACAGTAACGCTATAGGCCTACTATGCTATGCTATGTTATTATATTTAGTTCTGTTATGTAAGATACTCATTTTATTATTATGTGATCTTGCGGGACATTGATTCATCTTCAGAAATGATTTCCCAGAAATATTTTTACCAGCTCTGTGTATTCTCAAACGGGAAAAAAAGGAGGGAGCGCTGCTCCCTTGCGATCCAGCACCACTACATCCCTGTGCGAGGGCTTTCAAATTTGACCAATCACTGTACTATTTCCCCATAAAACAGCCCAATCATCACACTGTTATCACATATAACTGACTCATCACCGCAGTACAAGAAGAGGGCTGGCAATATCAACCAATCTTCGCATATTTACCACATAATATGGTTAAATCAAGCCACACCTCAACAAACGTTTTCCCTCGTCAGCGCATTTTCGCTACAAATTGAACAAAATCATTGCATATTGCCAGTGGTGTAGTGGAGGGTATATGCAGGTATGTGTCGTATAGGCCTACCTACTTTATTTTCTGTGGCCATTCCATAGACTCACATCTTAATCCCTATGATGCATTTCAAAGTAGTGTAGTGGAGGTATACACCGTATCAATTAATAAGGCTAATGGAACAGATTGGAATGTTTAGCTTAAAATGTTGATAAACTATTTTTCCTTCAAATTTTTAAGCCCATCAATGTGCTCATGGCAGTAGGCCTACGCACAAATGTTCCAAAATGCAATTTGCGGAAAACACCATTCTAAAATGCACATGTGAAAGAGGGGAGATCTAAAGATGCAACAACTATCATGGGTTGCTAATATGACCAGGACAATGCCTTTGGCTGCTAGACAATGAAAGAATGTTCATTTGAAAACCAATAGACAGGAGACCGCATATAAGGAAGAGTTTAGAAAATAATTGTCTCCACGTTTCTATGGTGGGATTTTGGCTAGGCTACTTTGCAGCAACATGCCTCATAATATGAAGTAAAATGTACAGATTTCAAACAATTAAGGAACAGGAAATATATAGCTATGCTAATGATAGGCTTAACCGTAGATGGAAAGGCTTCGCCAAAAAACCTGCTCAATTAAATGTTAACTAGCTACAAAGTAGTAGTACCTGGCAGAATAATATCATGATTATTTGCATCAATCCAGTGTGACTTTGAAAGCCTGAAAAAAATGAAAATCATCTAAAAATGTCTGACTCAGTTGACAGACTCATTTGTCTATTTCAGTAGTAGGCCTACTATTAGCATGCTTGCACAGTACAGCTTGGCTTGGCCTGACAGTTAAGGAACGATATGGGGCTTATCATTTTAGGTCATTCAGAGTGTATGCCACTGTTTCTCATAGAATTTTCTCCCCCTTTCCTTCGTCAGGCGGGCTGTTTGGAAAATGTTGGGGAAAATTTGAGTATACCCACTTCTCCAGACAAATGTCAGAATTGCTGCAGCGAAAAAAAATAAATTAAAAAAATCCCTGCGAAATCTTGGAGAGACTGACAAGTGTGCTTTGGGTTAGCATGCTGCATGGCAGCGATACAGTGGTGGGAAAATATTATTGTAAATATACGGCAGGACTACCAGGCTCTAAGGGGTACGTTCCATGCTTCGCTCTGAGAGGGTAGTAAGTGTTAAGTGTGTATTGGCCGTACCGCATGCCCTCAGGTACATGGTAAAGGCTCCCTCGCCTCTTTGACCAAGGCCAGACTGAGCGGCTGGGGAATACTGAAACCATAATCAGGTTTAATTCACTGTAAAACAATATCCCAACAAGAGCTTCCGTAGAAACCCAGCAAAACCTGCTCTTGCTGGCTAAATATGAAAGAAGGCCAAACAGCTGTAATACTTTAAAACAGCAAATTAGCAGGATAAATCATGTCCAACCGCAGTCAGCCATAGTGGTATGCGATCTGGTTTACAGTACTGTAAACTGCTCAATTTAACTCCATTTGTCTCCCACTGGCTCTCTCTCTCTAGCTAAATAAGGATATCAATTAGGGTAAAGCACTCGGCAAAAGCTCCCAAGTTAACCATCAGCTGAAGCATGAATGGATCTTGGGGGATATTGACTGCAGCAGCAATAGGTTTGTAAGTGGGCTGACCAAGGGTAATTAAACCAGTATTATCATGTTACAGCATTTATGGTTATTCGCAGGATATACGGCCCATGCAGACACACTCTCCACTGTAGAATAAGTAAGATAATACAGGAGGAGTAATGTCTTAACATGACGTGGGGATAATCAAGACCAACCTATCGCGCGCTCTATGAGTTGTCCTTGATCTATGTGCAATTACACTATAATTACACAGATAATTAGATAATGGCCAAGATTAATAACTTTATTAGTGAAAATGGTTCACTTTTAAAGAAGGAAATGTATTTGTTGGACTAGTGAAGTCAAATTTACGGAAAGTCAATTAAAAGGCTTATTTTGTATCTCATTACTCATGTATCTCACCTTGGAAAAGCACCTTGAGAAGCTAAATTTAAAATGTAAAAAAAGGTCAGAAAGTACCTCGCACAATTAATCCAAGAGTTGGTAAAGAATGACATCATTATCAAGAAAATTGTCTATTTCAGTAAATGTATTGAAAGAGACTTAAAAAACGAAATGGTGTTAACTTTCTGACCAACATACCATCTTCAGCACAAGCCAATCAGACAAGAGCATCCAACTTGCATTGTATAAACATCCCTATTTTCCAGCAGCAAAATACATGTTAACCAATTTGGATCTAATGACGATGGGCCACAGCCCCAGTACTTCATAGCAATCACCCATTGCTAAAATAATCATTGCTATGTGTGCAAGCATACTGTAGACAGGGGTACATTTGTCATATCAAGACCTATTAGCCATTTCCATTTTCTTATTAAAAGCTCCGTAATTTGTGATTTTTCTTACATGATGTAATTATGATGTATCATTTTGCTCAAATCAAGGCCCCGTCCTCTTGGTGTTAATTTGATCGTGTGAACTTTATACTTTGAACTAATTGGTTGCTGTCGAATTCCCCTGAATGTGAGTAATTTGATCAGGTGTTCCATAACCATTGTACAATTTAATTTGAGTAATTTAATTGGATTTGACTGTTCATTTCTGGGCCATTCTCCATTCAGTATTCAACAACCGGCTCTTAACAGTCACTGCAGGGACACATACTGCACACACACTTCCACTCTCTCCTGTCAACATACTTTCAGAACCTCTAACCTGAACTATAGTAGATCACATGGTTTATGTACCACAGCACCTGAAACTAGATGGTCTGCACACTATCCTTCTCCACCGTGACTTATTCACAGCACAACCCTTACTATAGCATCTGGTTGGTTTATATCTTTGTGCAGAGCAGTAAATATTAAAGCTGCAACATGTCACTTTTCGGGCAACCTGACCAAATTCACATAGAAATGCGAATTATAGATATGTCATTCTCATTGAATGCAAGTCTGTGAAGCGGTAGATTGGTTCTGCGTGTACTATTTCTATGCTTCTCGTTCTTAAGTTATATTTTTGCGTCTTTTACTTTCGTTCTTTTACACCAGCTCCAAACAGCTGAAAATACAATATTTTTGGTTATTGAAAATATATTTCACAGAGGTTTAGATCGTACAATGATTCTCCCTCCATAGACTGCTTGTTTTATCACATAAACTGAAATTAGGCAAACTATTTTTTTAAATGTCAACCAGGAAATGGCTGCGCCATTTCTGCATATTGCACCTTTAAAGGGGAATATCGTGAAAGGGTCAGCCATCCCATAGCTTAAGTCATAGCTAAAATTGCTAGTGGCAGAGGTAGTAGTATGCGCACAAGGCAAATACTCTCTCCCCAGCCACCCGTGTGTGTTGGTGAAACAATGTGTGGAGCCGGCTGTGAGAGAGAGGCAGGGAAATGCCCATGATCACCACTCAATGGCTCAGCCTCCTCCCTGAGCCAAAGAGGACACCAGTGCCATTAGGCATCATGTTTATGCAGTATTAATAGCTAAGGTCTTAACACAATTTGTGACCTCTACTCGAGCACGAGGATATTGGAGTCTACCAGATGCCGTTCTTTGGGGAGAGCGAGGCCAGCAACCCCCTAATAGTTCTCTTTTATATATTGTGTAGAATGTGTCTTTTCTGGGAATTCCACAATAAAATGACTGTTATTTATCATTACAAACCTCTTTATCATTTAGTCAATAAAAGGCCTCTCACTTTTTCTCTCCTTTCCCTCTGCTGCGCACTGGAAGTCAGATATCTGTATTAGTCTCCCCACGCCTGGGGGCGAACGGTGTCAAAAGCTAAATCATGATCAGCCGTGGCTTTCTGGCTAAATTGTGTATGAAGGCCTCAGGCGGAAAGGTGCACATGCTCATTACTTGAGACAGAGAGAGAAGTTTGCACACAAAACAAGGGCCATTTTCAGCCCCTCACATGCGCACATACGCAAAAAGCCTTGTCACATGCACACATAAGCAAAGAGCCCTGTCACATGCACACACATGCAAAGAGAGAGGGTCACCAAGGCGCCCATAAAAAGGTGATGTCCAAAGTGTTTGACTTACAGTGCAAATCAGGAGGATGTTTGGTCCTAAAGCACAACATGAGAAAATAGATCAGATATGATGGTTATGAGAGTAAATGGTGGTCATGGGTTATCGTGACACGTTTCTAGTCTCAAAAAAAGTAAAATTAGGCCTGTCCCATCCTTTGATAGTAGCAAACTCCATTTTGTACAAAAAGGGTTGGCTTTCATGTTGACGATACAGTATTTGTATTTATTAGGGACCCCCATTAGCTTCAAGGGCACAGTGAGAGAAGCCCAGATATCACACAGGAACCGACTGATCTTGGTACTGTTCTTGGTATTGCGTCAGCTCAGAGGGGCTCGCTTAGTCACTTGCATACATTTAGTGTATATCTAGTGAAGCATCGAGCACTCCTTTCACCTTACGGACATTATCACCTTGGCAGTACACAGAGGGGCCGGGCCGCCTCCCCCTGTGGGCAGGCACTTCCTGCTAGTGCTAATTAATTAAAAGGGCAGGTTGCCCACAGTGGAAAGTGGGCCCTGAGCCTTTTCATCTAGTGCAGACAGGATGCCTAGAGATTTATCACCTCACTCCAATGCCATTCCACTGTTCAAAGCACAGGAGTCAATGGAGCTACCTACAGGTAGGCTGCTTTCTTGCTTTGTTGTACAGCGATGTGGTTCAGCACACAACTTTTCCTTATTTCTTTTAGATCTCGATTGTGTGTTGTGTGTTTCACCCCTCCCTCTTTGACTCGATATTTCACATGAATGTTTCATTTGAGTATGTTTGCCTTTTGTTTCAATGCAACTTGCACATTCAAATTTGTGTTTGATACATTTTAAAAGTCTGTTTCGTTGTCCCCTAACACGGCAATGTATGTATCCTACAACAACAACAACAACAGCAGCAGCACATCACATCAGTAGTCCTCACCACTTAACTCAACGTATTGCTCTATCATACCATTTCCATACAGACCTCACAGTAAATTTGTCAGTAAATTGAAAGAAAGTGGCAAACTGAAAAAAGACCCGGCATACAAGTCGAAGGAAATAACACGACCACATTTAATGAAAGGTTAAATTTTCATTAACTCACTATTGACTAGAGCTGAAAGGCCCATTTTTTATTGTATTGGCATGATGTGGCCCATTAGTGCTGTATTGGAATTGGTTTGTGTGTTTTTTTCTCCCTCTCTCCTCAGTTTTGTGAGATAGCTCCAAGCTAAGCGAGGGCCTGGATGGAGTGTGTAGGACTCCCACAACTTTACCCACAATAACACACTACTGTTCTGATCCTGTCTGCACCTCTCCTCTCCTCAGATCTCCACATATCGTGAGGTAATTTGCCATCGATCTGTTGTTCCCACTCTGCCTTGACACATCAATGACAATCTAATTCCATTCACAAGATGGTATTGGCCTTGTCTCCGCAAAGTGACAAGACACATTGCGGCCGCGGTTAACCCAATAAGAGGCTTGTTGACTCAATTCGGATTAGGTCATCACCAACAGGCTCGCACCACCAGAGCCCATTCATTTAGTGCAGGTTTCTAATTGGCCAGGGAGCTTAGAATGTATCTTTATCTTAATTGCGGGAATCCCTGAAAGACTATGCATATGTTTGTACCAAGACAATATTTATGAAGGGTCACACTCAAAAGAGGAATCTGAAGGCATCAGACCTGGGTTCAAATAGTGTTTGTTTTCTTTACAATAAATACATTTCAAGTTTTTTATTTCACGTGCACAAGTACAGTGAAATGCCTTTCATGCAAGCTCTAAACCCAACAATGCAGTAATAGATAACAGTGTCATCCAAAAAATAACATAAGGTAGAACAAAAACACACAAGAAATAAAAATAAGAAGTAAGAAGAACACGAGAAAGTAAGTAAGCATACTACAGAGTATACAAAACATTAAGAACACCTGCTCTTTGACAGACTGACCGGGTGAATCCAGGTGAAAAGCTATGATCCCTTATTGATGTCACCTGTTATATCCACTTCAATCAGTGTAGATAAAGGAGAGGAGACAGGTTAAAGAATGATTTTTAAGCCTTGAGACAATTGAGATATGGATTGTGTATGTGTACAATTCAGATGGTGAATGTGCGAGACAGAGGATTTCAGTGTCTTTGAACGGGGTATGGTAGTAAGTTCCAGGCGCACCGGTTTGTGTCAAGAACTGCAACGCTGTTGGGTTTTTCACACTCAACAGTTTCCCTTGTATATCAAGAATGGTCCACCCCCCAAAGGACATCCAGCCAACTTGACACAACTGTTGGAAATATTGGAGTCAAAATGGGCCAGCATCCCCGTGGAACTCTTTCGACACCTTGTAGAGTCCATGCCCCAACGAATTGAGGCTGTTCTGAGGGCAAAAGGGTGGTGCGGGGGGTGCAGCTCAATATTAGGAAGGTGTTTGTGCACCCAGTGTATATACAGGGTCAGTCAGTTCCAATACCATATTTACAATGTGCAGGGATTCTGGAGTGATAGAGGTAGATATGTAAAGGGGTAAGGTGACTAGGCATCAGGATATACGATAAACAGAGTAGCAGCAGCGTATATGATGAGTGTGCGTGCGGGTGTGTGGAGTCAATATAAATGTATGTGCATATTATGTGTGTGTTGGAGTGACAGTGTGCGTGAGTGTGTAGGGCACTGTGAGTGTACATAAAGCACATCACATTATCCACTTAACTGTCCAAACAAAATACCTGGTAAGTACCTTTGAGGTCATATTACTTTTCCTAGAATGACCTCCTCGTCTATGCTTCCTGTATCTCTGAGAGAATGTGTGTGGAGACCTAAATGAATGTGCTGTGAGAGGGCACCAGATGGTATCCACCACAGACTGGCATAAGCGCAAGCTCATTCCTAGGGATCACACAGGTCACTGTGCAAACCAAGGAGGTGCCACTGTGCCATCTGCCAACCGGGGTCAAGGTTACTGGAAGAAGCTCTAGCTCGTGCCAACAGCGCAGACTAAGTTGGCAGATTTACTGCAGTACAGAACTTGATGTTATTGTCTGCCCTGCACTTCAGCAACTTTTGACATCTACTGTAGACCTATGTACAGATGTAGGATCTTAACTTAATCCCTCTGTTGCAGGATAACTTCCCTGCAATGCAGGAAATGTATAACGTATAGTGTATTTGAGGTTTATAAAGTCTTCTGAAATTTCGGGAAAATGTATCAAGCCCTACAAAAATGTCCATTAATTAGAATCCACATAATAATTTACGCATAATAATTATTTTCCATCTGTAGCGAACTGGCTCGGTTGAAGATCCTACATCTGTACTGATCATTCAATCATTGAACATTGGGGAAACATTTTTCCATCTCTACATACTGTATGTACTGTTCTGTATTGAGCTTGCCTACAAGCTAAACATCCACAACCATCTTCTCTTCCTCTCTAGCACTCCCTGAAACACCATCAACATCTGTAAATAGACCGCTGCATCCGAAAAGCAAATCTGCATTTCCACTTCGACACCCTCCCCTCGCTTCTCCTTTCTTTTTTTAAGCGTATAAACAGTGTGAAACTTTACGGCCTCATTTGTGTCTGTAGCGGCACTCTGCCAGCCTCCCCACCAGCTCCCCGCCAACTTTCACAAGCCATAAACATCTGTATGAACCCTTTGGTCTGGCCATGGCGGGCAGCGGAGGAACCTGGGGCACAGCCTCGTCACTGGATTAGCGCCATGATAAAGCGACTCCCATATAGCGCTTTTTAAGCAGTTCATCTAGCCTCCGTGACAAGCATTAAAAGCCGTTATAGCCCGGGCCCCAAATTAATTGTTTCCTGTTAGAAGACAAACTCTGGAGCTCTGGAGAACCACTCATTCATTTTGCATTAAAACATCCCAACAATCTGACCTCATAATGCTTATGTCGGCTTTCTTTGTGCGGCTGGCAATTCCTTGACCCGCGGCCTGATTTAGCCACCAACAAACATCTGAACATCTGTGATGTTAGCAGCCAGGCTAATGATTAGGGATGATTTGTGAAGACCGAATGTTTTGTTTTGAATATTTCTTCTGTAGGGCATACAGTATTATGAGGACATGCTGGTATGTGTCTACAGTAAAGCCAGTGGCCTCAATAAAATGGAATAGAGAGTAAAGTGCTTAACTTGGACGTCACAGTGTTATCAGAACCTAGACTTCTCAGCATCACAAAGCTGAATCTAATATTTGGTTCAAATGCATCTCAGAAACCCACAAAGATGTGACAAAATGTGTCAGGTTTTATACTCCTTGCCAGAATGGCAGGGTTGAGTTGGATGTTTACCCAAACTCTGCAGTCTACACATTAATATTTAACTATCAGAGGAGCAGGTCCCAACCTCATCCATTATTTGGCACCTCGATACAGACATAGATTTCTATCTCTGGGTGGATGGCATGCAGTCTGCATCTAAATGAACATGATGGAGAACTAGACAGTGGTGAGCGAGGGGACTGTATCTCTGCCTCCCCTGTGCCTCTGCACATGCTCTCAGTGATGGGACTGGTGGACTGGTGGAGAGGGGCCTGTGTTAGGACATAGATTGTGATGTACAGTGTGTGTGAGTGGGGATGGGAGGAGGAGAGAAATTAACATTGGTCTATCTATAGAGTTCATTGTCCCGCCGCCATCCCTGAGCATTACTCTCCTCCGCGTCTTCGCTTCAGACACCCAGACACACAGACAGCATGTTTGCGCGCAGTGAGTCCCTTTTGGGGACCTACTGCATTTCCTGGATCTAATCAACTCATCTTCAAACGGGGAATGTGTGTGTATGTGTGTGGGTAGCATGGGAACCCTCCTCTACCTGGCCCTTCATCACAGAGAGCCACCTTTCACCCCAGCCTCCACATGTCTGAAATTGTTTAAGGACACTGGGGAGAGTGCCGGCCCTGTCCCTGACATGGGGCCCCCTCGCTCTGGCCTTGTCGGAGCGGCTCCTAATCCATCCCCAGACCCCCTGCTCAGTGGGCCAACACGCTGGAACAAATCAAGTATTGACCTGATGCATTTACTCGCTGTAGAACATTATATTCTCATCAGGGCTACCGCCGCGGCTGTAAGGCATGGTCTCTTTGCCGTGAAACATGGCTTTGCTTATGCACTGTGCTGCTGTACCAAGCCGGCGCCCAACATACATACATCATGCGCCGCTCTTGTTGCTCTCTTTATTGAAAGGGAATTCAGAGGGTTGAGCCGGTGGAATCATTATTTATTTTTGACAATTTTTCAAAAACGACCAAAAGTTTTCCTTTTGGGGGGCTGTGGACGAATAGAGGATCAGCAATGAAAAATGCTGAATAGATTGACGGATTTCATTCCTCTACACTTGTGAAAGTTGCTTTTTTTGCACTTGTGAGTGATGTCGACACTTTCAAGCATGAAGACCTCGTCATGGATGTGCGATTTTCTGACCGTTACATTAACCATCTCAGATACAGTACACATACACATGCCTTGTAGGAGTGCAAGACATCATACTAGAGTGATAGCGTTCCAGTTATATCTTACATTTTCCTAGTGACATGCTTCCTCCAATTCAATACAATGCCTTAGACTTTAATAATGACCTATTATACAATGTGTTTAGTGAATTGATCTGTGGGAAACAGACAATCATCAACAGCCCACCTTAATGAGTTCTCATCCATCCCAGTAGCAGAGAGAGAGATAGAGAGATAGAGAGAGGGGGTTAGAGAGGGGTAGAAGTAGAGAGAGAGAGAGATATAGAGAGATATAGAGAGATATAGAGAGAGGGTTAGAGAGAGGTAGAGAGAGGTAGAGAGAGCGAGAGAGAGGGGTAGAGAGAGGTAGAGAGAGAGAGATAGAGAGAGAGGGTTATTGAGAGGTAGAGAGAGAGAGAGAGAGAGAGGTAGAGAGAGAGAGAGAGAGAGAGAGAAAGAGAGAGAGAGAGGGGTAGAGAGAGGTAGAGAGAGAGAGAGAGAGAGAGAGAGAGAGAGAGAGAGAGAGAGAGAGAGAGAGAGAGAGAGAGAGAGAGAGAGAGAGAGAGAGCAGTCTTGTCTGGTTCCCCTGGCTCTCTTACTGGTTCTCTACACGGCCAAGTGATGTCTGGTTCCCCTGGCCCTCTCACTGGCTCTCCCTACCCTCTAAAGGACACAGGTGACTGAACCTATGACTGTCCTCGCAGCCGATGATACATAGAGACTGGGCGCGGGATGACAAATCCCAGCGACACTCGCCCAAGAAGAGACATATTGATTTTTCAATGATTAATAAGTGGAAAATAATTGTGTTTCATTAAGATGGATGGAGTTTCATTTAGTCCTGTCTCCTCTTCTTCACTTCAGCGGGAGGCAGGCAATCAAATCTCCCACACTGCCACGTTAGTCTGCCATGGCAACGAGGTCAGTGATCCAACGAGAGGATGCATGGAGCCACGGGGAGTAGTCAGTGCTATCTCTCAGAGGCCACCCATCAAAGCTAGCCTAGTAAACAAGCCAAATACACACACCACACACCGCATCAAGACTCTCCTCACAAAATGTGGTCGATTTTTCAGTCCGTATATATAGTCTACTGGAATAGTGCTACTGGACGTCTGACAGACTTAGATTTTGGAATGAAACGTCCATTTCAAATAAAATATCTTCTCTGGTGGAAATTCAGTGTGAAGGGTGTAAAGGTTTACATCATATACACAGACAATAAATACATCTGTAAGAAATCCTTTAGTACTGCGCATCACCAATACTATTGAGTAGCAGTAGACACAAAGAAATGGCACAATGAAGCCTGTATACACAAACTGCAGAAAGCTAATAATACACTTCATGTTAATAATGTATAAAATACTGTACATACATTAGGTCAGGAAAGCAGAGCCATTTTGCAGAGCATACACCTCAGTATTCAGGAGGCCCTTGGTATGGATGAAGATGTCACCATAGCGGTGGGGGAGGAGGAACAGAACAGAACCCCAGTCTGTCTCCCAGCATTGTGTATCACTTTAATGTTTCTATAATGACATTTCCTCCAAGTTTGTGTCATGGGCCATCAAGAATCATAATTGTAAATTGATTCGTTGACGGATGGTGACAACATGCCACTGTCAAAAGAAACTGATAAGAGAGGTTATCCTCTAATGAATATATCAATAACCACTGACAGTTGAAAGAGTACCCACACAAAATTCGAAAAATAAGCACCAACACCTCTTGAGGTAGCTCCATTTGTTTTGTTCCAGCCTGCCAAAGGAAGCTCTGACAGAACCTAGTTAATTATGTTTGGTGGATAAAGACAATTATAGAGGGTTTACTTTCGCAATGTCTTTGATTTTTAAGTCATATGCTGTTATTATTTTGGACGTTCGTCGACAATGTTGATGTATCTGATTTGATTTGCCCAAAATCAAAGTTCTGATCTTATTGAAACTGATTCAGAAAGTGGAAACATTTTACAGACGTCTTTGGTGCGCGCGTGTGTGTGCGCCTGTGAGTGCACGCGTGTGTGTTTGTCTTTGTGTTTGTCTGTGTACGTATAATCACATAAACACTTCATGGGAAAACGATGGTGATACATCACCCAAATTACACCCGGTCATTAGAGCCCTGATCCATCACATGGCTGTCTGTAGAACCAGGGCTGTAATGAGAATAGAACCTATGCAACATTGATGTGCCCGGACTGTCGCTGGATGACCGCTGATATTGATGCCTGACTTGAGTGAATGACCACTGCTACTAATGACTCAGTGTATGGGGCTACCAGTGGAGGCTGGACCAGGCTGGAGAGGGAGGGAAGGGAGGGATACGAAGAGGGTGTTCCAGCTATACTTACACTGAGATGAACTAATGGCCATGTGGGCAGGTGGAGGAGAGGTTAGGGCTCATCATCAGGCCCACCTTTCATCACACAGTCACAGAAATAAAACTGACCGAATGCAATTAAAGGTGCCGTGGTCCTCGATTGTCGTATCATGCCGGCTCGCTCCGCTTGGCGCATTAATAGGGTTTCAATTGCCAGCGCCTAGCTCTTAATGGCTGATTTATTTCATTTTAATACCCTTGTCAGGAGGTACGACCTCGGTAGAGGGCCACATAATAGGTAGCCATTTTCCCCCACCCCCGGTGGGAATGCTGGGATCTGAAGAGGACCATTTGATATGTGGCTCAGCTCACCATCCTTCCCACTGAGTGGAAGACTATGGTGCTCATTTTGATAAAGTGGATAATGTAAAGTGGATCATTTTAATGTTTCATGTTCATATTTAGTCCCAATCACTAATACTACGCATGCCTCTTACATGCTATCAATGAAGAAGACTTCATAATAGTAAGTGATTCTATTTGTAGAAGAATAACATACCACCACTGAACGATGCTTTTAAATTGAAACTTGATAATAAGGCTGTGTTTACACAGGGAGACCAATTCTGATTATTCTGCACAATTATTAACATGAGCTGATCTGATTGGTCAAAATGCCAATTGGTGGAAAAATATCAGAATTGGGCCGTCTGTGTAAACGCAGCCTAAGATGTAAGAAAAGTTCAATATTGACCTGCATCTGTATTTGAAATTCACTGCTCTACTGAGGGACCTTACAGATAATTGTATGTGTGGGGTACAGAGATGAGGTAGTCGTTAAAAAATTATATTAAACACAATTATTGCACACAGAGTGAGTCCATACAATTTATTATGTGAATTGTTAAGCAAAGTTTTACTCCTGGACTTATTTAGGTTTGCCATAACAAAGGGGTTGAATACTTATTGACTCAAGACATTTCAGCTTTAAATTTTGTATTAATTTGTTAAAAATTTTTAAAACATAATTCCACTTTGACATTATGGGGTACTGTGTGTAGGCCTGTGACAAAACACAACAAAATGTGGAAAAAGTAAAGTGGTGTGAATAATTACAGTTAACTCGTTTACAGTATATCGCACATATACAGTAATGTTGCTTATGTTAAGAATAGGCCACAGTGGAGTCTCTGTGCCTTGAATTGTGGCGACACTATTCCCAACAGTAAGTCAATTGACTGGAACGGTTGTCATTTACCACACCATTAATTGACTAATGTGCATCACTTCTCTGTGCCACGTAGGTAGGGCAGTGGGGTCATACCAGAGAGGATTATGGGAAATTAGCTGAAACAATGAAAGGGGACTTTCCCGTGTTTTCTCAGTTGAACAACTGTACACAGTCATATACGGCTGAGCGGATGTCGTCATTTAGATTAGTTGAACAAAGGTGACTACTCTAATCACATAATTCCCGCATTATGAGACATCTTGCTATGCTAAACTATACATTTCCCCAGACAACTGTGTACAGCAAGACTTCATCAATATCATTACTCACCATATTGTTCCACTCTACAATGCCTCTGTGATTGATGAACAGGCGAAGGACTTAAAACAACCATAATTCTCCTAATCAATTACTCATGCTTAGCTGAGCTACAGTATGTTACAGTATATCAACCTCAGTGTGGTTAGTCATATTGTACATTTGCAGTGGTAGAGGGTGCAGTCAAACACGAGATGCATGTGGGATGTGATTTGTAGCGGTAATGTTTAGCTATTTGGACATTTCTATCATCTAGACCATCTTATCTATTCAGTATATTGCAGGGTTGTAATGCGAGAGACGCAAAACATGTCTTTATACGTATAACCAGCATAAATATATAATTAGCATTTCCAAATACTTTGCTAAAACAAATGGTCCGCAAGGCTCAATATTAGCACCTGTATAATTATAATTTTAAAAGAAATCATATTTCCAGTTAACAGTAATACTGTCCTTTGCTAACTGTACGATAGTTTAATTCAACGTAGTGGGTGGAGTATCATACAAATAAATAAAAACGTATCATTGCAAACATCAAAAGCTACCAAAAAAAGTCAATAAAATCTTTATTTCAATTATGGTCCTCGAGGTGTCAAATGAAGCATATCCTTATCATTGCAGTGGGATCCATCCATTTGCCTTGGCTCTTCCATCTGCCCTAACAGGTCTAATTACCTTTCTGTCTATAGGCTAATCCTTCATGTGTCAATCTATTGATTTTCCTGTCCTCATTAGAACTAGTGTAAAATAGGGTCTGAGAGCAGAGCAAACCAAACTGAATGGGCAATCTTCTCCCAAAGGTTAAACATGTTAGGGGTGGCGACAAGGGGTGTATGGAGTATTGTTGAGGACAAGCTTATATATGAACATGTCGTCTCCAGTTTCTCCCGTTGATCAGTAGCTTCATGAGATCTGCAACAGCAGAGGAATTAGATGAATGTCTGGGATCACTGGGGACTGGGGTGGGTTATCCAACGGATAGAGCTTCCATACATCGATACCTTTTGGAATTCAAACAAGAAATACACGAGCATAAACAAGTGAATCTATTCGATATTTACACAGTTCTTTGGCTTCAACTTTTGTTAATAGCTCACTTTGGAATTACAGATTCAATGTATTCTATTGTTCTACAGATGTGTCTGAAACATTACGAAACGTTACGACTCACCTCTCAAAGTCGGAGCAGGAGAAAGAACAATTCCCAATAATCTGCTGGTCCCGAAGCGACGTTCCCTCAACATAGGACACCAGTCATGGTTCAAGGGTTAGGGTCAGAGAGATTACCTTAGTTTTATTTCAAACATATCAGTAAACTCCTATCAACTTTGCACTGAGACCGAGCTGTCCGAAGTGAATATGAACAGATGTACATTTCTTGTTTAAAACGGACTCAAATGAATGATTGCGGTCCACAGATAGCGGTAATTATGGGAAAACAGTGAACATTCTGACACTATCCATTCCCTACCATTACATTACATGATGTAGTGTTACAAACCTTGGGATCCCAAATGTACAGTATGCAGAGAAATACTGATTAGAATAAACGTTTGCTTAAATGCAATCGCCTTGCCCTCGGGTCCTGCTTTAAAAAAACATGTTTTATCCCCATTTCCCATCTCTCCTTCTTCACAAAGGTGTATGCATTTGACGGTAGCACAGAGTCGATGGGACCGTCGATGGCAGCCATTATCCTCCTTTGACAGCATCTCAATAGATAATCTGAGTACTTCTTTGATTATGTTCATTTATGGCCCATAATGGTGTAGCTTTTGTGCTTTCTAACTTTGCCTTGGGCTTCCTTCACTATAGGACAGTATTGAAAACAGCTACAAACGCCACATTAAAGCACTGGCACAGTACACTGTCTAGTACTATAGTTGATTAACAGGGAATGGCATTGGTCGCTAATTGTAAACAGAGGCTTTGAGGAGAACAAGCCCAGATGTGTAGTTTAATGTAGAAGACAATCATCACTGTCAATGGGAGGTATATACAGTACATAAAACACTGTCTCATGGATTTGGCACAAAGAAAGGTTTTGTCATAATTGTAGCCCACTAGCAAAGTGGTGTCTGCTGCCCAATGTTACAGAGAGTCATTGAATACTGGTCACTTTAATAATGTTTACATGCTGTTTTACCCACCTTATATGTAGATACTGTATTCTAGTCGTGGCTCAGTATAACTACTGCTGTACACATCTTTTCTATTCACATACTGTCTATACTGTCTACACACCATTCACAGACATAGAAATATTTATATTCCGGATTTATGGTCCGGACACTAATTTCCTGCAACTCTATCCATTTTGCTATGGGGTTTGTACCGTGTATTTAAATACTGTATTCTCCACATAGCTGATTCTAATAGTTCTACTACAGTATATTGCATTTTAGTTGCAACGTTTATACACAACGCATATTTCTTTATATACTGGATTCTTGACATACATAGCTCACTCTAATCTACTGCTGTACATATCATTCCTAGCATATCTTGTGTATATTAATCTGGCGTAGGTACATATGGATTGCGTTTGCGTATTACTGTTACCGTGCTATTTGGGTTGTTAATTGGATTCGTTCCGACAGTTCTTGATTTCTTGTTGTAATTTTTTTTTTATTGTTGATTATTCGTGTACTTGTTTGACATTATACTGCAGTATTAGGAGCTAGTAACATTAGCATTTCGCTTCACCCGCAATAACATCTGCTAAACTGTGTACGCGACCAATAAACTTTTATTTGATTTGATTTACTGGGTTAAAGCTTTTCTTACAATAATTCAGTACTGAGTAGATGTTGCATGTGTCCAAGGGTAGAGTGGGGATAAATGTTTCTATGTCAAGGAGTAATCTCTTCGAAACCTTCCTGCCATTTCATTTTAAAAGCAGCTTTGAGCAGTGTTCTTACTTATATACAGTATGAGAAAATATTTGTAACTAAAAACTAAGCTGTGGTTACCTCAAAGGTAGTGTAAATAGCATGCAGGCATAGGTCTCCTGTTGCCTCTGCTTGTGTTTGGGTTTCCTATGCTAATAGCCATTACGTAGCATGATTAGTTGCAACTATTTACTGTAAAGACGTTTACTAATCAACATCACCCATAGAGTTATGCTGCAGATCTGGGAGCAATTATGTCCACAGCACACAAATTAACAGCAAGCCGGCATTTTTTCTTAGGAACACATCAATTTACAGGCTAGCGTTTAACATTTCATCTTCTTATTGGACCCTTGTTAATGTTAACCACTTCCTTCCCCTTGAGTTTATTTTGCTTTGGTGCATGTGGCCTCTGCACATCGACCATTCACTGGTCAGTCCATCCATAACTGCCCTACAAATGGGTCGTGTTGCCAGACTTGAACGTAGTTTTTGGCCGTGTTTGACCCGACCGGGTGAAAGGACCTCAGGCAAAAATAAGTGTTACAATGTTCATCTGTTGCTAACTCTAGCTGATCACATAACAAGACAGGTACTAACTGGATACAGGCTGACCACTATGAGGTCTGGTCATTACTGTACACAAGTTCTGAGGTACCAGGAAAATGAATGGGCTGTATGTGAAATATTCCCCTGTCTCTTGAGTGTCCTCAACACTCCAGTTCCCACCAGTCTTCAAAGAATACAGCCACTCAACCTCTATGCCTTACATTTTCCTTTCCTAATTACGTAATCAATGGTATTTTAAATGTACAAGCAAATCACCACCGAGGTGAACTTGTGACCCATTCTTGTAACCTTTTTGGCCCAAAAAGATTTGTACCAATCAGGGGAATCCGACAGTTGACTTGGAATTAAGGACACTGAGTCAGGACCCTAATTAGAGGTGTAACCTTTTTCTGACAGGTAGATTTGTTTTGCGATGCCAGTGTTTGGCTAAGATCTGCGGGGACTAACAGATCGACAGATATGCATTAAGCATTAGGATTGGCATTCATTAGCGAACTTGTTCAAACAAAACCCAATCAAACCCAAAGCCGCCTTGGTCACAATCAAAATACTCCAAATAATAGGCCTTTCCCCTTATACATTGCCCTCTGAGACCAAGGTATATGTCTGTCATGTAAATTATTATTAAACCTAATAAAACAATTATTATTAAGCGTAATTTATGTGAAAAGGGGGGCCACATTCACATTAACATAAGGCTAGAGGATGCCATTCATCGTGGCAGTCAATATTGATGCAGCACATTTCAATTTAATTTCAGAAATGGGCGTTAAGAGGGGTGGGTGGGCAGGAGGGGGTCCATCAATGTCTTGATAGGCATTTCTGGTATTTTCCCTGAAACAGCTGCATCTGATTTGTCACGGCAGGGGTTGCTACAATGGCTGCCGTGAGATAGCATCAGCTGCTTCCAATGGAGCAGGCTGGGACGGCCGGGGACAGGAAGGGAAGCAGGCCCGCCCCACCTCCCCCCATGTCCAAAGAGACATCAAGGAAGAAGACAAAAGGCCCAGTGGCGTGGAGACTGGAGGAGAGTGGAGAAGGCCTGCAGTGGCTCTCAGAGGCATCCCAGCCTGCCCAACCCTCCAGAGGGCAGGATACTTCCCATGAGGGGTCACGCTCATCCAGATCACTTCACCCAGGTGGAATGAATTGGATGGAGGGATGGAGGGAAGAAAGAGGTAGAATCCGTATAAACACAGGAAATTGCCTTCTTTGAGTGGATTAAAACAAGAGGGTGCTCTCAGGTGCTTGTGAGAGACGTTCAAAGTGTGTTTTGAAAATGTTAATCATACTGTAAGCAATGTACTTATTGTTCCTCTCACTGAATGATGACCAGTGTTGTGTCAATGTTCAGCTTTAATGCAAATGATCACGTTCATACTGTAATAAGAAAATGCTTAATGGTAAAATGCGATATACATTTCTTACGTTGGGATGTTGTGTCCCTAAAAAAACACTTTGAAACAAAGTATAATACTGTATTCCATGAGCTAACGGGTTCAAAAATGCCAAAATTATGTTTAGGTAGAGAATCATGTTGATGTGTAAACATCGTTTGAATAGTGTTTTCCATTTTGGATCAAACCAACATGCAAATTCTCCTGCTGCTCCCTCTACAGCAGGTGTTCTTGGGTGAGCTGCTGCTCTAAACCACCATTTGAGTCCTGACATTTAACAGACACACACACATTTTGATCTCCTGTGGATGTTCTGCCAAATATTGAAAAGGGGGAATATCATAAAGAACAGGCATTCAGTGCTAGGCTTTGACATTGCACAGACAGAAAGAAAAGACACTTTGCCAAGTCAGTGGGGACATATTTGGTATCCATAGTAACCTTAATCAAACCAGGATTTTGCAAATTTATGTCATATTAGCAGAACACTTTAGGCACAATTTTAATGGCAATGGTGAGACGTAATATGTATGCATAGCTTCAAAACTTGGTTTACAAAAGCCATTTGGCAAATAATCAGTTTGTTATTGGTCTTAAATAGTGGCTAATTAAAACACTGACCCCTACGACGAACTCTCTTCCTAAGGACACCGAACATAAACAGGAAAAATCTGTTTAATTGCAACACAAGAAATGAGCGGTTTTTTTTGGGGGGGGGGGGGGGGGGGGGGGGGTAGTCGTAATTGGACCTCGGTGAAACAAATTAATCCACAGGGGATATCCCAAATTGATGTTTAAATGCAAACAGTAGTCTAGCACTTAGACCAAGTCCTGGATGGCCAGCGGTCCCCGATGAAATCATATAAAATCAAATCAAAGAATATGGCATTTTCACTAACCAGAGGTCCTTGGCATGGGTTCTGCAACAATAACAAATGGACGGACAAATAAATTGAAATGAAAGTTATAAATTAAACGCGGTACCAAATGGCAAGATCGGGTTCTGAGGTTTAGAGAACTGGGGAGAAAAAAAGATTAGTGGTGGCAGATGTTTATTTTTACACTTCAAGGTTTCCCAGCGAGCGTGTATGTGTTTAAGCTCAACAGAGCCTGTGACGAACAACCTGCTCGATGCTGGGGAATACATTTGGTGAAACACAACAGCCTTCTGTAGAGCCTCTCCAAGGAACTAGTGAGGGATTATAGTGTTGTTACAGTTACATGGCCTCAGATGTGGCGCTGGTGAAATACACTCTCTCTCCTATTTGCTAAACGTTGTCATTCCTCTCTGCACTTTTCAACCTTGATTGGCTACTTCTTAACTGGGACAGCCATGCAACAAACAAAAACAATGTACGTTGAGGGAAAACTATGTGCGCTGTAGTCTCATTTCCTTTTGTTGTACTTCTTTCTATATATGATGATTTGACATGCTGATTTTACTCCTATTACACATGATATATATATGATGACATTCCAGACCAAGTCTATTCTAGAGGGAATATCCTCATCTGTTGTAATTCACTAAAGTTCCTGTGTGACGTCATAGATTAGATTAAAATACTGATGTCACTACTGAGTTTTACAACAGCACATTCATATTGGTTGGAATGCCTTCCTGAATACATGCTCATGGTAAAAGAGACAAGGTTGGTGGAGTCCTGCACTCTATGTACCTCCTCAGTCAGCTTAGGGCCACAATGTCTGACAGCTCTCAGTTTGGATTCTCACCAACCAATAGATGGCAGTATTTCACAAAACATGTGACAGAAACAGGAACTAGAGGGGGTTGGAATGAGCCCATGCACCACTGAAGCAGATTTACAGCTCCTTATATTTAAATCAAAAGATGGGAGCTTGTAAAGGAGCATCATGGAAGATTATTTCCAAACATTACATTTCATTATATCTATATATATGTCACATATGTATGAACTATGAATGCCTGTGCCATTTTTATGGTGTATGTTTGCTTGCTCAAATGGACTTGTAAATGTAGGTAACACAGCATATGTATTTGTTATAACAGAGGGACACGTGTCAGTGCAATTTGGTTTAATGTGTGATCCATGCATCAGAAATGAGTAAAAGACATTGGTTCATTGCTCTTTCCATATGAGACAAGGACGTGATCAACCATGAATATCAGACGACTGCAGATGGTTTATTTACAAATGATGAATGAATGTATTCACTGAATGGGGTTAGACTTCCAAGAATAATATCACAAGATGTAATGTATCATAATATACTTTATATGTAATATATCATATCTGTAAGATTCAGACCACGCTTTGCAGTGCAGTATTCATTAGGATTTGTTCAATTGTGATTTTCAGTTCTACCGTAACGGCGTGTAGATAGAAGAATCTTAACACCAGAACAAAATACACAACATTAATTACAGAAACGATTTACTTGTGATATTTGATTTGATTTAATCATTTGTGGTTATAATGTCATAACGTCTGGCATGTACATATCCCTGCCCTTCAATTGGATGTTTGTGAACCGTGTTTTTAGAGGCAGCTGCTCGTATGTTAAGAGAGGACATAAAAACGAAATAAACAAATTGCAGCAAATGTTTCTTCAGCTGTCGTGCAAGGGAGGGTTACACAATAAAAATAATTATTTATTTTTTCCACGTTGCCAGCCTTTAAGAGTTGAAGTGGTCTCTGCATAGGGAGCAGGGAGTCCAGGCTAACTTCGAGACAGATGGTTGTGTGTGAATCACAAATCTGAGTAAAACATATTCACTAGACTAGAACTTCAGCATGCACACGTTGCAGGAATCCTGTAGTCACAGTCAAAGTATGTAGCTAGTCATACTGAAGGTACTTTAAAGGATAATATTTTCACCATAACAAGGAACAAGGAAATTGTATTAGGGACATAAAGTGCATCCTTCAACAAAGATGGTGGCATTTGTACAGGTACCTAAGTTGATGCAAATGTTCTGCCTGAGAACCCCCCTCTTCCCTCCTGATACTCTGGGTCACAGTGGGGTCACAGAGTCAGATAAATGATGGGGTGTAGGGTGTACTGTACCTGTGCATGGCACGTGCCCCCAACCCCCCTACCTCCCCTCATCAGGTGAGTATGAGACGCCTCTGTTCCCCGTCCTGCCCTGTTGGTTTGTCCCACCTTGCCTTGCTGCATTGGGATCTGAGGTGTTCCGTCAGTGTTTAGGGGGGGGATAAGTCAGGGCCTGGGCTCTGTAATGAGCAGCCCGGGTTCTTTGCTCTTTCTGGTTCAGCTGTTCCTCTCCCTTATTTCACGCTGCGCTGCCCCCAACTCCGCTGGCCCGGCTAAGTGTCCTCTCCTCCTCACCGAGCACACAGAATGGGGAGGCACACAGCAGAGAGAGAGTGCGAGAGAGAGAGAGAGAGAGAGGGAGAGAGGGAGAGAGAGAGAGAGAGAGAGAGAGAGAGAGAGAGAGAGAGAGAGAGAGAGAGAGAGAGAGAGAGAGAGAGAGAGAGAGAGAGAGAGAGAGAGACGGGCGCATGCATGACTGGTCACTACTCCATACCATTCATTCCAGCAGCGATGGGAACTGCTCCCCCCCTTACTGTGTGGCTTTAACAAGTCTACCCCCCCATTCTCCAGTCCCTTCTTTGAAAGCTGCTATTTCAGGAATCCTTGCCAGTTTTTCTCTCTATCTCTCTCTCTCTCTTTTTTCAATTTATCCCTTTCACAGCAGCTGAAGTGACCCTGGTCAGAACAAGGGTTCTAAACTCTATGAGACCCAGGAAAGGTACGGGGAGAGAAAGAATTGGCCAGGGCATGTGGAGTGGAGTGGAGTTGAGTGGAGTTGTATCTTTTCAACACATTAAGTTCACTGAAGCCTGTAACACAGGGCCAATACGGTGTTGTTGCCCACTAAGCATAAAAAGTACATAAATTCAATGAGTGCATTAAAAAGATGAAGGGGACAAGTAGGTGAAAAAAAAATCTCAAGTATTATTATAATAATAAGAAGGGAAAAGGAGCCACTTTGCTTTTACATTTTCTTTTGATGAGAGGGAAAAAGGATATTCACAAAGGATCATAAGTAAGCTCCTAAGCTGGAATCATTGGAGTGATTCAACGCATTTGAACTCGGGGAAAAGGCTTCCGGGACAATCTTTTGAATTAGGTAAACCTGTCACATTTTTTAGGTGAACAGTGGAATTGAAAGCATTTATTCTATTGAAGTTAGGGGCCAACCCACAACGTTTTGGGGGCAACTATATGACTTAAGAACAATTGCTTGCCTACATCAATTTCCAATAACTTTTTGTTGTATAGGCTATCACGAGACTATATGAGTATATATTCACACTAGACAATGTGTATTTCACAGTATCTACAGTGTGTTACATAGTACTATACATACTTTAACATCAATGCAGTACGAACAATATTTCCAATAGTAAGATACTTTATGTACAGTACTGTATCACATGCACAGATTTGTGTATGCGATTTTACTGACATTATTTCCTACAATGCCCACCCCTGTATCCTGTCTGCCCTCATGCTTCAGACGTCCTCTTTGTTTACGCAACAGTGTGAACAGTGTGAACAGTGCATCAGAAATGTCTGAGCTACAGTTGCTAAATGTATTGCCCTGCCTCTGATCAGGAACAGTAATGAACCTCTGATACCTCTGAAGTCAAATTATTTGAATGCTTTGGAAAGAAGGCTCCTTGTGAAGGAGATAACCAGGAGGAGGAATCAATTTGCACACAAGAGGGATATTAAAGCAGGTGATAAATATTATCATCGGTGCCGATCGCCTTTCCAAAGTAGCCGTGTAACTGTTTTCAACGCCGTGAAATCCTTTATCGAGCTGTCGCTGGTTGACAGAAACAATTATCCAGAGAGGGAGGTAAATGAATAAAATTAGCACTTCCAGCCTCGCACGTTCCCCGCCTGTGGCGATCACCACGCGATGACTTCCCAAACTCTTATCATATCCCGGCAAGCAGAGCCAGCGTTTCATATCTCCTTCGTTCCTCCTTCTTTCCTTCCCCCTGAAAGGAGGACGTCTACGGCTGGTTTAATCACGCCATTGTGATTGTGCACAGATAGATTATGGTCTCATAATGGAACTCACCTTGGCTGCGGAAGATTCTAACCAAAACATTGTTTGGTGGGGATGGGGTGGTGGTGTGTTTTTGGTTTTACTATCCTTGTGGGGACCAGAAGTCCTCATAAGGATAGTAAAACAAGGAAAATTTGAACAAGTAGGGAATTTCGCCAGTCCCCACAAAAAGCCTATTTTAGGCTTAGGGGTTAGGTTTAGGGTTAGAATTAGGGTTAGGGGTTACGGTTTAGGGTTAGGAGTTATGGTTAGGTTTAGGGATTGGGTTAGGGATTTTGGGTTAAGGTTAGGGTTAAAGTTAAGGGTTACGATTTTGAATGGCAATCAATCGTCTGGTCCTCACAAGAATAGTAAAACAAATGTGTGTGTGTGTTAAGGGGGGGTGGGGGGGGGGGCACTCAGTCCACAAACTTGACATACATTTTCTTGCAACAGGAAACATTTAGCCCAAATGTTCCCATGTTCGGAGGTGACTTGTGGGTTTTTTCCCCCATGAGGGCTTCCATTCCGGGCCATTCTGGGGTCTGCTTTGGAAGAAGCTTTAGAGACTATTAAATGAGGTCATAATAGCTTCTTCCTTCCACCCACACCCCCTCCTCTTTACCCCCCCCACACCCCCCCCACCCCCTCTGTGCGCTGGTCCCCAACATGCTTCCTGTCGGAACCACAACAGTCTAAGCCCAGTCTTTCGTTAACCTGTCCTCATTTCCCTAAATTAATATCCTCGCCACATCTATGGGCACGGGGTCTTGTTTGCAAAACAAATAAAGTTGATAATGCTCCGCAATTTGCTCCGCTGGCAGCCCCATAGGCAATACAACATTACAGCAATGTGCCCAGCGTTTGTTGGCAAGGCCTGTGTAGTCTCTCTGGCTGCCTGGCTTATTGGTATTATAACTCCTTTTAAAATCGGGGTTCTCTTGGGGTAAGTTCTCTTACTTTAAATGTGTAATGACAGATAAGTGCAGCGTTCACTGCGTGTGTGGTTCCTCTCCTTTGGCTCAGAGATAAGGAACTTGGCTTTTTTTCTCCTTCATCAGGGAGCGATAACTTGCTGTTCTTCATTTAACAGTTGTTTAGCATCATTAAGTGTAATCAGCATGATGGAAAACGTCACTAGTAATATGTGGAGGACGGCGATGATGTATTGTTTTCTCCTATTGTTGAAGTGGACATTCGAGTATAAGCCCCAATTTCTGGTAAATCGAGAGGCTCATATTCCAAAATGTTGAATGGGAGTATCGATGCCATCCTGTATGCCCTGTTGCCAGTTGGGGGGAGAGAGATGAGGATCTGCTGTATAGGATATCCAAGAAAAATACTATTACAAAACCCTAAGCCTGGAATAATAACATTCTTGAATTTGACTGTGGTGCTTTAAAAAAAAAAAAGTTTAACATATTTTTTACACAAAACAAATATGTTTTTCAGAGGCGACTAGTAATTGACCTTGGGGTCTATTGTAATGCTTCAGTTCCAGTTGAAATTGTAGTCGTCTAATTGTACGTACATTTTTTAAACTTTGATCTCCATGAGGCAATTTGACTTGATTTCTGCCCTGGTGCTCAACTGATTCACTGGCACTCTCTCTCTCTGTCCGATGGTGTTTACGCCAACGTTTTGAATACACACTATTATGAACTTATTTAATGTCCCCTCACAAGTACTTTAAGGAAATGCTTTTTAGTACTGTGTCTCCAAAGGCTCAATGCGTCGGCTGACACAGTATGCAAGTATGATTACATTCCAGTATATTCATTATACTAGTACGCCCCTTCAAGTAATCTTTTGTCTCTGTAGTCTGAACACACACCCACACCCACACACATGCACATGCACACCAATATTGTGACTATGTGTGTCTATGGTACATATATTCACTCACACACATACACACACTGTAGGAGTTGCCACCTCTGCGCAGAGCGAGGTCTCTCTCACAGAGTCCCCAATCCGTGACATTCAAGCCCAAGCTATGATTACAAGGCAGATGAACACATGGCAACAACGTAGTCTCAGGGGGAGAACATCGTGGAACAGTGGAATGGAATGATGTGTGGAACAAAGGACCTGGGAGAACAGGTTAAGAGTCAGCCACCGGGTTTCCGCACCACGTGGGTGACCTTGGGAACTTGGTGGAACACTGTGGAACACTCAAGACCGTGTTGCCTCAAAGACAAACGTGTCCTTGGGGGGAAACCCTAGAAATTGGTTATTGTATCGCCAAGGCTATTTACCTATTTTGGGGATTAACATATTTAATTCCCTCCTCAATCCCGTCGGAGTTAATGCCCTCGCATTTCCAATTATCCAACTAAGTGTAACGCGGAGGGAATCGGTAGTGAGGAATCCCTGGCTGGGGTGGTTTACTCTCCAGGCCTCTGTGTTGTGCTAGCGTCACAGGAGCATGTTGTCTTCAGTGCTCTGCTTGTAGAAGGAAGTAAATAGCGTCGGAATGAGTTACAGTATTATTGCTCCCTCCAAGCTGGCCCTGCCAACACTAGATGCTTAAGTCTCTCCCCACTCCACCCCTTTCCTGATGTCTGAATATCCAACCGAATCCAACATTCAAAGCCTATCCTCCCATACCTACTGCACCTATTACAGTCTAATAGGTTGGGTTTTGTTTTCCCATGCAGCAGGCAAAATTCAGTTTCAATGAGATCCACCTGGAGTGGCGGGTTCCCATGACGGGATGGGGTTTGGGTTCCACAGTTCCACAGACAGGGCCAGGAAGTGGGTCTCAAAGCCCCTGGTTTAGCCCCACTGTCCGAGTGGAGCATTTAATAGACATGTCATTCATTACTGGGATTCCTTACAGATGGCACAAGCGATCACAAGAGTGGGGATGGGGGTGGGGGTGGGGGGAAATGTGTGTGTGTGTGTCTGGCCACGTAAACCCACTTCCTCCTTTGCCGTGTTGACACCAGGCCAGAGATAGAGATGTGTAAAGAGCTTCCTCTAACCTTTTACTGTCGGAAATAAATGGGTCATGGTCTTCGATTAACAGCACATCCTTCATAATCCAATAATTACACAAAGCCGGCACAGACAAACAGAATCTCTCTTCCAGTTGGGAACTTTGAAGCTGATTGACGCATGCACTCTTCAACTGTAATTGCTGCATGCCATTCGGATTCTCCTTTTGATGCTCTTTGCTTGTCAAGGCCGCGCTACCTGTCCCAAACTCATGTATTGGTTTGGAGGCTTTTCAGTGAAAAGAACCCCAGTACCAAAAGAAGATCTCACAGAGTCGTTAGAAGTATAACTAGAATATGCTCTCTGTCAGGGGTTTCTCTAATTGGTCTAAGACTTGTACGCTGGGGAAATTCACGGAGACATGAGTGGGCACTGGTTTCCCATAAGGCCTTTCATTGTGAGTGGAGGCGTTTCCTGTCACAAGACTGGCGTCCAATGGCACCAGCTAGACAGCCACAGATCCTGCTTACACTCCATGAATGACTGGTTCAGTTTCATTAATATCACACAAAACCACGATGACATACAATGGATGGCATGCTGCTGTACAGTAATAGAGATTCTCTGATTTGTTCTGGAAGAAATTGGAAATATTGTCAATGGGGAATGTGAGTTATTCGAATACTGATGATCAACTGAGGCAGAAACTGTCACATTTGATACGAAACAATATACATAAAGTTAGTTTTGTCCTACAATGAATAATTCAACAGCCTTGACCTACAGAGCCAACATACAGATTTTCATGACACCAAATACTACAGTAAACACCCCCCTCAACATCCCCATCACGATTATATAACTCATTAAATTACTCATCTAAGCAGAGGAGGTTTTCTAAATCTCTATTCTGTCAAGCCACCATCATGTAAAACCAAAGTCATGCTCCTGGCATTTGAACCCAAAGTGCTGCAGTGGAATCGATCTGAGATACCCTGGCAGTTTACAGCTAAGGCCAAGAGCATCATACATTGTAATGGATTGTATTATTCAATATTATTCATAAGATGTGTAATGATTATTATTGTATTATTCAAAGAGAATGCGACGAGGGCTTATAGAGCAATATCAGAGGACTGTCCAGTGTGTGGGGTAGGGGGGAGTGTGTGTGTGGGAGGGAGTGATGGATGGGGGACAGAGGAGTGTGAGTGAGGTGTGTGTGTTTGTTTGTTTGTATGTGTGTGGTGGGGAGGATGGGTCAGAGCTATAGTGGATGTATTTTCATTTGCCTTTGTATGTTAAAACATCACCTCTTTGATGCCAGTAAACCTGTCCAACCACAATCACCTCACAGGAGAAATCTCCATGATTCCGCCAACGCTAACAACTCCTCCAAACGACCACCCGCCTGCCTGCCCACAGACAAGGCAAATCATTCCTCCACTCCAACAAATTCTCCCTAAGTCCCCCTACATAAAGATCCCCTTATCTTTGCTCTGTAATTGCAGGCTGAGCTAACAGCAGGTCAATCTACCAGTTAGCGTGGGCAAGCAGGCAGGCAGACCCATCTCATCTCTGCTCTCCATCAGCACTTGTTGTACCACTTCAACCTACTCCTGAAAGAGAAAAGCCGGAGCTTTCATTTGGCCAGTTTGAATCCCCCCTCCCCCTCCCCCCTCCCTTCTTCTCCCTGGGTTACAATCCAGCCATTGTACCATCTTACCCCTCCCATCACCACCCTCCCTCTCTCTCTCTCACCGTCACCACCCTCCCTCCCTCCCCTAGCTACTATGAGCTATATTACTTTGACCTCGCTCCATCAATCTGCTTCAATTGGATAATGATCTGTAATCACTTTCTTTCAGGGGAGTCTATAAAATGGACCAGGGCTTCTGCTCCTCCCGGGAGACTTCCTTCTGTTCCCTCCCATGTGATCTAACGCTCCCCCTTTCAGACCACTAACTACCCTTCTCACATGGGCCGCATGGCCTCGGCAGCCGGCACTGGGGATGGAGGAGGTAAGCCTCTGTTGATTTTTCATGGCCCCTGCTCTCCAATGGAGAGGGGCTAAGTCGGACAAGGAGGGGCCCGGCAGGGGGGTTCCCTAAGCCAAGGGACCCCGCAACGTCAAGGGGCCGCCTCCTCCATTATTGTTGGCCCTTCATTAGGTCGTTTTGTACCCAGGCCTTGTAATCGATAGAGCCTCCTTACGTCGCTTAGGAGAGGGGGAGAAAGAGAAAAAGTCTGGCACCAGGTTCATCCCTATCTGAATGAACCGAGCAGAAAGCCAAACTCCGTAATGAACCACAACTCCTTTTCCCTCATTCTTGGACTGTGGTCCTACTTCATTTAGTTGTATTTAAGATAAGATGTGTAATGATCTTGATTCTGGTTTTAGATAAAATCTCACAAAAATACTGGGGATATTGATAGTGAAATTCAACCTCTTCCCATGGGTGTGTTTTTCCTAGGAAATGACTTAATGTCTGTTACTGTACGTGTTCTTTACTACTGTTATCACACGCGCTGATACAATCTGGAGGAAGAAGGAACACAAGGCCTGTTTTCACAGCATATTGCACATTTGCACAAAACGGGACCTGGCGCAGTTGAGTTAACAGTTATAAATTGTGTCGTTGTGCTCTATTGTGAACGGTGTGGGGCAAGCTGTGCGTTGGTAATGTAAAATACATGTGCACATTACCGCAGTTCAAGAGAGTAGCAGATTGACTGTGATTTAAACCTCCGTCAATCAGCATGAGCTTTTGTCTAAACACTTCGGCACTCTGGAATATACAGAAACAGGCTCGTGAGATGTAGGTAAGACCGTACAATAACATGATGAATGGAGTAGGTCCATTTTGTCCCCCTCTCTTTTCCCCCACTCTGCTAAAACGAAGGGCCCAGTCTTGTATATCATTATCCCCGTCCATTCTTCAGAAAGTTTACGGCCTACACATGGAGCATATGTCTATTGAAAGGGTGGCACCATGCAAGGCAGGCACAGATGGAGTCAGCCTCCCCATCAATGGGCGGACAATGGGGAATGGAAATCAAGGTTAAAGGGGTGCATCCAACTCCATTTAGCCAACACAAAAGGTGCTTGTAGGAGGCGAGCTGAGGGGAGGGCCGTTGTGGTGGGGGAACATGTCACAGGCGATAAAGCGGCATCCTCAGCTGGCCACTCCGTCACCGGGGCGATAGAGACACACTGACACGGGGCTAGACACCCCTAGACATCCCAACCTTCTCCTCTCATTAGAGGAGGCCGCCCTCTCCTCTTGCACTCTCTGAGCTTAGATTTTTAGGGACTGAGTACCTTTATGCTCCCCAATGAGCACAAGGAAAGCATTTGTTTTTTGTTTGTGTTTATGTTCGCTTATCGTCCATTGGATTTGCGGTCAATATGGTCTCATTAAAATACGTCAAAATAGCTGACATATTACTACGTCACATCTGTTGTAGTAGAAGTAGCTGTCGTGACTTTGGTCCTTGTCTTGTTGTCGTGGTCCAGCACAGCCAAACAGTTTTTTACCCTTTTTACAAGTTGCTCTAGCCTTGTGCCGTATCCATGGCGACCCATTGTAAATAAATGAATTAATAGAGGAAGAGAATAAAACCAGAAAGGAAATGTCAGAATGCACATCCTGTTGTAGAGGCGGATGCTTGCTTTGAACGTCGCACTAAGGAGACTTATAAAACAGTGTGCATTGGTTAAAGACTGGCAATTTCACTCTCATTAAAAATAACAACGCCCCATGTGCTCATGTCGAGTTCACACTACTAGCCTACTACAAAGCTGCTGTGTCAACTGTTAGAGTATGCTTCCGTACTTCCATCCTACCTTGAAAAGTACATGTCTGAGTTATGAAGAAAAAGCCAGGCTACATGAACATTAGTGTGGTCCCTTGAAAAGACCTTGTGGTGCTAAAAAGAATGACAACTTCTTGTTCAGCGAAACCAGTGAATACAATTCTTTAATCATGTGTCCCCAAATGCCATGTAGGTTTGACATTACAATAATGTAATGAAACATGCATTTTTAATAGTAATGACCTGGTCAAGGGCCTAGTTTGACATGCATACTCTTATTCATTTAACCCTGTGTCTAAATGACTATTATCCTTCATTTCATCAGTTTCTCCACGCTCGCTGGCTGATGACAGCGGTCCGCTGAAAGATGGCTAAGTGTAATGAGTCCTGAGATGACCCCTGACCCTCACGTCATTGCCAGCTGAGGGCAGCCCCATCCTTCCCTTCAGGTCTCCTGTCTTTACGAACAACCATTTCCTTATTTCCCCCCACAATGAAGCTGTCACGCCAGTGACCCTCCAGTTTTACAACCGTGTACAGCTCTCTCTCTCTCTCCTCCTAGTCATCTCACCTCACACCTCCTCTGAACCAATTTACCCCAGTTGCCCCCCCCCCCCTCCCTCCCTCCCTCCCTCCCTCCCCAATAAACAAATAAACAAAACCTCCTCCCTCAGCCCAGCCACGTGCCCATCCAGGGGTGAGGTGAGCCTGGCGTGGTGTGATGAACAGTGACAGTCTCAGATGTAATGCAGGGAGACATAGTTACAGTACTGCTGTGTGTGGCCGACCCATTCCTACAGCCTCATCCCAAACTAAGGGTCTCCTTCTTCTCTCTCTTTATCTGTACAGATGTAGGATCTTAATGATCACTCTGTTGCAGGAGAACTTTGCTGCAAAAACAGGATATGTAAAACTTTTAGTGTACTTGAGGTTTACAACGGCTTTTGTTTCGAAATTTCGGCTTAGAAATTTCAGACTTGATTTTCCCTTATGAAAAATACAAAAATATATGTAGCAAACTGGCTCAAATTAAGATCCTACAGCTGTATCTCCCTCCGCTCTCGGAATTCCATCTGTTGGACTTCAGCTTCATATTTAGGTGAGCAAAATGAGAGCCTAACCGCTCCATCGCCATGCTTCCCCCCCAGTCCACAGCGCAAAAGCTTAGCCCAGTGAGCATGTGCTCTGCACTCGGGCCTTTCTTTCCCCCAACATGAGTCCAATTAGAAGGCAAAGCAGTCGTACCGGAAGAAGACTACGTCCAGTCACAGCCGTGTTGTGGAAGTCTTCCGCCTCACCGGTTCCCATGGCTGCTTTTTCCAGAAGAAAATAGATCCACTGGAAGCCAATTGAAGCCAATTGACGTCCCCTGGACAACATGAAGCATAAGTAGAGGCTGTTAACAAATCAGCATGTGATTATGGTAATGTATTGCCGTGATGATGATTACACATGTGCATTAGAGAGAATTAGAATACATAAGTAAACATTTCTTCCCGATGAATATGCCTGTACAGGCTACCATGCACATTCAGAGGAGTGGAGAAATAGTTAAGGCTTGGCTGAATGGGATGTACGCACGCACGCACGCGCACACACACACACACACACACACACACACACACACACACACACACACACACACACACACACACACACACACACACACACACACACACACACACACACACACACACACACACACACACACACACACACACACACACACACACACACACACACACACACACACACACACACATTCAGTTATTTTATCCTTATAGGGTCCTAAAATTGATTTCCATTCAAAACCTTTTCCCTAGCCCTTACCCTAACATGAATCATAAACCTAACCCTAAAATGTTCCTTGTTTTACTATCATTATGAGAACTTCTGGTACCTACAAGGATAGTAAAACAAACAAAAACACACACACACATACTGACTGCCAGCACTCTGGTCCAAGCCTCTGTCTAAATTCATCCACTTTGCAGCTAGTCCAATCCTCCCCCTTCAGCAACTACCCAATCAATCCAGACTTTCATCCTAAATGACATCTCCCTTAACAAATTAGGGCTAATGCAATAACCATCAGAATGTCATTACATGGGTCGGCCCGCACCTTGATTACCCAGCATGCCACTCAGCACCTGGACCACGCGGCAGGACTGTGTGGACAGTAATGAAAGAGGTTCCCCGTGTGGTCCTGGTCAAGGCCCAAGCTCTGACCACGACCAACTGTTCACTGTACTTACACAGCTAATGGAATGGACCAGGGAGATTACAATAAGATCACATTGACACTGTTGTACATTTTCCTCCTGCGACATCAACAACTAATGACAGGCCTTCATCTCATCATCTTCCACTTGAGCCAGGAATAGAGTGGAGCACATTATTGAAACGGGTGCCATCCATATTTGGCTGGTGATCTGGCTGCCGATCATCGTGCCACTGTGCAGCACGGAAATCTCATTAGATGCTGTCCTCCCAACATTAGACACATGATGGCCCGCTCTTTCTTTCTTTCTTTCTTTCTTTCTTTCTTTCTTTCTTTCTTTCTTTCTTTCTGAGACACACACGATGGCTCTGCCTGTCTGTCTGTCTGTCTGTCTGTCTGTCTCTGTCTCTGTCTCTGTCTCTGTCTCTGTCTCTGTCTCTGTCTCTCTCTCTCTCTCTCTCTCTCTCTCTCTCTCTCTCTCTCTCTCTCTCTCTCTCTCTCTCTCTCTCTCTCTCTCTCTCTCTCTCTCTCCAAGAGAAGCCTTGAGACGAGCCTACTACTCCCGCCATCCTGTAGCCAGCCCGCTCTTCTTTCCTCCTCCTCCTTTTCTTCCCCTTCCTGCTTTACCATTTCCGAACTGACACCAGATGGTGTTTTAATAAAGTCCAGTAGGAATATGACTGTGAGTAAACAACACAACACATGCCAACTCAGTAATTGCTGGGCACTATTACAACCCCTGTGCCTGGCGAAGCCTAGGAGAGAGGGAGGGAGGGAGAGATGGAAGGAAGGAGGGAGGGAGGGAGGGAGAGACGTACACCTAGTGGCTGGAGCCAAAAGAGCGCAGCTGCTGCAGGAGCACGGAGGACACAGGGAGTGAACAGGCTGATCAGGCCAGGCCAGGAGTGGTCGTGCTGGGCTTGGGCTTGGTTGGGCTTCAGGCTCCAGGCCTACTGCTCGGCCCCAGCCCAGGCCCCAGCCACGGCGTCCACCACTGACACAGGGCCAACTCGGCACCGCCTCAAAGGTCAGGAGTGGTGAGGAGGCAGAGAAGACTGAGAATCAGAAAGCTGCTTCAGTTATTTTCCTCTATTCTCTGTCTTTCTATGGATTGTTTTTATTCTACCCTTCTTTTACTCTGCCTCTCTATTTTACTCTACCTCTCTCTTTTACTCTACCTATTTTTTACTCTACCACTCTTTTATTCTACCTTTCTCTTTTACTCTACCTCTTTTTTACTCTACCTCTCTTTTACTCTACCTCTTTTTTACTCTACCTCTCTTTTATTCTACTTTTCTCTTTTACTCTACCTCTTTTTTACTCTACCACTCTTTTATTCTACCTCTCTTTTACTCTACCTCTTTTTTACTCTACCTCTCTTTTACTCTACCTCTTTTTTACTCTACCTCTCTTTTATTCTACCTCTTTTTTACTCTACCACTCTTATTCCACCTCTTTTTTACTCTACCACTCTTTTATTCTACCTCTCTTTTACTCTATCTCTCTTTTACTCTACCTCTTTTTTTATTCTATCTCTTTTTTACTCTACCTCTCTCTTTTATTCTACCTTTCTCTTTAATTCTACCTTTCTTTTTTACTCTACCTCTCTTTTACTCTACCTCTCTTTTACTCTACCTCTCTTTTATTCTACCTCTTTTTTACTCTACCTCTCTTTTATTCTACCTCTTTTTTACTCTACCACTCTTTTATTCTACCTCTCTTTTACTCTACCTCTTTTTTACTCTACCTCTCTTTTACTCTACCTCTCTTTTACTCTACCTCTTTTTTACTCTACCTCTCTTTTATTCTACCTCTTTTTTACTCTACCACTCTTATTCCACCTCTTTTTTACTCTACCACTCTTTTATTCTACCTCTCTTTTACTCTCTCTCTTTTACTCTAACTCTTTTTTATTCTATCTCTTTTTTACTCTACCTCTCTCTTTTATTCTACCTTTCTCTTTAATTCTACCTTTCTTTTTTACTCTACCTCTCTTTTACTCTACCTCTCTTTTACTCTACCTCTCTTTTATTCTACCTCTTTTTTACTCTACCTCTCTTTTATTCTACCTCTTTTTTACTCTACCTCTCTTTTACTCTACCACTCACTTTTACTCTACCTCTGTTTTACTCTACCTCTCGCTTTTACTCTACCACTCGCTTTTACTCTATCTCTGTTTTACTCTACCTCTCTTTTACTCTATCTCTCTTTTACTCTACCTCTCTCTTTTTTTCGACCTTTCTCTTTTACTCTACCTCTCTTTTACTCTACCTCTCTTTTACTCTACCTCTCTTTTACTCTACCTCTCTCATTTATTCGACCTTTCTCTTTTACTCTACCTCTCTTTTACTCTACCTCTCTTTTACTCTACCTCTCTTTTACTCTACCTTTCTTTACTCTACATTTCTTTACTCTACCTCTCTTTTACTCTACCTCTCTTTTACTCTACCTCTCTTTTACTCTCTCTTTTTTACTCTACCTCTCTTCTACTCTACCTCTCTTTTACTCTACCTCTCTCTTTTATTCGATCTTTCTCTTTTACTCTACCTCTCTTCTACTCTACCTCTCTCTTTTATTCGACCTTTCTCTTTTACTCTACCTCTCTTTTACTCTACCTCTCTCTTTTATTCGACCTTTCTCTTTTACTCTACCGCTCTTCTACTCTACCTCTCTCTTTTATTCGATCTTTCTCTTTTACTCTACCTCTCTTCTACTCTACCTCTCTCTTTTATTCGACCTTTCTCTTTTACTCTACCTCTCTTTTACTCTACCTCTCTCTTTTATTCGACCTTTCTCTTTTACTCTACCTCTCTTTTACTCTACCTCTCTTCTACTCTACCTCTCTTTACTCCCTGTATCTTGTTCTATCTATCTCTATCTCAGTATAAATACAGTATATATCTTTCTTCTCTCTGTCTTTCTCTCTCTCTGTCAAACACACACACGCGCACGCCATGCAGGCACACCATTTTAGTCTCATGCAGGTGTCATTACGGGGGTGTTTTTAAGAGCAGGGAGGCACAGCGGTGTTTGCAGAGCTCATGTTCATCATCACACCTCGGGCTCCGCTCTTCTTTCTTCCAGGAAGCATCATATTGTGGAGGTTTCCATGTGCTGTTAACACACCTTGCCACTTGATCCCTTCGGAGGGCCTTCATCACATAATGGTGGAGTCCTTACATGTCGGAAGAGAGCCTGCCATCCCAGGAAGCATCATTAAGTCTGCCGCCTCGAGGAACATCAATCACCAAAATACGCACATCATCCTCCAGCAGCAGCACTCACTGACATCCTCCGATCCACCATTACGTCACCACACACTTGTTGAGTTCTGATGGGATATTACCCGTCTAAAAGCAATGGGGTATTTAGTTTGTTTTCAAACGTACACAAGCACACATACTGTAGTCGCGTTTTTGACATTTGATATCAAAACCTTGACAGGGAAATGTATTCTGCCGTGTTGAAATGCTTGTTTGAATTATGTGAGTTACTGTAACAATCAAGTGTGTTCTCACCATTCTTTTAAGGGAGCTGGCTCCTTGCTTGAAGCAGAGGGAAATCATGTCAGAGTGTAGACCCATTTAGTTAGCTCTTACCACAGACAATTGATGACAACTACTTTTCAATACAGGTTAAATGACCAGTCGGTCGGTACAACCTTCAAGTTCACCATCAACGTGAATTCTAGATGATTCCTAACCTTCTGGTCTAATGCTAATTGAAGCCATGGGGATATTACATATATCTAATTAGGAGCTGTCCTCGGACCTTAGAGGTGAGTTTCATCAACTTAATCATGAGGGCTGTATCAATTATGCAGGGAAGCAGTGATTTGGAAAATTCCTTTCTCCAAAAACTTTTCCCAGGAGTAATTATAGTGATGAATTCCACTGCGTTCGTACACTGCCACTCATTCCCAGACTTGAGAGGTTAACCTCTCCCTCTGTCTGATTCCAGAACTATTCCGAATTACCCATAGTTTAGAATAATGGAGTTTTAGTGTTGGATTGTCCTGAATCTCCTAAATGGATGATCGTCGGCAAGAAAGAAGTTATGAGCATCCTAACTTAGCAAACAGGCCGCCCGAGGCCATTATCCATAGAAAACATCAAATGCTGTATGACAGGTTTGCTGATAAGCACAAACAACAGTTCGTGTTGAAACACAAATTCTCTTGAACCTCTCGCCAACCCCCTTCTTCTCAAAGAGTTCTGGGCCTGGAGAATGTGCCCGATCCCCTCCAGGCAGAGAGAGTTCATCAGGAACAGCAACAGCTCTGAAAGACTGAAATACGAGGCAAAAGCCTCTCTCCTCTCCCCACATCCAGCTACACGATATCTAGTACACGTCCACATCATACGGGTGGTCTCAGTGGGCCCACCGTGGTTTTAAGCAAACCCACTTTCAGCTCTGGCGATTGGCTCCCAACCTTCCATGCTCTGTCAGAAGGGCCTCAAAGAAGCAGTTTGCCAGCAGGTTTAGGGCCACACCATCAATCTTGAGTGGCTGAGAACAGGAGAGAGGGTGGCAGAGGGGGACTTCTCAGCATCTGAGATGGAGGTTGAAATGGTGGGTTAAGTGGGTCACAGGCCTCGGACCGAAGCGAAGGCAGCTGCCCTCTCAAAGGAGAGCGTCTTCCCACACAGAGCGAATGCAGGACTCTCTCTGTGGTGCAGGGGTGACAGTTGGTCGGGGACGTTGGAGAGCTAGGCCTGCTGCAGACTGCAGTAGCTTTACACACCGGTCCCATAGTGGCGCTATAGATATGCACAAGTCAGCCAAAAGTTGGCCAAGGAACTTGTATTATTTCATGAACTAAGGAAGCACAAGAGCATTCGGTTGAATCTTGACATGAGCATTTGAGATGCAGGAGCATAATTATACACCTACTTGATAACATTTAGTGTAGTACTCCATTTAAAATGATAATTATAAAGCATGCTTACTTTCCCTTTAGTGCTGATAAACAACCATGTCATTTTAGCCCTTGAACAGCTGAATACATTTCCTACATCAAAACCAAAACAACAAAGAAAGTGATGATGAATTGCTGATTTTCCTCACCAGTGCAACTCCAATGTGCAATAGACTCTTCCATATTACCGCAATGTACTCAATCTTCTTTTCAAAATGAAAGGAAATGCATTTTTTTTGTTGTCATGTCAAGTGAGTGAGAAATATGAGCGCAAATGCATTTAAATATTGCTTTTACACTCCATCTATTTGAGTGCAATTTCATGGGTCCCCTTTAAAAAAATAAATAATTTCCTTCTGACCTGTTACAGACAGAGACACTAACATGGGTAGGATGCAAGTTAAATTGCACTTGTGACTTATCACATTTTCAATTACCTCTGAAACTGCAGTGAGCAGAGCATGGCTCCCACAACAACAACTTTATTTACTGGGACAAGGGGTATGGAAAAGTGAGATTTAATGAGGTATGTTCAATGGAAGGGAAATGAAACATACAGTACGCAGAGGTGAGGACTCAAGGATGAATTACAAATGAATGTGAGTAGGTAGGCAATGTATGTGTTATATATGTAAACAATGGCAGGTACTATATTGTAATTACATATTGAGATATGTTTTTATTCACTCATAATCAGTTTAGGATTTAGGAGTAATGACTGAGCATGTGTTATTTGTAAGAAGGTCATACATCATAATGCTGGGAGAGTATTATGTTGTGACAATTGCTACGGCAGATGTATATATATATTGAGAATACATTATAACCTGTAAACCCTGCAAATAGATTCATTATGCAAAAGCTACTCTTGGATAGCGCATACTTGCTGGTTAATCGTTGTCTGCCAGTATGATATTATAACGAAAAAGGCTTTCCAGACGAGAAAATGTATATACAGCATACCATACGCTAACCAGAAATGTATATACAGCATACCATATGCTAACCAGACAATGTATATACAGAATACCATACACTAACCAGACAATGTACACTACCGTTCAAAAGTTTGGGGTCACTTAGAAATGTCCTTGTTTTTGAAAGAAAAACACTTTTTTTGTCCATTAAAATAACATCAAATTGATCAGAAATACAGTGTAAACACCAGTCTCAACAATAACAGTGAAAAGGCGACTCCAGGATGCTGGCCTTCTAGGCAGAGTTCCTCTGTCCAGTGTCTGTGTTCTTTTGCCCATCTTAATATTTAATTTTTATTGGCCAGTCTGAGATATGGATTTTTCTTTGCAACTCTGCCAAGAAGGCCAGCATCCCGGAGTCGCCTCTTCACTGTTGACTTTGAGACTGGTGTTTTGCGGGTACTATTTAATGAAGCTGCCAGTTGAGGACTTGTGAGGCATCTGTTTCTCAAACTAGACACTCTAATGTACTTGTCCTCTTGCTCAGTTGTGCACCGGGGCCTCGCACTCCTCTTTATATTCTGGTTAGAGCCAGTTTGCGCTGTTCTGTGAAGGGAGTAGTACACAGCGTTGTACGAGATCGTCAGTTTATTGTCAATTTCTCGCATGGAATGGCTTTCATTTCTCAGAATAAGAATAGACTGACGAGTTTCAGAAGAAAGTTATTTTTCTGGCCATTTTGAGCCTGTAATCAAACCCACAAATGCTGATGCTCCAGATATTCAACTAGTCTAAAGAAGGCCAGTTTTATTGCTTCTTTAATCAGAACAACAGTTTTCAGCTGTGCTAACATAATTGCAAAAGTGTTTTCTAATGATCAATTAGCCTTTTGAAATGACAAACTTGGATTAGCTAACACAATGTGCCTTTGGAACACAGGAGTGATGGTTGCTGATAATGGGCCTCTGTACACCTATGTAGATAGCTAACCAGACAATGTACACTGCTCAAAAAAATAAAGGAAACACTTAAACAACACAATGTTACTCCAAGTCAATCACACTTCTGTGAAATCAAACTGTCCACTTAGGAAGCAACACATATTGACAATAAATTTCACATGCTGTTGTGCAAATGGAATAGACAAAAGGTGGAAATTATAGGTAATTAGTAAGACACCCCCAAAAAAGGAATGGTTCTGCAGGTGGTGACCACAGACCACTTCTCAGTTCCTATGCTTCCTGGCTTCCATGCACATTTGTGGCCTGCTGGAGGTCATTTTGCAGGGCTCTGGCAGTGCACCTCCTTGCACAAAGGCGGAGGTAGCGGTCCTGCTGCTGGGTTGTTGCCCTCCTACGGCCTCCTCCACGTCTCCTGATGTACTGGCCTGTCTCCTGGTAGCGCCTCCATGCTCTGGACACTACGCTGACAGACACAGCAAACCTTTTTGCCACAGCTCGCATTGATGTGCCATCCTGGATGAACTGCACTACCTGAGCCACTTGTGTGGGTTGTAGACTGCGTCTCATGCTACCACTAGAGTGAAAGCACCGCCAGCATTCAAAAGTGACCAAAACATCAGCCAGGAAGCATAGGAACTGAGAAGTGGTCTGTGGTCACCACCTGCAGAACCATTCCTTTTTTGGGGGTGTCTTACTAATTGCCTATAATTTCCACCTTTTGTCTATTCCATTTGCACAACAGCATGTGAAATTTATTGTCAATCAGTGTTGCTTCCTAAGTGGACAGTTTGATTTCACAGAAGTGTGATTGACTTGGAGTTACATTGTGTTGTTTAAGTGTTCCCTTTATTTTTTTGAGCAGTGTATATACAGCATACCATAAGCTAACTAGACAATGTATATAAAGCATACCATACACTAACCAGACAATGTATATACAGCATACCATATGCTATCCAAACAATGTACATACAGAAAACCACACTCTAACATCTGAACACATCTTCATGACACAAATATATAAACCATATAGCAACAACGGAGGAAATATGAAGACACAAAGTAAAAGAATGACAGTAGCCATCTTTAAACAATCCCAATGGAGGATACGCTGTATCCCTTGATCATGTGAAAACAAAGTGCAATAAACAAACTCTCTGGGAAAAGAGTTCTGTGACTGGTTTCCATCAACCGATTGACTGTGTGTCCTGGTCTGGGCTCCAACCATCCACCTCTATTGGTTCCAGATGGGCGGCGACGGAATCCGTCTGAGACTTTAGCAAATATTAAGAAAAAATACCCCAATTTATTGTGGATTACTGTCAGGGAAAAGTAAGGCCCAATTGAATGGCAAAACATAACAATAGAATAGATTCAATTTTCACTGTGTCTGTTTTCTCAAGGATGATGGTCTCACAAGGGCTCAGAGAAGGGTTAGACTCACTGCTGCACTGTCATAAGGCAAATCTACTCACATTTCTATTATGCCACACTGTAAAGAACCACAAACCCACTCCTTCTCTTCTTAATGTACTAGATCCCATTCTGACCTATAGGTTGTGGTTAAGGACAGTTATTCTGTCACCCCAACACAAATAAACAGAAGGGCTGAGGGCGCACGATGCTCTCGCACAGTTAAAAATGTACCACATAATGAAATTAACCAAGGCATATTTCATTATGAGTGAAAACACGGTCCGTCCACTTATGAAAAGAAAGTTGCGGTCGAGGTTTATTTTCTTCTCAAACGGGGCTAGAAAAAAAGATAAGCATTCAGTGAAAGGGAGGTTAGAGGTAATGTTCGATAATTACAAACCTCAATCATGGAGGTAAGCTGCAAAGCAAACATTGACTTACGGCCTAACCTTTCAACTCACTAATCCTTGCTTTCGGAAGACGTGAACATACAGCGGCCTCTTTCCTGAAATGTCTTCACAGGAAGAAAAAAACAGAGAAATGTCAATGGTAGGTAGGCTACGGTGTGGTGTCAGTCATCGGGATGATTAACATCAGTCCAACCACTATCTTCAATACTTCCACAATGATAGGAATAATTGCTGCTAACGCATTTGGAATGACCGTGGATAAAGGGATTTTACTCGAACACATTCCAAAGTGTCTATTATTTTGTCATCCGAGGTTTGTATTGGAGGCCGCGGTGATGTTGTTGTTGTCATTGCTGTTGTGTCACTCTAACACGCCCTGCTCCATGCCAGCTCCTCTGAGCAGCCAGTCTATAACCATGCGGATGTAATTTCACCAGGATGTGTTTTTACCGCAAGTCAAATAAAAGACTCAGCTTTGAGGGGGGGAAAAAACCCAAAACAGATCCACACCGCACAGAAACAAACAGAACGAACAACTGAAAGAAGAAAAAGAAGAAGAAAAGAATCCTCTGGGTGAACAATGACTCTCCATCCATATTTCTTTCTTTGATTACAAGATATCGGTGACTCCCAGGGGGCATTGGGAGGCCAGAATGTTTTGCTCGTTACCACATTGGAACGTACTCAATGCTAATGTCAAAAAGCACGCACGCACGCACACACACACTCAGGCACACACGCGCACACACACACACACTCACAGGATACATGTTCACTACTCACACAACATCTGTGTCCTATTTTGTTTTGTTTGTTTGAATAGAGCATTTAGTTTCTCTGGGATACCCCTTGAGTTGATGCCAAAATCAATGTGAAACGACTAAAATTGATTGTATTAGTACATACAATGTTATGGGGTAAGTCAGTCCCTTTTTATCTCAATCTACTATAATTGCGTTCACAGCAAATTAAATTGACATGTGCATTGGAAACAGACAGCAATTACGATCAGTGGAGAGAGAGAGAGAGAGAGAGAGAGAGAGAGAGAGAGAGAGAGAGAGAGAGGAAGTCCAGTCCACTGAGAGGGATTCTCTTTAAACTGAAGTAGGATTCTTTCAAGCTGCCAAGCACTTCAAGTAAATGAACCCTTCATGAGACGTTTTTTTCTGCTCTCCAATTAGGACATTACATTTACACATTTGGGATTAATTGGGATTGAGAGAATTGAGTTGCCCTTCTTTCTCGGGCATAACTTCTTTCTTCCTAGAGAATTTGATACTGAACGTTTTAAAGGAAGAAAATAGATAAGTGATAATACTTTGTTGTGACACTCTCCTCCATGTTTCTCTCCTCCATGTTTCTTTCCTCCATGTTTCTTTCCTCCATGTCTCTCTCCTCCATGTCTCTCTCCTCCATGTTTCTCTCCTCCATGTCTCTCCCCCCATGTCTCTCTCCTCCATGTTTCTCTCCTCCATGTTTCTCTCCTCCATGTTTCTCTCCTCCATGTTTCTTTCCTCCATGTCTCTCTCTTCCATGTTTCTCTCCTCCATGTTTCTCTCCTCCATGTTTCTCTCCTCCATGTCTCTCTCCTCCATGTTTCTCTCCTTCATGTTTCTCTCCTCCATGTTTCTCTCCTCCATGTTTCTCTCCTCCATGTTTCTCTCCTCCATGTTTCTCTCCTCCATGTTTCTCTCCTCCATGTTTCTCTCCTCCATGTCTCTCTCCTCCATGTTTCTCTCCTCCATGTTTCTCTCCTCCATGTTTCTCTCCTCCATGTCTCTCCCCTCCATGTCTCTCTCCTCCATGTCTCTCTCCTCCATGTTTCTCTCCTCCATGTCTCTCTCCTCCATGTTTCTCTCCTCCATGTTTCTCTCCTCCATGTTTCTCTCCTCCATGTTTCTCTCCTCCATGTCTCTCCCCTCCATGTTTCTCTCCTCCATGTTTCACTCCTCCATGTTTCTCTCCTCCATGTCTCTCTCCTCCATGTTTCTCTCCTCCATGTCTCTCTCCTCCATGTTTCTCTCCTCCATGTTTCTCTCCTCCATGTTTCTCTCCTCCATGTTTCTCTCCTCCATGTTTCTCTAAACACAAAGCAGATGTGTAATCAGTTTTGGACTAATTGTTGATATGGGTGTCTGCATCCTATGAAACAGTACATTGTCCCGCATGACCAGTACAAGGGATTAGGAAAAACAACAGCATTCAAAAGCGCTAGTGTCAAAGTCAATTCCGAAAGCCTATTTTTCCGCAATGACAAACCAACAAAACCCACTTATGAAACAGAAGGCATGGTTTCAGTCGAACGCTATCAGAGGTTTTCTCAGAACCTAGACAAATAGTTTGAGTAGTGACATGCGATGCCCATAGAAGACAGTTGCACAACGAGGTTAGCCTCTCTGTAGATTTACACAAACTGTGAACCACACTCCCAATGAATCACACTTATCATTGCCTGCATCACTCCTGCCACTCAGAACATGTTTGGCATTCCTCAACTGTGCGTGTGCATGCGTACGTGCATGTGTGCATACGTGCGTGTGTGTTTGTCTAGGGCCGATGCTGCTCACTGAGTGTGTGAGCAGGCGAGCAGTGAACATCTGTCCCAGCTCCAGTCAGCAACGAGAACTCTTCACATGCCCCTGCTCCTGAAACCTGCTCTTCTGGAAGACTCCTTTGGCAAGGCTAAATGTTTACTAGTGCACTACAAAACACACCCAGACATACACATGCATGCGCAGCCACGTAGACAGACACACGGAATGACATACACACACGAATACACACAAAGACGGCCTGCATGCATACACATGTACACACATACATACGTACAAACGGATACCCACACACACGCACAAATACACACTCTTGTACACACTCAGACAGACAGAAACATCATTGCATGTTTTTAGTGGTGTCACGTTAGGTTACATTTCTCGTTGCCTCCAGCAGGCCAGCCATGCCACTAAGCATTCTGGGATTGGGTTAGTTGACCAATGGGGCAGCTTGACAACAGGAAGTACAGTGAAGAGATATGGAACCCTTTTAAAAAGGCTGTGCCAAAAAAATACAAAAACAACATTTAGGTATATTTATTACAGTTTTATTTACAAGGATGTTGTTTTAAATACGTTTTATATTTGGAGAAAAGTTCTGCGGAGGTCCATCCTCCATTTTCTCCCTAGCGCTACCTTCACGGATCTTTATGTAATATTTGTTTTTACTGTCCTCCATGTTCTACCTGTGGCTGTTTGGAAACAGACTGAGACTTTTCATTTTGACTGTGCAGTCAACAACAGAAGCTAACATAGATTCTTGAGCAAACATGGAATTGTTCGGAGATGTGCTCAAGCCACAATTACCTACTTGAAACGTACAGCACACATTTGAACACATTCCTGAGGTTTATTGGGGACAAATGCATTAAAGCACATTATTAAGGAATGTACACATCCGTGAGCATTCCATATTTAAGTTCTGCCAACTAAGATTCATGGGTCTCTATAGACTTAATTCATGTAGTTACACAGAACATTTGTAAGCACATAACACACAGGATAAAGGGGAAAGGGACAGTATTATCCGAAATGGTTTTGATTCATAACAGGAAAAATGCAGTTGAATCCTTGACTATCACGAGGCCTATTGGTAAATGTAATCCACAAACACATCAAGCGACAGGGCGCTGGCCACATGCCAGGAAACATAATATAAAAAGTATCACGATAATAATCCCTTCCACAATTCATCTAAAGTGACAAAGCTCCACAGACAGTAGTCCCACCAAATCCCCATGCTATCTCTTAGCTAAATGTCTCTGTCTATACAACATCATCTTAGATAAGAAGGTGACACTGTCACATCAGCCCGGGCAAATACCCTAGAAGGGGCGATGTGCATAGGCGTCTGTATAATGCTAATTTTCATTGTTGTGATAAACCTAAATGGGCTAGGGAGCAGCCCTGAGGCCAGGGGTCGGAGTGACAGGGGGGGGGCTCAGTGGATATTACCGTTATGCTTTGTGACAGCGTCATGTCACTGTCAGTCTCCTGGTAGTCGAGGCTTGATGGCGATGGGTATAACTCGGAGCAAATGTCAACGATGAATCCGTGTTGACAGTGCTGGATTCAAGGGCACATTGAACGATTGGGAAAACTTTACTCATTGACGTGTAGTAATTATCCAAGGCTATTGTCACTGGTGGCTGCTGGTGGCTGGTGACTATCAAATGACTGCAGACCAAGCTGAGCTTTTTTTACCTGTAACTCTACACATAATGGCAACCAAGGAGATATTTATACAACTTTAATTTGTGCACTATCAAAATGTTTCCAGCAACACCAGAACACTTTTTCTTAAGACTAATAGAAACACACTTCCTATAGCATGACAACTGTTCCTGCTAAAACTAGTTCTGACACAAGACGTCATTGTACCTCTAATTACTAACATAAACAGTCTGTATTTGTTTATAAATCTATATTTAGAAGTGATAGAGCAATATTTCATAGCATGGATATTCTCTCCAGGTAGAGTAAAAAACAAAGGCCTTAACACTGAGCTGGTCAAGGCCTTAGCTTTCACCTTTCTCTCCTCCCTCGTGTTCCAGGTGACATTCAGCTCCGTGACACTAGGTGGCGCTTCAACACAGTCCTCTCTTCCTCATGCGTCACCATCACCCATTACACTCTATTCACACTCAAAGGATAACAAAAAAACAACCTTACACCACAAAAACAGAGAGAAAAGAGAAAGAGAGACAGAGAGTGGAGAGAGGGTGAGAGAGAAATAGAGAGAAATATAGAGGAGAGAAAGAGAGAGCGAGTGGACAGAAAAGAGACAGAGAGAGAGATAGAGAGGAGAGAAAGAGAAAGAGAGAGAAGAGAGAAAGAGAGGAGAGGGAGAGAAGAGAGAAAGAGAGGAGGGAGAGAAAAGGGAGATAGAGAGAGAGAGAGTAGAGAGAAGAGAGAAGAGAGAAAGAGAGGAGAGAGAGAGGAGAGAAAAGAGAGATAAAGAGAGAGAGAGAGAAAAGATGCCGGTTTCAGGTTACCGACCTTTCTCTTGTTCATTTGATATTCATCAGCTTTGAAATTAACCCCCATCTTCCACCGACACCTCCCAACATCTCAGATACACGTGGCCCGAGCCTGATTTCAATCGCCTTTTCTATTGTGTCTCTTTCAGGGCCGAGCAGCCGCACGTATGGCCTGTACCAATGCTCCTCTGTTCCAGGGGAGTAGAGCCAGAGTGGTGACGGGGGTCGGATTGCAACACAATACAAACAGAGAGAGAGAGAGAGCGAGAGAGAGAGAGAGAGAGTAGGATCAGTTCTCTATAGAAGAGACAGGTGATGCTCTGCAACAGCACTTCTTCGGCATGGGGTCAGTCTGTCCGTCTGTGTGTGTGTGTGTGTGTGGTAAATACACACCACCAGCAGGCCTAAGGGGTCAGAGTGGAGCAAAACAGAATCACACACTGATGTTATGGAGATGATATTTGATAGGGCATTTAAAGTGGGAGTGTAGCTACTGCCAGTCTCTGTATAGTTGAAATGTCAGCCCCTAATGAAATAGCTTCCTTGGTATCAGTTGACTCTATGTCTGCTATATCTGACATCATAGCTACTCCAGGAAGTTATTGTGCTTGACTGCAAATGTATGTTATTTTTTTTGGTGCGGGAGATTTTGGATAAGATCCGGGTTTCAGTGGAGCTGACCATCAACATACACACAGACATGTACACAGTGACATACAGTAGATATGTAAATGCAGAGATACACGCACGCACGCCAACATTTGGATTAGATGAATGTTGTATTGTATTCAGAGGCGCAACTTTCACTTGGGACGGGGACGTGTCATGACATTTTTGCACTTTTTGCACCCAGTTCTATCATTGGATTGTCATACAAAACAAGGCAACGGTGTGCTTTAGGACCATGTGCACGCCCCCGAGCGGTCGTGTAAGCTTTTTGGAGTGTTTATCCTATTGGATAAAAAATGTATAATAATAATTATGTCCCCCCCACTTCTAGAACCAAAGTTGTGTACCTGATTGTATTGTAGCCAAACACTAATAATCCTGTAGAAATTGCATATCTACACCTCCACAACGAGAAGTCTGAATATGTGGTAACATCAATTGGGTGAGTTATAACCCACGACAGCATGAATGATATCATCCCATGCCATATTTCACCACAGCCTTTGTCGCTCTAAGAGGACAGACCCAAATGAGGATGATCTCATGTGAACGACAGACAATCCTGGATCAGACCTGTCTGGCAGAGAGACTCAGCAGGAGAGAGCATTGTCTCTCCTCTCCTCACAATACCTTCTGTTTAAACCGTGCATACTGTATTTGAAGGGGTGTGTGTGTGTGTGTGTGTGTGTGTGTGTGTGTGTGTGTGTGTGTGTGTGTGTGTGTGTGAGGTATCCCAGTCGGCATGTGTGTGATGCCCACGGCTGTGCTATGATGAGGCTGAATGGAGAGTGGGAGTGTCCCCGTGTGGCCTCTCCAGTCTAAGGATGGAGGGGGGAAACCGACAGGGTCGTGGGGCTGGATGGGATGGGTATGTGTGAGTGTGTGTGCATGCATCCGTGCGTGTGTGCTCTTCAGCTGCCTGAGCGTTCCTGTTGACATTAAGCAGCTAAACAGTACCAGCTTGCTGGGGCCCTTAACCTTCCCTTTTCCCAGTTGGGCTAATGAAGTCCTGAAAGGCTTTCTGAGTCCCTCATATGGCTTTGTTTAGGAGTAGCCCCTCTCCTCTGCTCTCCTCTCCTCTTCTACCTCTCGTCCAAGAAAGCCATTACCCCATTGAGCCAGACACACAGGCCCTGAAAGACAGGCTAGAGCTAAAGGTGAGGTCATCTCCATTACAAATGGCCCCTCTACAGGAAGTAGGCCGTGTAAAAATATCAACATTAAACGGTGGAGCTGGTAAAGGGAGGGAAGGAGGGAGAGAAAGAAAAAGAAAGTACAGGGATTATTTCTCAGCAGTGGGAGAATTTAAATCCCCCCATCGCCTTTTGCGTACGTGTAATGGCACTTCATTTTAATTTTATGGTTTGTGTGTACTCCACGGAGGGAAATTGTTTCTATGTGGTTATGTGCAGTAGTCTATTGAGAGAGTGAGAGAGAGAGAGAGAGAGAGAGGCACGCATACATGGCAAATAAAACAGCTGTGGTGGCAATTGAATTTGTATTCACACTAAAGTAGGCTAACCCAGTTAAAAGTCAGAAATCCAATAGCAGAAGCTGATAATGGTGTTGAGGCAGCCTCCTGGGGTGCTAGGACGCTCCTCTCCTTCAACACGTTTCCTGGCTCTATATCGTGTTTTAAAGGATTAATAATACATCACACCGGTTAAGGCCATATTTATATCAGATTCAGGGATCTTACAGCAGGGGAAAGCATCAAGAGATGGCTGTGTTGTTCTTTTAGATTACTACTGTACTCTCCCCGACGTTGGCTTTGGCTGTTGTTGTTTCTTCCTTATTGGTTCGGAGACAGAGAATTCTATTACAGTACATATTTGGTTTGTTACAGTCGGACTCTCTTCTCTACTTTTTTTCCGAGAGTGTGTGCATTGTGTCGGATTTGTCTTTTTTTTTTTACTAACTTTTTGCCCCTTCCCCTCAATCTCGAGGAGAAAGGCATGTTTTCATAAAAGCCTAAGAGCTGAGAAATGACAAGTCCCCTGCCTTTGTTATTGGAATATATTGACTCCCTTGGTTCATTGAGTTTTTATTACAGACCTGAGGTAAAACGACTGTCAGCAAACAGGGAGACATTTGTTTCCGCCATTTGCTTTGGAACATTTGAATCTTGGACATTTCTGTTTTCCGTTCGTGTGTATATGGGAGTGTGTGTGTGTGTGTGTCTGTCTGTGTGTTTGTTGTAAGTAGGAGAGGTGGTAGTGGAGGGGTGGATTAAAAAGAGGAAGGAGGGTGGGAGCGATGTGGTGGGTCTGGCCTACCAGAGTCACCCTGCAGTAGGAGCATGTAGCTCCAGCTCCAGCTCCAGCCCCAGCCTCATCCCCAGCCCCAGCCCCAGCCCGGGCCCCAGCCTCAGCCCCAGCCCCAGCCTCAGCCCCAGCCCCAGCCCCAGCCTCAGCCCCAGCCCCAGCCCCAGCCCTACCCCGGCCACCATGGTGGTCTTTTCATCCAGCATGCTGCAGCAGCATCTGCCAGTGGAGCGAGGAGCGAAGAGCAGCTGTAGCTGGCCCAGTGCTGGGGTACACATGCTGGGGCTGGAAGAGGGTCCAGAGAGCCACAGCTTTCCCCCCGTTAGCCAGGAGCCAGCGCCCAGCCAGAGATGCCATCTGATACAAGTCTATCATAATGAAGGTCCAGCATGGGGCTAAATGAGTTTCCACCTCCGCCGCGCGAGGGGCTAATGACAAAACAGCTCCCCATGCTCTGGGGCCACCGCTAGGTTTAGTCAGGGCATATGGCACTTGCCAAAACTGCCTGGCTCCTCTGCGGCGGAGAGGAGGCTCTCCAGTTAAAGGCACAGTAGCTTCCGGTCGACACCGCCGCCACCAAGTCAAGTCAACATACACAGGCCCGGCCACACGGAGAAACCGTCACTAAGCAACACAACAACAGTAGCAGAAGCAACACTGCAGCTACTGCTGTGGAGTTATTTCTGGGCCCTTAGTTGAAGGTCTGATAGCTGGATTTTAATGCATGTACGACACGGGCGGAAATTTGTAATAGCTTTTGTAGATTTATATTAATTTTCTGGATTTAATGTGTCTTAAATGGCAGGCGATCAACACAGGAAACAAAGTGCTTGTTAAGGACTGTGGAGGGGGTGGGAGCTTAACACACTACATTCTCATAGCTTACTTTATGGTCCCCAAGTTATCCAAATTAGCTTAAAGGATTGATAATTCTTCACTAATATAACACTGTTACTGAGCCCCTAAACTGTGACTTGTCTTTTTCTGGTTTTGTCAACGACTAAATAGGGGCTCGGTTGTGGAAATTAAAACAAAATCGCATAACAAGGCATTTTAATTTGATTAATTCATTGTTGTGTTTCGATGCCGAGCAAAGGCAATCCATGACGGTTCTACATTATTGGTTCCACTGACTAATGTCAATTTCCTGCACAATAACATCACTAAAAAACTGCCTTAGAGCGAGTTTCGCCTTGAAATCACAGGCGAGTCAAAGCCAAGGGGGGAACAAATAACCTTGTCTTAATTCCACTATGAGGCTACTGGTGGCTGCTCTGGCTGCAACTTAACCTGGGATAATTGAATGACGGATGCTCAAAACTTAATTTAGCCTTCATTTTCCTTTGTGTGGCAGGCAGTTGAGGGCATGGCCATTTGTTAAAGACAAACGCTGAAAAAATACCCTGATCAAATTAGCTCTTAATCTACAAACTCAAGGCCGCTCCACCTGAACACACACCACAAACAACCAAGATACCTACAGTGGAGAGCAATCTTTGAAAATTGTCTGCAAAGACAACTTCCCCTTTATGTCAGGAAGGGTACACATCGGGATAGAGAATCCTGACTTGAGAGAATCCTGACTTTAGCCTCATTCCAAACCTGAGTGAGTGAAGCAGGCCTGAACACCATGCAGTGAAATGAACCATTGAAGCCCCCCACACTGACACGTCTGGGCCCCGCTGTTACTAGGTCTCCCCACCATAACCAGGGCTGGCATCAATAACCCAGTGTACAAATTAGACCTTCGTCAGCGGGGTGTGAGGCTGCAAGGCTGCAGTGCGGCTGGATGCAGTCTGGAGCTCCATGTGTCGGAGTCCCTCTCTAGCTTCCTCGTTCCTTCACCCCACTCTACTTCCCCCTTGGAGCGGGTGATTGCTTGCAGCTGGGGCGCATTGAGAACATTTTAATATTATGCAGAAGATTAGAGCAAACTAACTACATTATTCTCCAATTACGCTCATTTCATCCAACTGATGTCTTTATTTCCTTCCTTTTCCCTCGATTAGCTTAATGCGAAAATTGGAATGCGCTTAGGCCTCGTTCCGATTGTTCCACGGCTGCCTATTATTTCACACCGAACCATTAAAGAGAATCATCTTTTATTGCAACTGTAAATAAAACGATTAGGGGCAGATCCAGCCGAGGAGGCTGGGGAGATTTCATTTTCGGGGATCTGCTTATCAACATTCTTGGAAGGTTTGGTGGAGCTCGGCAGAGGCTCTATATTTCCCCTAAACCCCCCTCCGATCCGAAGCCGCATTATGGTGGCAAATCTCAGTTTTTTAAGGAATTGCTATGCATCCTTGTCATAAATAAACACATCAATTAGGTTTACTAGGAACGTACGCCTTCTAACAACCAACGCGGGTTCAAATCGCTTCGTCTCACACGCCTAAGCCCCGCTTAATATCCCGCAAAGCCGTGCACCAATTATTAGAAGTACACAAGTATTGTCAGTGGATGTTGCGGATGCACTGAGGTATGGTAATGCTATCTGGGGAGAGGAGTGGAAGGAGAAAAGCCCTCATGTAAGTCTACATGTAAAGCTCTTGCCGAGCAGCTAGGCGTCTCATTGAATTGTGTATTTTCTAAGCAGAGAAGGGAACACAATATTTCGGAGATGATTTCGGATCAGAACACCATGGCCTTTCCCCATGCGGCGTTATCCCTACTTAATTCTCTATGCATGCAACAAGTTCATTATCCACACAAATTACACTGCTCACCCATTTGCTCCAGGGACAGCAGGAATACTTGGGATATACGTGATGTGAAAGAACCTTACAATGACTACAGAAGGCAACCTGGCAGTGGTTGGTTCCTTTGAGGCTTACTGGATGTTTCACCCCAGTGTATCTTAAGGTAAGTAAGAAAAGAAGTGACATCGGTCGTGCTCTGTGGCACAGCACGACATATAACCACCAATGTTTTCTACGCAATCTGACAGAGATCCTTCCTGTCAAAGAAAGATCTCGCCAAAAGGGATGGCTGTATAATAGAATAATAAACCATTACATTATGGCGGCTGTCACTAGAAGCATCAAGCTTCAACACTGCCAGAGTTAAATGAAAGACGAAGCCAGTGAAATGACGTTCCCTAAGGTAAAGATCCTATTAGATACAATAAATAAATCTTCACCATTAATATCCTCTCAAAAGAAATGGATCTTAAAACTGCATTTATATGGCTGGTTGGGTTACTTTCTCTCCCGTTAGCTGACGCTGACCCACACTTGATATTTGTAGGAGTTATGAATTGTCCTTGTTAAATAATGAAAAGAAAGGTGTCTATGTGTTATTACATTAACTCATTACACACCATAGTCCACATTTAACATTGCTGTGACATTACATAGAAACCCCTTTGGGCTACGCAAGGCACCCTGTGGAATGTTTGTTTTCTTCTCTCTCTCTCTCTCTCTCTCTCTCTCTCTCTGTTGGATTGACTTCTCTTTTGTCGGGGACGCTGAGTGTTGATTTCAGTTGTACAGCAGTTGTTTCGTAGCTAGCAGCGTTGTTTATCCATCCTGGCATTCCTTTGGTCCATTGAACACCGAGGAGGAGAATAAGCACCCCTCCCCCACCCCCCAAGCCCTCCCCATATCCCAGTGTCCTCTCCTGCTCGGGATGAGCCGAACCAACCATCCAAACCCAAACACCCTCCTGAATACCTGCTCCCAGATCACATTGCAGCAAATCCAGTTAGGAGAGCCATTGGGAGTGATAGTGTTACACAATCCGGAATGGTTTGACCCTTGCAGTGTCATCGTGTACCGGGGCATTGTTCCGCGGAATGTTTGAATATGACGGATCCACAAAGCCTTTTAGGATGTCAAGATTGGTAATTTATTAGGGGAATATTTCTCACTGTAAGCAGTGATTTGGTGAGTTACACATAGCTATAGGTCTTCCTCAGTCCTCTGTGCAACCTGACATTTTGAACATGTCATTGTATTTATTCTTAAAACTATTTTGACTTCGTCCCTATTGGAGTTGGTCAGGTATGATGATGGTCCAACCTTTGCATATGATTGTGATCAAACTTGGAACAGATCACAGATCAGGTGATTCCAGAGAAAGCCCCGCTTGACAAGCCTCTTCTGGACTGCATTACCTACAGTATGTCAGAATAGACTCGCTGTCTGCACAACACTACAAGCCATGCAGCCTGCTCCGGTGCTCTGTTGAAGTAGTAAGAGATATTGTTTGACCATGCAGAACAGGACTTGACCATTAACGGAGCGGACTAGGTGACACAGAAAAGAGAGAGAGAAAGTGAGAGAGAACAAGAGAACAAAAGAATGCAAGAGTGAGCGAGAATGGATAGTAGTCCGAACCGAACAGTAGCTGTGAGAATGAGGCCTTCACAGCCATAGCTCTGGGAGGCGAGGGAGTCAAAAGCCACTTGTCTCACAGTGTGCCCATCCACTTGAATCACATGTGGAGGTCACAGGGGAGAGGAGGGGACAGCCACAGTGGATGAGTGTTAAAAGCACATAAAAAGTGTTATGTGGATGAGTAATAAAGCACAGGTCCATTCTCTTTCATGGTTATGTCCTGCCTCAGAGAATGTCAGAACACCTCTACAGTCCAATGATTGAAATGAATGTATGGCTTGGTGTAGTTACAGCCCATTGTTGTGTTGCATAGTATGCCCTAGCATGTTTAGTATCCTTCTACACGTGTTGATGACATCTAGTTGGTTTGGATACTCAGAATATGACATGCCTCTTGACATGCACTTACAGTGGGTTAACCATAGAGGCAAAACAAACCATTGGGAAATGTAATACCAACCACATAAAGAAGAAGAACCAAGTTACAGTTTCAGCGCATTAGTGTCTGCCACAAATATGTTCAATCATACCTAGAACTGACAAGTTTTGAAATACCAATGGCCTTTACTGTAAGTGACTAAAGTAGAACGTGTCTTCAAGTTTAGCAATCGATCACACAAAGCTGTTTGATGTCACTGAGGAAAGCGTTTGGCTTGGCATAGCATGAAGCACTTGTTACAGCCATTAACAAAACGGCTGGGAGAATCACAGTAAATACGCCTGTCTTCTGGGTGCTAGTATTTATAGTGGAAACTTGTGTGAGATCAGTTAAACTCACCCCCGCCTCTCCTTCCCCTTTCCTCCCTCTCTCCCCCTCTTAGATGAGTTAAAAACAGATTGTTTTACCACAGGTGGCTATAGGATGAACTCCGGCAGGAATGTCTTGACAACATAAATCTCAGTAATTGCAAGGTATTGATCTGATAACTAATGTGGAGGACGTCGGGGGCGACACACCCTTTTCTACTTTGGCTCATTTTTCACGCTTTTATCTGACACCAAGAGAGAGAGAGTTATTCATGGCACACACACACACACACACACGTGTACACACACACGCACGCCTACACACACACACACACATACACAGACAGACAGACTGATGTTGACTTTTCAAAGTCTGGCTGTATTTCCTAGACGCGCTGACACATTCATGGAGGACATTAAAGTATCACTTGGAGTCTGTTTTGACTGTTTTGACTTTGACTGTATATAGTTGAAGCACTCAGCGGGCCTGCGACATTGATGTTACTCCACTTGATAGGACAATGCCATTGTTCTTTCAAAGACTTAAAATCCATACTGTAAAGCACTGGCATAAAGACAGAAGCATTGGAAGTCTTTCATCTAGGTTGTGATGATACAGTATAGCATGTAGCCTAGCACATCTTTGCCACATATATTATTATTAACTGTCGGCTCAGTCCAAATCAGGTTTTCAAAACCCTCTTCGTGTACCCCCTCTGTCTGTCTAGGTGTAGTTGTTGTTGTTTACACGTGGCCACAGTAAATACCATAAACACCAGGAGGATTCTGGGAGGGCTGAACTCTGGCACCCTGGGCCAAGGGTGACATCACCGCATCACCACAGACAGATCCATCTGGCCCTCCGGCGGTAGGGGGAGTGAGGGGGTGGAGGAGGGAGACAGGAGGGTGGGGCTCCAGGTTCCCCTGTCTGTCATCCTGTCTGCCTGACCAGGTGTGCTCCCAGTACACCCCCACCCCCTCTGAATAATGGATCCTGCGGTGGGGTGAATAATGACATGGCTGACACTGGAAACGGGATGAGAGGAGCAGGCCTAGTCAAGGTGAGCTGTTCCCACACATCTCATTGTGCTGCGGAGAGTCGCCCACTAACATGGGGAACAGTAGCTACTCTCGTCACTTCTGATGTTGTGGTGGATATGTGAAAAGTAAAGGCTTAATTACACATTGAACCATAACCACAGTCTCAGCACTACATACTTTGCAGTTGGTACTTAATATATATTTCAAGAAAAGCAAAACATTATATAAAAACAGAGTAATATTTAAAAAATGTCACGATATACAGTTCCAGTCAAAAGTTTGGACACACCAACTCATTTCAGGGTTTTTCTTTATTTTTACTATTTTCTACATTGTAGAATAATAGTGAAGACATTAAACCTAAGAAATAACACCTATGGAATCATGTAGTAACCAAAAAAGTTTTATACAAAGCTAAATCTATTTTTTTTTTTTTTTTTTTATATTCATTCCTCAAAGTAACCACCCTTTGCCTTGATGACAGCTTTGCACACTCTTGGAATTCTCTCAACCAGCTTCACCTGGAATGCTTTTCCAACAGTCTTGAAGGAGGTCCCACATATGCTGAGCACTTGTTGGCTGCTTTTTCAACTCATCCCAAACCATCTCAATTGGGTTGAGGTCGGGTGATCATTTGTTGAAAAAACAAATGACAGTCCCAAACCAGATGGGATGGTGTATCGCTGCAGAATGCTGTGGTAGCCATGCTGGTTAAGTGTGCCTTGAATGCACAGACAGTGTCACCAGCAAAGCACCCCCACACCATCACACCTCCTCCTCCATGCTTCATGGTGGGAATCACACATGCAGAGATCATCCGTTCACCTACTCTTCATCTCACAAAGACACCGCGGTTGGAACCAAACATCTCAAATTTGGACTCATCAGACTAAAGGACAGATTTACATCGGTCTAATGTCCATTGCTCGTGTTTCTTGGCCAAAGCAAGTCTCATCTTCTTTTTGGTGTCCTTCAGTAGTGGTTTCTTTGCAGCAATTCAACCATGAAGGCCTGATTCACACAGTCTCCTCCGAACAGTTGATGTTGAGATGTGTCTGTTACTTGAACTCTGTGAAGCATTTATTTGGGCAGAAATTTCTGAGGCTGGTAACTCCAATGAACTTATCCTCTGCAGCATAGGTAACTCTGGGTCTTCCTTTCTGTGGCAGTCCTCATGAGAGCCAGTTTCATTATAGCGCTTGATGGTTTTTGCGACTGCACTTGAAGAAACTTTCAAAGTTTTACGGATTGATTGACCTTCATGTCTTAAAGTAATGACGGACTGTTGTTTCTCTTTGCTTATTTGAACTGTTCTTGCCATAATATGGACTTGACCATTTACCAAATAGGGCTATCTTCTGTATACCACCCCTAACTTGTCACAACACAACTGATTGGCTCAAAAGCATTAAGAAGGAAAGAAATTCCACAAATGAACTTTTAACAAGGCACACCTGTTAATTGAAATGCATTCCAGGTGACTACCTGTGAAGCTGGTTGAGAGAATGCCAGGAGTGTGCAAAAGCTGTCATCAAGGTAAAGGGTGGCTACTTTAAAGATCTCAAATCTCAAATATATTTTGATTTGTTTAACACTTTTTTTGGTTACTACATGATTCCATATATGTTATTTCATAGTTTTGATGTCTTCACTATTATTCTACAATGTAGAAAATAGTTGAAATTAAGAAAAACACTGGAATGAGTAAGTGTGTCCAAACTTTTGATTGGGACTGTACATATTACCTTGACTTTTGAGATTAGATAGTGTCTACTGTCTATACCAGGGGTGTCAAACTCATTCCAGGGCCTAGTGTCTGTTGGTTTTGGGTTTTTCCTGTCAGTTAAGACCTAGACAACCAGGTGAGGAGAGTTCTTTACTAATTACTGACCTTAATTCATCAATCAAGTACAAGGGAGGAGAGGAAACCTGCAGACACTCGTCCCTCCGTGGAATGAGTGTGACACGTGGTCTATATTGTTAGTAATCCTACATTTTGGACCAGGAGATCAACACTGCTCTAACAGACTGGCTGCAGATAGTCTCTAATAAACAGAGGGACATTATTGGAAGTGAATGAGCTTAAATGATAGAACAAACATCAGAGGTCATTCAGTCATCCAGCCACACAAGTACCTGCTATTAATTACCAGCTAAATTTGTGCATAAAATACCAAACCATTCACTGAGGATAGACTAGATTATCCCCGGACATAAGTCTCGGAAACATAAATATCTTTAATTCTTCCCCCATTTGTATTTTATTCAGCATGGGCTGTGACTGGGTCTCGGCCTCACATGGTGTCCATTAACGTTAAGTAAGAAAATCATGATATTTAAGTCGGCCATCTTACTGTTGATCACATACTTATCTTAAACCCTTGTTAATCTAGTTGGGAGGCCACAGTGCCTGTGTATTTGTTTGTTTCGATTACTTCATAGTCTGGCCACCATGTATCACACAGACTGGGAACAGACAGGAAACATCTTGACTGGGTTCAATGGTCGTAAGTTTCCTCTAAGGGATCAGCCATGGTTGTGTCTCTGGATCATTGTGGGTGGCACACAAGATTCACTGTGAAACGATACAGTATGAAGCAAATTGAGCAGGTAGGCCTACATTGACAATGATCAATCATGTATGGTGTACATGTTAGGACAGTCACCCGTCTGTTCTAATATGGACACCGTAAAGGAGGTCCTTGTAGCACTATAGTGAACATTGACGTCGGCCATTGTCTGCCCCTTTTTGACAATCAACATAACACCTAGTGACACATCCAGTTGCTGAGATCATGCAGTATTATGCTTTCAGGAATTCACCTCTCTCACATTACTATTAAGGCTGATGATGACGTGAACAGGTTGGAAACACTGGTTACACAAGGGAGTGATGGCATGACATTTCCTCCTAAGGTTCCATTCAATAGAACCTGCATTGGAGTATTCATGTAGTATCATATACAGTACCTACAGTACATTTCCCCCAATGGTCAAATGAAATTGCAGAATGGCTTTGGGTATTGCAGGAATAACAGAGAGAATCCTCACATGTATTGATGCTACCAGTTTTCAAGATAGGGCACACATATAGTAAGATACAACCTTAACACTGCTAAGGCACTTTTGATTGAATTCGCCCCAAAGGAAATGAAATATGTTTGTGTAAGCAACACAGCCAAGACCTGGACAGTGGCTCATTGCTCCGTGCATTTCTGGGTGCACAATAGCATTCAAAGGACATCCATCCAACAACAGACAAATACTACTAAAACTGTACCTATCAAGTCAGAAGATTTATTACCATGAGTCACTTTGCCTTTCTGCTCATGTTAGCTTAAAAAAATAATATATATATATATATATATTTTACAAATGACTGATAGAGAATATTTGTTGAGGCATGTACACAGTGCCAGGACTCCCCCATGTGCTTTGAATTGTCTATTAATTGACTTTGGATGAGAGCATACCATAATAATAAGTCTGTATTACTTTGTTTTATTAAAGCGATTCTTAGTCATTATAGTGGAAGTCATGTACACTTGAACTCAACGGAAGACAATGGATTCATCAACCCAGCTAACTGGCTAATGATTGTGTTGTTAATCCAAATGTCCAAGTCATGGTTTGTTTGTTGACTGTTTGTTTTAGTCTTTTGGTCAGCCTTTCAACTTTTGTCGATGTAGCTCCGAGACCTTTTGGAAGGAAAAGAGCAAAGCGCAGCACTTTGGAAATGTAGAGCTAACAATTCATAATTGAACGCTCCCCCAAAAAATAAATGACTGATTATTAATGCAAATATTTCCTTCCAAACTTGGCACAGTATTTTCTTGTTGTGCATGCATACCTCTCTGAATAATGTTATTTTATTGCTGAGTTCAATATTTCTAGCAGGCCTTCCAACAGTTAATCAGCTTACATGGTATGAAAACCTAGCGGAGTGAGCTAAGCAGCAAAATATGTCATATAAACAAGTGGTAAAACAATCAAGTTTCTGCACTCCCAGGACTAAAACCAGTATACTGTTACAGACATGTGAGATGTTTTTTTTTTTTAACTCAAGCTAGTTTTGGCTTATCTGGATCAGGTTCCCCTTGCGTTGGAGTGTAATAGTCATTTGTTCTTGGTATTTTACATGTTTCCAAAAGAATGTGGTAGAACAAAAGATTGGTGAGGCATGATACAGTAAAACAACTCTCCAGAGGTATATTCATTCCCTGTCAACAATACAACCAAGGTCAGGGTTCGCTATAATGACTGCCAATGGTCCTCTTTGGTAGTCTTCGTTGCTGTAGGAATTCCCCCATTGGAAGGCAATTGTTCAGGTGTCACTGCTCTGAATTCCATATATGGAAAGCTATCACCTTCTGGTTATGATACATATGAAAAAATATATAATGTATAAGGCATTTTGGTTTGCGTTGATCTACTCGGTGAACGGATATAGTTTTTCCAAAATATTTTAATACCAATACGCATTTTAAGCTTGAAGGAAAAATATATCCACAATAGCAAATCTCCTTTAATCTCAGATTTGCTGTGTCCTTTAATCTGGGACTTGGTGTGATTCTTTTTTGGACAAGACAAAGCTGCAGAATGACCACAGGACACAGTCGTGTAGGGCTGGTTCTCTTCCCATTATATCTCAGTAGATTCAGCATGGCTGATACATTCTGTCACCCTTCTGTGCAAATCCTCATGATATCTGCTCTGTACACACTCACGGCATGCTGGGAAATTAACTTGTTCTGTCACCCCTATCCTCCTCAGCCCTCCCAGGGGGACAGAGGGGACACTGGGGAGGGACCCTAAACACTGAACTAGGAGGTCATCCATCAAGAGGGGGGGTTCTGCGGAGACAATGGAGGGGGCCTGGTCCATGATAAACAAAACAAAACACTGGCTGCAAGTAGAAGACAGTGAGTGTCTGTTTTAGAGGGGGCTGTGTTGTGTTTGGGGTGTGTATGGGGGGGGGGGGGGGGGGGGGGGGTCGTCTTTTTGGATGTCGGGGCAGTGTTCTGCTCGGCTGATCGTCCTGCGACCGAGCATATGTCACCAGTCTAGCAGCGAACCGCCTACTCTGCTCGGGACCACGTCGTTAGTGCCATCTGTGACAGTACCCATGAGAGGCTGCATGGTGCTTGGGATCAGACAGTTTGGGGGGGGGGGGGGGTGACTAAGAGGGAGGAAGAGAGGGTGAGATAGGAGCTAGGAGCCCCTCGAACCCTAAGAAGACGGAGGTCTGGGGTGAACTCGAAACTCTAAAACACCAGTATGGGAATGATTAGGGTCTGGGGGAGGCGAGACATCCACATCCAGCATGCAGATAGAGGAAATGCTGGAATAATAGGAGCAGCAAGACTAAATGGCCTATCAAACACACCCCTCACTGACCTCCCTGGAGTCAGGCTGGCCACGATGAAAGATCCAGGCACTTTTTTCTTCTAATGATTTCCTCAGTAATCAGCGCAGCGGAAGTGCTGGAGTCCAGGGTGATTAGCTGGAAAGGATTCCTTAATCGCTCGGTTCTCATGCTTTGAAAATAGAAAGGGAGCGAAAGAAAGAGAGAGAGGGAAGGGGGGGGGGGGGGTGAGGAGAAGAGGAAACAAGGGTGATAAAAGGGGGGCATGTTTGAAGGCCAAGGGCAGCAAATAGCCTGAGAGGACTGGGCTGCCCACTGCAAACTGTCTGAAGTAACGGACACAACTCTTGATATTTGACAACTCAAAACAAGTGTTCCAAACACATACAAAGCAAGTCTACGTCAAAATGTTTAATCACTGATATGATTTTCAGAATGATATCAACTACTCATCTGACCCATTCAATAACCACCAAGAAGAAAGATACTCACATGGGAATGATTACATTTGCTTGCTTTGTTTGAGCTGTGCAGACAATACTTAACATACATATCCACTTGTACTTGACATTCATAAATATCCACTACGGAGCCATCCTCACAAAACGTATGTTGCAATCAAATAACTTGTTGGATAATATGTCAGATTGAACAAGTCCTGTGAAAGGTCTCCTTTATGAAGCACTACATCTCCCAGACAAAGAGAAGGAAGACAGTTCTCTGGTCTGAGGATGACTGATGCTGGGATCACCCCATTAAACCAAACCACAGGAATGAGTGGCTGGGTGAGTCAGACACGCAAGTAGACACAAGTCCCACAATTCCCACCGTTTGTCTGTAACCCAGCCCATGAGACTGGCACTACAGCACTGATACAGTACACATTAAACTGCATCACAGCAGTATCGAAACACATACTGTGACAGTTGGCACTAACATAACGCGCTAATGATCATTCTCTGTAATAATGACAAATCTGGTAGTAAAGAGAGTAGGAAAGTGAGTAGGTTGACAACATGGTTAGCGTGGACATTGACAGAGAAGGTGAGGGTGAAGTATCCATAACATCTAACAATGCTGTGAGGGGAGGAGAGGGGAGCTAGAGAGACAATGGAGAGCACACCGGACACCTTCCCAAGCTGACTTAGTGATGTTTGGTGGTGAAATTAAAGGGTTGCGGTGAAACAATATCGATGTCAGGTATCCTCTTGGTTTTCCTTTCAGGAGCTGAATTCCTGTTTGAATGATACTCGGAGTCTGATTCCCCGAGCCTAGGTGTCTGATTCCCCGAGCCTAATGTCGTTGGATGCGGCGTTCGGTTTCGTCGTCAACAATGACAATGTACGCTGGCATTCCTGGAGCATACTATACCAAAATACAGAAGCACCTAAGTCTGTTTGACAAACCCAGCATATTGTTTTCATTTGGGAATTTCCCGCCTCGAACTCTGTCCTTCAACTGGCGTGTACAATATGTCCTGTCCCCAATATTTGTCTCAATTTGTGGTCATGTTACAAATATTAACTCCTGAAAAGGTCCCCTGAAACGTGAACACATCTACAAACAGATATTGGGAAAGGGGGATACCTAGTCAGTTGTCCAACTGAATGTGTATTGTGTCTTCCGCATTTAACCCAAACCCTCTGAATCAGAGAGGTATACACTGAGTATATGAAACATTAGGAACACCTGCTCTTTTCGTGACATAGACTGACTAGGTGAATACAGGTGAAAGCTATGATCCCTTATTGATGTCACTTGTTAAATTCACTTCAATCAGTATATGAAGGGGAGGAGACAGGTTAAAGGTTTTTAAGCTTCAAGACGATTGAGACACGGTTTGTCTATGTGTGCCATTCAGAGGGTGAATGGGTAAGACAAAATATTTAAGTGCCTTTGAACGGGGTATGGTAGCAGGTGCCAGGCTCACCGGTTTGAGTGTGTCAAGAACTGCAACGATGCTGAGTTTTTCACGCTCAACAGTTTCCCGTGTGTATCAAGAATGGTCCACCACCCAAAACATTGGAGTCAACATGGGCCAGCATCCCTGTGGAACGCTTGAGACCTTGTAGAGTCCATGCCCCGACGAATTGAGGCAGTTCTGGGGCAAAGAGGGGTGCAACTCAATATTAGGAAGGTGTTCTTAATGTTTTGTACACTCAGTGTATGTCCACTTATATGCACTACAATAGCAGCTCCACCTGGGACATTATCTTAAAGGCTGCAGATGTTTGGTTCGTCTCACAAACGACAGTGTTTTCTTCTCAAGCATTGTCTTGTCTTGAAGGTTCCTCTGTCATAGCTTTCAGCGCCGTCCATCTCCCTTTGTGGAGTACATAGGCATACCTATGCTTTTAAAAGCATTGAGCTCAATGTAAGAGTGTGTTAGGATTTCTCTGCCTACCTGCTGCTAGGCCTTGAGGCTCACTGAAGACATCACTCTCATTCCTTCACACACCTCCATCTCTTGACCTCCACCTCTTCCCCCTCTCAACCATTACCCAAAGTATTTAGCTACCAATGCCCAAATTGCTTCTACAGACATGTCACATTTAATCATCTGAATGTCAGACTTTTGAATTGAATATCACTCAGTGCAACAGAAAAGCCCTGTAGCTGACAGGCGAGCAGGTGATATGAGTAGCACGGCTAGAGTAATGAATATAGTAATTAGACAACCCGCATTTTCAGAAGAGCTTAAACGTTTAGAGAAATAGTATCAGTATCACTTCACCCGAGCTAAAGGTTCGCAGGTCTTTCTTTTGAACTTAAAATGAGCATTCGTGGGTGAAATAAACAATCTTGGATTTTCCCTCCCAGGATCCTCCTCTTCTCTCAACCACCTTGATAGGGAGAGAGGAGAGATAAAGAGAGAGAGAGAGGTAAAGAGAGAGAGAGAGGTAAAGAGAGAGAGAGAGAGAACAAGGCACCGGGCTTCTTCATCTCCCCATCCTGCACACAGCAAGCTGTCAGCGATCCTCTCCGTGCTCACCGCGTCCAGCCCCGGGAGCGATGGCATTTCAAATAGCCTTATAAATCAACAGTTATGTCACCCCGCCACAGCCATTAACACAGGCATGGGAAAACTCACAACTTTTTCCACAGCTTCTGATGCGCAGGCTTGTGTTTCAGTAGATCCTCCAACCAGACCAGTATACTATTTTTATTTAACCTTTATTTAACCGGGCTAGTCAATTAAGAACAAATTCTTATTTACGATGACGGCCTGGCATGAGGCTAAAGGCCTCCTGTGTGGACGGGGGCTGGGATTAAAAGAACAACAAAAAACTTTGTAAGACAAAAGGGACAACACAGACAGAAGACACTGGCAACAGCACTAATACAACAGCAAACAAACAGTGCACGGACGTGGGTGTGTGTGTGTGAGCGACAAGTGTGCGAGCGTGCATGTGTTCTACCTCCGGTGACCTGTCTCTCCTTCAGCTAACATCACACCTACAGGCCCCCTGTGTGTTGAAGGCCCAGAATACCCTGAATACTCTGGCCTCTGCTCTGCTACCATCAACTTAGGCTGTCTCACTGGGCGTAAAACACCTGCCCTTCTCTACCTGTCAGGCTATATTGAGAGGCAGAGGCCCTTACCTATTCTTGGGAACAGCAGAAACCTTTGAAACAATTGTTTTGAAGGTCAGTTTATAAAGGGTTTGTAAAGCTTTACCAAACAGATTATTATCCATTAGTTAATTGTTTGTTAATCGTTATAATGCAGTAGTGAATCCATGTATTCTGTATGTATTTATTACTTGGACCTGTGATCATATAAATCATTAAGTCTAACAGTTAACAAACTTTGTAATGCTGTTTTCGAAGTAGTTTATAAGCAGAATATCAAAGCTTACATTTACCATCATTAAAATTAGCTAAAGTTAGCTTGTATGCTCTTTTTTTTTACCCCGTCTATGCTTAATCTTAGTGTTTAAATGTGGTTCAATACTTGATAGAAACATAGCACTTTAATCTAGCGCCTTGCCATTGTTTTAGAGTAACATTTAGTTTCACTTTAAAACTTTGTCAATGCCCTGTACGACCTCCCCTGCACCTGCTGCAAAATAATTTGCCAGCCAAAACAAGTGATCCATGCTAAGGTAGGAAGGTTGTTGGTTAAATATAGGACTAATGCAGAGCAGGATAATCAGGAGTTCTCATCGCTGTGATCCCCAGAGAGTGATCCGGCGTGTGACATGGCTGTCAAAACACTGACAGATTGTTTTACCAACTCTACACCCCTGACTGACACCTATTCCCCTGGGTTCCCAAGGCTTGCTTTGACGCGGTAAATACGCTCTATAAACAGCCTATTGAGCAACCCTTTACCAAGAGCTTAATATGTATTTTTACAGCATTATTACAGAACTCATTCAGAATAAATGGGAGCAAAAATGTGGAGAGTTTGATGAGGCCTCGAGTCAAACAGGAAATGGGGAAATGACAATGTCCTAGGATGCTTTTGTTGTTGTCATGGTAATTAAATAATTTCCATACCCTCTTTTTGTTCTCTTGGTACATAAGACATTAAACATTCTTGGATTGTTTTTTGGCCCAGAGCCTTTTTTGTACTAGTGGCAGAGAAAGACTCCCTAATATGTAGGTCATTGACCCCTATGGGCCCAAAGACTGTGAGACATTGAGAACTGAGAGAGCTGGTTTACTGGTTCAAATTGGCTGCATGTGTCCTTTTGCATTTTGTTAGTCATTCCATTAGCGAAAAAGCATGAGGCTTTTTAATATGCCAAAAATCCAATAAGGCCATTAAACTATATTGACACATGACAGTTCATTATGCTGCCGTATGTCACCGACAGAATATATTGGTTAAATGCTTCCTGTGACAGAAGGCACTAAGACTAATCTGGAATAATTGAAGATCAATCAAGTTAAAGCAGTGTTGGTCTGGACAGGATCTGTCTGCTGGGGAACATCTCAGGGATACCGGAAAGCCGTGCTCTTATGCCATCAGAGACACACAAACAGTTTTGACAGGAAGCAAAGACACAAGCACACACGCAGGCACGCACACACACTCACCAACTTCTGCCCCACAAAAACTTTAATTTCTGGAAGTGAGCCATTTGCGACAAGCCACTAATGTTGTAATGATGTCTTCCAGCAGGGAAACAGTGAGAGGTAGTCGGTCCCACATCCAGCCGTCCTAACCAGTCAGGAAACCCTCGGTCCTGGCAACATCACACACTAAATGAATAACCTCAATTAGGACAGAGCAACACTCTAATGATGCCCAGCAAAACATTTGACACCCAGCCCTATCATGTCTGGCGATGGCCAACGGACGTTGCTTTGTTGCATTATACATCAACCATTACCGCACATATTATATTCATCTTCCAGAGGCAAATATAGTTTCAAATGAGGGGAATTTGTACGCCGTAGCAATTCTATCACAACACTCGTGAATAATCGGGAGCGGGAGAAGCCGTAAGCTCCGGAGCGATTCATAATTGTGTTCTCTCATCTCATATTGCAGGAGCTGAGCTTTTTTCCTGATTCTTCTTTTGCCACACACACACACACACACACACACACACACACACACACACACACACACACACACACACACACACACACACACACACACACACACACACACACACACACACACACACACACACACACACACACACACACACACACACACACACACGTCGCTTCCCCTGGACTTTTTTGATGATGCATTAACTGTAAAGTTGCATCTCACAGCGTGTAAGTGTAATGGGAAGGGAAGGGTCCCTCCACCTGTGCTGTGGATGAGGAGAGCTCAGCTAATCCTGTTAGGTGGAGGCAGGCGCGGCGAGAGGGAAAGGGTTGCAACGGTATACCCGCAGGCCAGGCTCTCCAGCCCGCCGTGGCTTAGGCAGCGGTAAGGAGATGAGGTGGCCGTAACGCAGCCCCCCCCCCCCCTCGTTACAGAAATTAGATGGATCAGGAAGTAAACACAACTGGCTTTTATATGATCCCCGGCCTCGGCTCGGCTCAACGGCCAGGCAGAACGGGGGGAATTCCTCCTCTAATTACTTCATGGGTCACTGCTCCTGCGGGCTGGTGTCAAAATCCAACACTTAGGATCTGAGGAGAGAGAGGGAGAAAGAGGGAGAGGGAGTGGTGGAGAGATAGAGGGAGAGAAAGGGAGCGTGAGAGGGAGAGATAGAGGGAGAGAGAGGGGTTAGGGGAGAATAAAGAGCAAGAGAGGGAGAAGAGTAGGGGTTCATTGTCAGACATCTACAAAAATGTGGTGATGTTCTCAGTCTCGAGTCCGGTATCGAGACCAAATTATGATTGTCTCGGTCTTGTCTCGGTGTCGGATACATTTGTATTAGGTCTTGACTCGGACCCCTTGTTCCCCTTCCAGTCTCCGTCTTGACTCGGTCTCGCCCCCTCTCCAGTCTTGGTCTTGACTCGGATTCGATTTGCGCCGGTCTTGGTCTTGGTGTCGAACACAACACTGGGTGATGGTCTTTCTGTAAGAGGTAGCAGACTAGAATGAGGGCACCAAATGTGTCATGAGCCTGGCTCCCTCTGGAAAAGCACAGGCAGGCTGACAGTACAAGGTTAGAAATGAAGCCATATCACTCTTAATTTAAATCAGGGACAGCAGGGCAACAGGCATACTTGTTGATATGATACACAAAATAACAATGAACTGTATATTTCTAGATTGTATGTAAAAATCATACTGTCAAAGGTTTTTTAATTATTTAATCCAAAAGGGCAGTTTAATTCTAAAAGAAGCCAGTTCCTTCTACAGTCATGTACTATTTCCTCACATCTCAAATGAAAACAAGTTAATTTACCAGATACCCATAATGCATCTGGTGGCAACCTCCTGGTGTTGACAAGTATTTTCACATTGCCTTTCCTGCTTGGCAGTGAAATGAGTACTAAACTGGTAGATTAGTTTTCAGATCCAGACTCATCCCAAAACTACCTCAACCCTCCTCTTCTTGGCTGTAAACTACATACAAAAATGATGTGTCCCAATTAACTGAACCCTCATGTGTCTCGCCTGGTTTCCCTTTCAAAATAAGCCACAGTCAGTTAATACCACATACAACCACTGAGGAAAACAACGTCTTTATCAGCCCAAAACAAAATATGTAAATACATATCTGACATCTCACTTGTAATGTGCTGTTTTTTCAAGAAAGAACTTGCTCTAAGCTAGGTCTCTAAAATAAGCAGGTGCTCTAATGTAGGTCTTGAAAATATGCTATTTTTCAAGAAAAGACGTGCAAGGCTATGGTAGTGATATTATGATACACAGTCCAGTTGAAGCTGAGCTTAGCCACTGATGGCTGGACATTCATCAGCACAATATAGCCACTACAGGATCATTAGGCTTCACATTCCCAGTCGATGGGAGATGGTGGGGGGTAGGAGAGGGGGTAGAAGGGACCAAATGTCGTGTGAATCTGGGCTTGGACACACTTCATATACTCACACTCAGCAGGTGGAAAACACAACAGACCTATGAAGTGGTGTGCACCTCTGAAGCACAGTTGCTAAGCAATAAAATGTTTCAATAGTGGACAGCATCACATAGATCACATGGCTACACGCCAAGGAACAACACATGAATATCAAATCAACAAGAAATTACACTGCCACGTTGCCACCAGAATCCATTAGAAACTAAACCCAATCATAAACAACCCTAATATAAATCCTGAAATCCTGACTGTGTGTGAGAGTTAGCTAACCCAGCGAACCCTGTCTGAGAGAGAGAGGAGAGAGAAGATGCTGCTGTCTGTCTGACTGAAGCGTAGCACACCACAAAGCATTAATTGAATTCTTCCCCTTCTCCCTGGTCCCTGTTAATGGGCCTGTGGGCTGCCTGCCCATCTCTGATGCTATAATACATAAACAAGAGTCTGCTGTTGGTTGGGTGGTTGGGTGGTTGGTTGGTGTGTGTGTGGTGGTACTAGGGTCCTCTCTCTCCAGCCAGATTGAGGGTGATTTGTTCTAAGTGAATATGTTTCACTTCCCCCTCAGTGAAGCCGGCATGCCTCCGGGTCCCTATTTACTCTTGATTTGTGGGCTGGCTCTGTCAAAACCAGCACCACTCAGCCCTGCCCTGCCTGTGAGACATGCACGCCGAGCGCAGAGCGCCTAGCCCCAGACCTCCCCAAATTCTGCACAGACACACACAAATGCAGAAATGAACACACATACAAGCGTACACGTGAGCACGGGACGGGTGCACCCACACATGCACACATACAAACGTGTTACACACATGTATACGCACACACATACTGTACTGTATGCAAACATCAACCTCAAATGACGATAATAAAATATCCAAAATAAGCCCCTTGTTCAGGTTTAAAACAACAAGTTGGGTTCTTTTTCTAGTACTCTCTGTCAAAGCCTGCCTAAAAAAAGAATGAATTAAAAACCATCTTCCTCATTAGCATAACTATCACATACATATTATTATTATTTGCGAGTGTGAGCTATGCATGTACTTCAACAGCCTGGCATGTGCAGAGGTCTTTTTGAGGCCTGGCAGAAGTTTGTTTTCTGAAAGGGAAAGCTAAAGGTACAAACAGATGGAGATCCCCCAGGCAATGGCTTCTAAGCCCCGGTCTCCAGGGGCCACTGGGGTTTTCATTTCAATGGTCCCTAAATATTCATCACTTTCCCTCTCCTTCACTCTACCTTTATACCCGTATGGTGGAGCGTTTGAGGCTAGGAACCCCAAACTGGCAAAACAGAGAGGGGGGGGGACTAACTCTGGACGGACCAGCGAGTGGGCAGATACAACACAGTGCCAACAATGTGCCTTTGTTTTAGGGGCTTCTACTTATTTAATAAAATATCAGAGGCCTCTTTCAAGCCATCCTTTGTCCGTCTAGTTTAACTCATTTATCCATTTGCCTTTCAGCTGTGGTCTATGGGGCTAGGTTAAGAGAACCCATTGACATCTCTGGATTAACATACATTAAGGGGTTAAATGGAAACGCCATCGTTGTGGTTAAAATGTGAAAGTGGGCTGCGGTTTACTATACATCCTACGTCAAGCCATGAATGGCTAATAGCCAAAGCACTTCATTATGTGCACTGGTTCACTGACAATGTCCATTTCCACAGGAAAGTGTTCTCTTGAAAATGAGTTGAACCAATACTGGGCTAAAACAGCCCAGAACTGAATAGGTTGTGCTGCACTTGTTCATGCACTTGTTGAGTAAATGGCTATTTGCATTGGAGGTGGAAAGTTGTAGTTGCATAAGCAGTACCAGTCAAAAGTTTGGACACACCTACTCATTCCAGGGTTTTTCTGTATTTTTAAAATATTTTCTACATTGTAAAATAATAGTGAAGATATCAAAACTATGAAATAACACATATGGAAGCATGTAGTAACCAAAAAAGTGTAGCCACCATTTGCCTTGATGACAGCTTTGCACACTCTTGGCATTCTCTCAACCAGCTTTATGTGGTAGTCACCTGGAATGCATTTCAATTAACAGGTGTGCCATGTGAAAAGTTCATTTGTGGAATTTCTTTCCTTCTTAATGCTTTTGAGCCAATCAGTTGTGTTGTGACAAGTTAGGGGTGGTATACAGAAGATAGCCCTATTTGGTAAATTACCAAGTCCATATTATGGCAAGAACAGCTCAAATAAGCAAAGAGACGGCAGTCCATCATTACTTTAAGACATGAAGGTCAGTCAATACAGAAAATTACAAGAACTTTGAAAGTTTCTTCAAGTGCGGTCGCAAAACCCATCAAGCGCTATAATGAAACTGGCTCTCATGAGGACTGCCACAGGAAACAAAGACCCAGAGTTACCTATGCTGCAGAGGATAAGTTCATTAGAGTTACCAGCCTCAGAAATTGCAGCCAAAATAAATGCTTCTCAGAGTTCAAGTAAAAGACACATCTCTGTTCAGAGGAGACTGCGTGAATCAGGCCTCATGGTCAAAATTGCTCTAAAGAAACCACTACTGAAGGACACCAATAGAAAGAAGAGACTTGCTTGGGCCAAGAAACACAAGCAATGGACATTAGACAGGTGGAAATCTGTCCTTTGGTCTGATGAGTCCAAATTTGAGAGTTTTGGTTCCAACCACCGTGTTTTTGGTTCCAACCACCTCACCTCTTTTTGAGATGCAGAGTAGGTGAACGGATGATCTCTGTATGTGTGGTTCCCACAGTGAAGCATGGAGGAGGAGGTGTGATCGTGGGTGGGTGCTTTGCTGGGGACACTGTCATTGATTTATTTAGAATTCAAGACACACCTAACCAGCATGGCTACCACAGCATTCCACAGCGATATGCCTTCCAAACTGGTTTGCACTTAGTGGGAATATCATTTGTTTTTTCAACAGGACAATTACCTAACACACCTCCAGGCTGTGTAAGGGCTATTTGACCAAGAAGGAGACGGATGGAGTGCTGCATGAGATGACTTGGCCTCCACAATCACCCAACCTCAACCCAATTGAGATGGTTTGGGATGAGTTGGACCACAGTGTGAAGTAAAAGCAGCCAACAAGTGCTCAGCATATGTGGGAACTCCTTCAAGACTGTTGGAAAAGCATTCCAGGTGAAGCTGGTTGAGAGAATGCCAAGCGTGTGCAATGCTGTCATCAAGGCAAAGGGTGGCTACTTTGAAGAATCTCAAATATAAAATATATTTTGAATTGTTTAAGCCTTTTTTGGTTACTACATGATTCCATTTGTGTTACTTCATAGTTTGATGTCTTCACTATTATTCTACAATGTAGAAAATAGTAAAAATACAGAAAAACCCTGGAATGAATAGGTGTGTCCAAACTTTGACTGGTACTGTGGGTGAATAATGTTGTGCTCTAAGTCACTAAAGATTCACTCTATACCAAGAAGAATGCAGTCGGTGGGCATTGCCTTGGCTACAGAAAAAAACCACTCATCATCAGAGAGAGGTTTCACCGGGGGAAAAATGTGAATCTGGATCCTGGGAAATGTGTAGACTCAGTCTCCTCCTGTTTCCCCATCCGCCCCCCCAGCCCCCCCCCCCCCCCCCCCCCCCCCCCCCCCCCCCCCCAGCCCTGGGCAGATTATCCAGCCTGACCTTGACACTCCGCTATATTAATCCTGTCATATCCCCCCAACGAGGTGAGCTGCCTAACAACATACATTACTACCTAATCTTCTTTTTTGGGGGCGGCTGTAAAAATGCTGAAACTGAATTTTTGGATGGCTCAGCAGCTGAAACCGGAGGCCTGACACCAGTAAGTCATTACAGGGTTGGTCCATATGTGAAGTTGAGAGTCACAAAGATGGATTACCAAGGCAGGGAAATAACAGCCAGGTTAAGGCTCTGCCTAGCATGTAAATACAATAAGGTTAGAAGTCTGGAGGAGGAGAGGGAAGATAACATGGGACCAATAGACAACATACTCTACTGTTTGGTGCATTATGTGTATTAGGAAAAAGTGGCTTTATTAAAAGGGAGTCTTAATCCATTCCTCAAGTCTCAAAAAAGTATTAGTTACCTTTTGCATAAAGAGATTTTGGGCTCTTCAATAAAACTAGCTAACCTGTTTTTCAGGCTGCAAAAAATGTGTGTTTCTACTCAGTTAACTATGAACCTTTACTACACATCAAACTGGGGTTACAGCAGGTTAGGAACCACTGTCCTATTCTGTAGCTCCTGACATAGTTTGGCCAGCATGCAGTCTGTGGCCTTTCATCTGACAGTCTCCCAGTACGCACAATCCTTCTGGGCTGTCTGTCATCCCAACGCCCAACTTAGTAAATATTTAAACATGTTTAAACTGGCACCATGGTGGCTACTATTTTAATACCCGGGTGTCCTAAAATTAATTTTGTCTGACTGAGATGCAGCTGAAGATATGACAGGGATTTCCAGAGCGGGTCTCAAGAGGAAATGGATCCGAGTATTGTGCTCACCGTTCGAACATGATATCTGGTGCCATCAGTACAGCCAAGGTGCCTGACTAGTTATGTGGTAGACTTAAGAGTTGAATTGTAAAATATATTAACAGTAACAAACACAGATTAAGTATTATTCACACAGCTACTAGTTTGGATGACACTTTGACATGGCCTTCTGTGTTTGTAATGGATAGCCTGTAATTTGTGTGTTTTCTCTGTTTCCTAAGCGAGAGATGGTGAATGGTTACCAGCAAGGCCACAAGACAGCTCGATAACTGTAGACTCTACTGAGACAGACCACTGTAGCAGGTGCATGAGGCCTGAATTCAATGCAGACAGCCTCTCCAGCAGGAAACATCACCTGGCCAAACAAGAGAAGCTGAGAAACAAACACCAACAAACAACAAGCAAACACAAACAACGAACATTCGCAGAGACTCAACCGCAAACGCTCAGGCAGCCCAGTGAGGATAATCTACAGTGAAAACGGTTGTGTAGGACGTCGTCATAGAATGGATTAGCGCCTTTTGTTTAAATGGAGTGTTGGTGTACAATTTGGGGGGGGAATCCTTCCATCTTCCATCTCACTCTGTCTGTCAGGGAAGACTTGACATTGATGAGAGCAAACTGGGAGAAGACAGCTCAGTCTTGTCGCAGCCGGCCTCCATCATTATGGTTGCAATCCTTTTGATCATCGCTTCATCGTCTTGAGCTCTCTATCTCTGCCGCCGCACCGAGCCGTCAAACAGCCGTTGCCGTCATGACACATGACACGCACCCTTTGTCCTTAGTCTCTTTCCATCTCACTGCACCTCCTTCTCTCCCTCTTTCTCTCCATCCCCTGTTCTTTCCGAGGCCCATGGCAGAGTGGCAGGGGTGAGAAAGCGAGGCGGTAATGACTAGAAAGTGTTGTTCACGCTCACACGTTCACAGAAAGCCAAGGCCAGGACTGTCAGGCACCAACGTAAACAAGAGACGATCACTGAGAGAGATAGAGAGAGAGAGAAATAGAGAGAGAGAGAGAGAGAAAGAGAGAAATAGAGAAAGCGAGGGAGAAAGAGAGTGCAGACAGAGAGTAAGCTTCCCAACTGACTGAGTGAGTGTATTTTGAGGGCTTCTGATAATAAGGATGGTAGTAATGATAGTGAATACAAAACATATACTATGGGAAAATGAAGACTTTAAGAATAGAAACATCATACAGAGCTCAAGAATGAGACTTCATTCTAACAAGTCATCCACTGCATTAATCAGTTCATATGACAGTCAGGAATTTATACTGTAGATACTCCTTAGACAGTAATAACCGTTTATAATCATTCCCAATATGCACTCTTTCAAATCTGCACTATAAGAATAGGGCGTTCTTATAAGAATTAAGAACGTGAGGTGAATACCCATGCTGCTTTGCATTGACGTGTGAACCGGTCATCTCCATCTAAAGTTCAGAGGTCAGGTCAACTTTGACTCTCTTATGAGCGAGAGGTAACCTCATCCGGGTGATGTCATTGAGATTTGGGAGCCATTGTTCTAGCAGGGTGTGGCCCAAAATATCTTGAGGAGCGCGGTTCAACCTGTCATGCGTTGGATGACTCGGCAATCGCGTGACTTTTGGAACACTTTCAAAGTCAGAGCGCGACACAAAAAGACGTCGCAGACGGAAAACAAAAGACTCCGAGACACTTAGAAGAAGGTCGGTCATTATGAGGTCACAACATGAGAGAGAACTCACACTGTGGAATAATAGAAGTTGAAGGATGTACTTGGTTGAACCTTGTATGGCGCTACACTACAACTGTAGAATATTCAGTTTCAATACAATCGGTTGAGAGAAATTCAACTTCTGGTGTGCTTTAACTTATCTAGTTACTGATACTTAACAATTTCACTTTTTTGCCCAAATATTTCCTGTCTCTGGTTTATTCCTTTGAGCAACATTTTAACCATCTTAACGTGAGTTATTGTGGATTATCATAGTTACTCAGCGGTCCCCTCATAGGTTTGTGCAACAAATGCTCCAGATTTTTTGACTGATCCTTTGTTATTAAGATGAAACTCCCCCCGAAGCCCTCTCAGCCTTTGTAAACACAACTAATAGAAAATCATGGTAACCCGATTAACCTCCCATATTACATTGTTTGCGCAGGGAGATCATTAGCATCAACAATAATGTCTTATCCACCATAGAGTTAGAACAACAACTTGAAGACTATTTATTTTGCAATAAGGAGTGTAATACAGAAACGTATGAACTAAAGCCGCACTACAGCCAAATTGAGGTTAAAAGGAGATTTTGGACAAGACGTTCTACCGTATTGTACAATCTATTTGTCCTAGATGTGGATCTTGGTTGGCCAGTCAGTCTCCTGAATGTTATGAAAAGACGGTGTCTTCATCCCACATTTATGTCTTCTGCAACAGAATGCTGATGATGTTTTTCATGAGATACTGAAGCCTATGATAAAAGATGACTAGGATAGTCCCCTGATTCTGTGTATGCAACTATCCAGAGACATTTCAGTCATGGACTTTGTTATTATTCACGTGACCAAATTCACTTGACTGTTCAGGAATAATACTAATAGGTTCATTTACCTCCTATTCAATATGCTTTCTGGAAATACAATGGTATAGAGATCATAAGAGATCATCAGCCTAGCCTGGGAGGTGGCCTGGGAATTGCCTGAGCACACAAGTGCCTAACAATCGTATATGTTTAATTGAATTTTGACTTTGTGGGAGCATTTCCCTTTTGTTCAAGGCGCCACCATGAAAAGGGACATAGTGTTGGTGATTCAGAAAGGTTGGTTTTATGCATATATGAAGCATGTTTGCCAAGCTATACCCACAACTTGGCAAACTTGGTCTAACCCACTGGCCATCCCAATATGTTGTAGTATGGGTATTTAGAGGTGATTAACTAGCGGGGTAGAATAGAGGGGAAAACAATGGGCCTGGAAGGTGAGCCTTATCCTCCCAGCACTCTGGGATCTCCTGACAGGAAGAAGCCAGTCTCTGCGGAGCCGTGTGACAGACCGGGTCATGTGACCTGGGTCTGGCAGATGAGGAAGTGTTGACAGAAGCCCCCCTCGCTTGCTATCTTGTGAAAGCCGATAGCTTGTGAAACTCGTTACAGAAGTCCCCCCCCCCCCCTTTATGCATTGGAGAAAGGGAGGGGGAAGAGAGTAAATATAAATAAATTAATGCTCTTTTTTCTCTTGCCGTGTCTCTTTCCTGGAGCTATGCGCCAGCAGTGATTGTCCCCCTGGTCTCTGGGTCCCCATGGTGGAAGCCCACCCCAGAGCCATGCCCCCAGATACACATACACACTGATGAGGAGTAGAGAGCCCAGCTTACCCACAAAGCCCAAGGGAACGTACCACACACACACACAGAAACACAGGCACACAATGCGCGAGAAAACGAGTACACACGCACACCCACCGGCAAATAGACAGGCAAGCACACACACGGACACATTTGCAAATAGACAGGCAAACACACACACACAGACACACACACACAAACACACAGGCAAATAGACAGGCAAACACACACACACACACAAACACACACACACATGTAAACATAAACAGACCTGGTGGTATGCCCTGGCAGGGGCCTGGCAGCTATCAAACATGTAACCGGATGAGATTGCCACAGACAATCTGAGCCATTACAGACATCCAGACACGACTGTCTCGGCATACAGTACATAGCATGATATTGATGCAGAGAACACTGCCCAGTCTACCTCTCACTAACTCTCAACGAGTTCCCCCCTGACTTTCATTCTACTAACTGGCCATCCCTCCAGCCTCTTGGGCATGCACCTGCTCCCAGCACCCAGAGGCAGAGGTAGCGTTGTGGCCCTAAGGCCCCTGGGAGGGCCTCTCCACAGCCCTACAGCATGTGTGTCATTCATCCACTGTCCTTTTGTCAGGAGCCATGCCAATTACGGTCTAACAAACACACGGCAGGGCCCAGAGAAAACACTCTCCACCGCATCGCTAAAGTCAATTAGTAATATTAGGAATGTGGCGCTCATCATTTGCAGTCAATTTTCTGTTGCTAATGAGATTATGGAACAATGCTGTCAGTCAAAGAACAGTGTGTTGTTTCGAACTGCGAATCATTTCCATTTTGTTAGGTTCCTTCCAATAATCAAGCGGTTGGTTTATTAATGATGAAAATTGCCGTATGTGGCAGCGCTGTTTAATTATATGTTAGATATACTGTGCAGTTTATGTTGTTCCGAGAAATGTGCAGTTATTACACATGATATTGAATAAATGGCTCAAATTAAATGAGGTACATCCAGAATAAAAATTTGCTATCAGAGCAACAAGGCAAATTTATAGCGAACACTATTCATTGATCGCCTATTCACTCATAATTATAATAAAAATTATATAAATAATACTGCCACAAATAATAATAAACAATAACAACAACATATCCTTTGTGAAGGAGTAAGTCCATTTTGTTGTCAAAGCCTGCTTCGACTATAAGCCTGGGGTGGGTGTATGCCTCTGCCTTGCAGGGAGTTGGTCCTCACCTCTCCTCCCCTTTCCCACTCTCCTCCTTTCCTCGTAGGGGAGTGACAGTGTCTTTGTGGTGGTGATGGCCAGGAGAGGGCAGGCACACTGTATTTAATCTCATTTGAATTCATATAGTGTGGATATGGCCTATCTCTCTCTCTCTCTCTCTTACCAGTGTGAGGTGGAGCTCTGAGATGCTGTGGCTGTCAGAGGCTGCTGCGTGAGCCTGGACAGAAAGCCTGTCTGTCCGTCTCTGCTCTGCACTAATACCGTTAGCATCACTAGCCACAATAAGGACAGGAACTGTCGCTGCTGGTAAAAAACACATCTGATGTCAGTCATCGGAATATTCTGGCTCATCCTGTAAATACATGGGTATACAGGCAGTACCAGTCAGCTAATACATGACAATCTGAGTCAAAGTTAACCCTATGTTCATATTATTCATTTATTCAATCTACCCTTCACCATCACTGAGAACAAAACAAAGACAAAAATAATGTACAATGAGCTACAGTATTAAACTGGTTTACCTGCAGTCATATAGAGCAACATACAGATGACTTCCTATATGTTGTGACTGTTAGCTAGACCTAGCAGAAAGGAAGTGAGACACACATCCCTTCTTGGGAGTCTCTACGCTTGATTTTCATTGTTGGACTCTGGAATCTAGCTAATGTGTTTAGTCACTGTCTCAGTACTTGCCTCTTGTTCTCTGTAAGTGTGAACGCTGTGGGGATCTAACCTGTTTTGTGAGGACTGACTGGACTAAAGGGAAAGAGTTCTAGTCATGTGTCTGGGTCAGACCAGACTACCTCCCTTTCTCTCTCTCTATCTCTCTCTCATACGGGAAGCCTCACGCCTGCCTGCCCAGAGACCCGGCGGCTGACTTTATTAGATATCGATTTAAATCCCATCTCTGTTTAATCTGATCTGAGGCAGGGTTTCTTTCTCTCCAGGCCTCTCTCCCTCTGCTTTTCTCTTTCTCTATCTCTCTCTGCTCTCCTTCAGAGGGGCCCGGTGGTGTTGTGTGGTCCCCTGCCCAGCCGTCTGTCCTCAGTGCTAATGAGCCGCCGCCTGCACTAGCCGCTAACCGGGGCTAGCTAGCCCCACTGATGAAATGTAAATGGGCAGAAATGAGCACAATTACAGCCACTGAGGGGAAACTGGCAGCTAGTGTCCTCCATCGTCTCTCCACACCCCTCCCACGCCCCCACCCTGACGGACAGGCCCCCCTCCCTTGGTCGGAGCTCTGAGTGACGGCCCAGCGCCGGGTACGAGGAGACCCCGGCGGGCCCCAACACAGCACAGGGCTGGGGGGACAGTGGGGACACTGACGCCCGCCAATGGTTGTGGCTGGGGCCTCCTCGCCTCTTTCAACTGATCCATTAATTACACTGAACCGAGAGAGAAAATTAAGAGGTAAATTTAATAATAGGGGGGAGGAGGGCCGGAGGATGGATGGAAGAAGCGGGGGTGGGGGGATCGGTCGAGATCCATACACAGGAGTGTTATGCTATTGTCCCCCATCACTAGTGTGAGGGTGGACCGCTCCGAGCTTATCGCCACTATTGTCACCAGTCAACGGCTTCCTGACACGGAAGGTCACAGGGGGTCTGGGCTAATCAAATAATCACATTGGCATGAAAACACCACAGCCATAGACAGCATTAGTATTAAGAGCGGTTGTCATCTTTCTGGTGGGAATTGTAATGAAGCATTTCAAGATATAGAGAGGCTTTGATATGGCTCAATTAGGAGATGAATTGTCTTTCTCCTCTGAGGTGAAGGTGGAACAGAACAGAACTGAACAGTGGCCCTTTCCAGTCTGCTGGAGAACAATACTGCATTAAGTAAGGAACCTAAGTAGGGAACCTAATCTTTAGTCGAAGCACTCATCCCCTCATCTCACCATTACAGGGTGGGGTAGGATACTATTGGACACAATAGCATCATGATCCAGCCAAATCCTAGAACAATCCTAGAACTTGAGATAAGCATGCGTAACTCAAACCTTTACATAAATCACAGTTCTAGTTAGTGCACATGGGAGGATATCTTGAGTAATCTTATTTTGTGTCTTGGATTGCGAACCATATTGTCTGGTTCTCATTTGTCTCATACACTGTACTTCCTTTAAAGACAGATCTGAGAGGGTGTAAACAGGCTGACTGGGTGAGGTGAATTAACCATCAGATTAGATAGAGAGTGTGGATGTGAGTTAGAGAGTTTGGGTTCTGTGGCCCACTTCTTATTCCGCTCTCCTCGGCTCCTTGATACCGCGCGTCTCCACGGGTTCTGGATCAGCGCTCCAATAGGTAGCTGAGGCTATCAAAGTACATTTTTTAAGTTTCATACTTTGCAGGTTTTCCCTTTGTTCTCCTTTCCCTGGTTCTCCTGGGCCCAGAGTGGGGAGTCTTCTGGGTGTTACACATAGCTCAGGGCTAAACCAAAGCAAATCTATAGGGAAAAGGAGGCTTTAAATTGAAGTGAGCTCATGACCAAAAAAGGGAGAGGGGGGCAACGGTGGTTAGAGCGATGTCTGAGGGGTGGGTTCGAGAGGGAAGTTGGAGAGGAGTAAAAAAGAAAGAAAAAAGAAAGCAAGCGATAAACAGTTAAATATGGTCATTACAATTCCAGGCATTTCCCCCGTTCTTTTTCTTTCTCCACCTCATATTACAAACTGCAACATCCCCCCCACACACATACCCCCCCCCCCCCCTGACACACAACACCACCGCCACCGCTGAAAACCCCCAGCTCAAAAGCCTTTGGGATGATTTGATTTGCGGTGCTATCTGAAAACGGCCTCATCGTGCTAACAAGATTAAGCTGAGCCCCTGTCTGTTTCTTGCACTGGAAATTTGCTAGGTGATTAAAACTGGCTTTCTGCTGGAACACCGAGACCGGGGCTAGTGGGATGGTTGCCAGGTAACAAGACATGACTCCTGTTTGATATAGCTACATAGGCAAAAGGCTAGCCAACGAACAACCGTACAACCATTATCATCCCCCTTGAACAGGCAGGCAACAAAAGACCATGCTTTTATTCACGTTTCTCTCTCTGCTGCTGTAGAGCTCACAACAAAGAAGACCAGGCAGAAAGGTTCTCTCATGAGGAGAAAGAAGATCATACGTGGGAATATGTGTGATTTAATCTCGGACAGAATGCACAAATGTAATCATTTGCTAGTCTTTCATCTCTCAGACCTTCAAAGCTGTTAGCCTATTTTGGTCTGCAGGAATTCAGAAGCTATTCCACGGGTCTTTTCTCCTCAGCCCTAAACTCTCCGTCTCCTATGTAGGAATTGAAGCGAGACCCTATATGCAAGAAGCTTTTCCAACTTGCACTTTAGCAGGGGAAGGAAGGACAGAGAATTAATTCTTCATTCCTACACTGTATTTATTCAATTGGATTATGTATGCATGGGAGCCCTAATGAGGGTTTAAAAATGCAATTATTGCTTAAGCAAAAAATGCGACTTTTTTGATAAATGTTTCTATTAGCTAATAAATGGAGAATCAACAGACTTAGAAAACTGCTTTATTCAGGGCTTGAAATTAGGCCATCAATCATTGTGGAGTTTGTTAACTATTTTTCTGTACTCTTGCTTCCACCCGCCCCCCAACACTGGAGGTCTAAGAATACGCAAAAACGATTAAAGGAAGGATGAGGGGGAGAAGAAAAAAAGAGGACAAATTGTGTTTGATAACCCAGCCAAAACGCTTTAGATGTAAAATGTCTACAGAATCTCTTCGCTTGGGAGAGAAAAGGGAAAAAACGATTAAATGTGGGGATGGTGTTCATAAATGAATGGACTATGATAATCAATCACATTTATAATTCATGAAGCCATGCCACAGGTCAGCACGGCCATTAGGACAAGGTTAATCAGAATTCAAAAGGTCATCGTGCATCAAAAGGGTTTATACGTTTTATGAGCCCGTTGATTATGTTTTCACAACTGTGAATATCCTAAAGCAGCATGTGTGTGTCATTTGAATTGATCCAGTAGTGTGTCACCCATCTGTCAGCCTAGAGGCCTGCATATCATCTTAATATTGATTATAATATAATGCATAATTATTATAAAAACATATTTCAGTTGTTATATGTCAGCATGGCCGCGGGAAGTTTTTATTTTATTTTATTATTTTTTCTTATTATGTTTAAAAAAAAATCTACTTATCCATGGGTGCTGCAGCACCCTCAGCACCCCTACTTCCCACGGCTATGTATGTCAGTGACATTCAAACTTGGCTTTATAAAATTACTACCTGTTTTGTTTAAGTATGAAGCCAGTATTACTGGACATCGAAAAATATATACAGTAATTCTGCTCTATGAATGGTCCCTCCTGTCATATGAAGGGGTATAAAGTCCTACATGAGAGACTGATCTGATCTGGGGTCAGGCCTTACTGAGGAGATCAGTGGTGACTTCTGTTCTCTTGGGGATCTGGGGGTCAGGCCTTACTCTGGGGGTCAGGCCTTACTGAGGAGATCAGTGGTGACTTCTGTTCTCTTGGGGGTCTGGGGGTCAGGCCTTACTGAGGAGATCAGTGGTGACTTCTGTTCTCTTGGGGATCTGGGGGTCAGGCCTTACTGAGGAGATCAGTGGTGACTTCTGTTCTCTTGGGGATCTGGGGGTCAGGCCTTACTCTGGGGGTCAGGCCTTACTGAGGAGATCAGTGGTGACTTCTATTCTCTTGGGTATCTGGGGGTCAGGCCTTACTCTGGGGGTCAGGCCTTACTGAGGAGATCAGTGGTGACTTCTGTTCTCTTGGGGGTCTGGGGGTCAGGCCTTACTGAGGAGATCAGTGGTGACTTCTCTTCTCTTGGGGATCTGGGGGTCAGGCCTTACTGAGGAGATCAGTGGTGACTTCTGTTCTCTTGGGGATCTGGGGGTCAGGCCTTACTGAGGAGATCAGTGGTGACTTCTATTCTCTTGGGGACAATGACTGCAAAGGGCCACTTCAACCAGAAGTCCTGTCTGTCTGTCTGTCTGTCTGTCTGTCTGTCTGTCTGGCTGTCTGGCTGTCTGTCTGGCTGTCTGTCTGGCTGTCTGGCTGTCTGTCTGGCTGTCTGGCTGTCTGTCTTAGTATCCAAATGCCATTGAAAGCCACAACGGTGAGCTGGGGGATTGAGAACACACACACAAACACGCACACACACATACCTAAGGGAGACCGACGTCCAATGACATACCTCTAGTCTACCTTGCTATCATGTCTGTCTGTCATTTCATCTTAGCCTCTATCTAATGTGTGAGACAGAGTGTAATATGTCACTCTCTGTGAGGAAGCTTACCTGCATCTGATGAAAATAATGCAGTATTTTCAAATGACACAACCAAAACAGATACAAGTGCCCTCTTGCCCAAATTGAAAGCGATTCAGAACGTGTATTGATATGGGTTTACAAACACACAGTCTGGGGACAGGCATCAAGAATGCATACAGTATACTGTAAGTCAATTCTACATGAAGGAATAATTCCAAATATATTCATAGAATGTCATAGCTATTTCAGGGAGAGAACACATAATACTGTATTACCTCCACAGAGTGATAAGAAAAGGTATTTCATATTTCCATGTATTTTTCATTCATTTTCCATTTTGGGGAAGAAAAGTGCTCAAGGCAAGATTAATAAGCATTTAAAACGGTTTCAGTGCTAACCGGCAAATCACAGTGTGTGTTTCAGACTATTGTTCACCGCAGACTGGTCATGAATGACATAAATAGATTGCCCTGGAAAACCTAGCTACAGGAGGCAGGCAGACACATTCACACACCACACACATGCACATACAAACACACACACACACACACACACACACACACACACACACACACACACACACACACACACACACACACACACACACACACACACACACACACACACACACACACACACACACACACACACACACGCACACACACACGCACACACACACGCACACACACAAAGACAGGGAGGCAGGCACGCAAGCACACATACACACACAGTATAAAACACATACTATATCCCATCTGAACTGTAATTAAATGAAAATTGCCTTCCGGAAGCATTTTTATCCCCCCCCCCTCCCTTCAGAAGACAGAATTCAAAACACTTAACCCCTATTAGATTCCAATTGACAACCGAGCACAAAATGGCTGGAGTACCCCTTGGCTAGGTCTAACTTCGTGTCAATAGCTGTCTGGGAACCTTATATGGTTGCTACAGGCTGCCCCCCCCCCCCACCTCACCACTCACCCTGACACCCCCATACACACGTGTGCCCGAGCATTACAACAATACAACATAATGGCCGACATTCAACGAGTACAACTCCGTTAATTGGCGGCCACCAAATTGTGTTTTATTTTGCCACCGAGTTTGGAAATATAATCAGTTTGCCTAATTTTATTGCGTTTCCTAATGATGCTTGCCCTAAGCAATTGTACTGTGTGTTCCTTAGCAAACAGCGTGTGTCAGCCTAGCTGAGATTAATCTTGATTACTTTAACCCTGTTGATGAAGTAGGGTACAATAACGCTTTAATTGGGGAATATTGCCGACTAAAACAGTGATAGATAGCCAGTGAGATGGATGTTTGACTCGTGTGGTAATTGTAAGGCTATTTGCGTTGATTAGCGGCGGATGGATCAGCGATAACAGCGAACCACGTGGAATATAGAAACAACAAAACTACAAACAAACTAACCAAGGCAGAGTGATGATGCTTACAGTACACGACACTACATTCATTACCTGGTTATTTCAGGCCCCCAGATATTTGGGCATCAAGCCTGTCATGTCACCACCCTTATGGAGTCAAAGCAGGTCCCCTGGAGGCAAACTAGCCCCAAAATGCAACTCCAGCTCTTCTAACTCATCTTCCCTCCTCTGACAACACAAAGCAGAGAAAAGAGAGAGAGAACCAATCTGCTCCCATTGGACAGTTGTCTTTGGAGGTGTTGCCCTGCGAATGGACATGCTGATTCCCTCTTTTCTTTGTGCTGACTGTCTCGTTGGTGCTCGGGAAGGTTTTGCTGAGTCTCGATTGGTGGGCGGGCGGGCGAGACCAGTCAGAAACAGGAAGTGTCGGCGGGCACCAGCTGTGACCTGGCTGTGCCCTGTGAGGAGAATGGGGTATTACCAACGCCCCCCCCCCCACCTCCACCACAACCAAACCTCCCCTTCTTCCTCCAATACAATCCTATTCCCTCTGATTGACACTTGACAGACCACGATGAACACACTCCCAGGTAAACACACCCTCACAAGTACACAAATGCTGTCACCTGCTCACACGTGCTCAGAGTGGACACACACACATAGAGGCGTAGGGATGGGGGTAACGTAAGCGTGTGGATATTGGTGCTGTCTCTCGGAGGTGTGAATGTGTCACCAGTCACCATTGACAGCAAGAGCTGGAACAGTACAGAGGTCATTGGTCAAGACAGCAAGGTCATATGCTATACATAGAAGCCTACTGTTCACCAGGCTATGTCAGAAATCCCTGAGAGAGGCGTAAGAGGGAGTTGACAGGACACAGAGGTATCAGTCCCACTGTCATATCAAATTAAATTGGACGTCTTGTCATGACAAATATCATAAAAAAGACACTGAATGTGTTTAAAATTGAGCTGCAACATTTCTGATTGCTGATTGGTTACATGTTAAACAGCCAAATGTTTCACAATATCTCAGCCCTGTTCTCTGTCAGTAATATATACTATTCCAATTGAAACAACAGTGATAAGGTGTTGCCAACCTTTCCTTTGAGAAATTGAAAGCCTGCAGAAATCTAGCTTCAGGCTAAATGGATAGTGCCATAAGCCCTTGTTTTAATTCTTGGGTCGCGGTTGTAATCAGTAACACAAATGTCTTGGCATCAGGTCACTGTTCAAATCTCAATCCACACAACACACTGTCATACATGTGGAATTATATGTAACGCTGTCATCACGCATCTATCACAGCATCACTGTTAGTATTAAAAAAAGAGTGTTAGGGGTGTTAAAAAAGTGTTAAGTGTTGCATTGTTAACAGATGCATTGTTCAGGTCCCATTGACTGTATACAGTAAGTCTGAGTCTACACTAGTGCTCCAGTTGATCTTTCTGAGGGCCCAGCCAGGCAGCCACACTGTACTGGCCCAGCCACATACAGCACTGCAAATACAGCAGCTTGTCATAATAATGACAAGAGTCGACTCCATTCTGTTCTTTTGAGTTTATTTCTTTGATTTAGCACCGCAGCCGACTTTGGCCCGGGATGATCTCCAAGGTTGCTGTCAGGATGAATTTTATGTCCTTGGCTTTTGCGTCTTTCTGCAAGCCTGTCACATCCACTCAGGGCTGACTGGCGTACCAGCCAAGACCTCTGGCATGCTGTGAGTATTAATAGAATATTGATACAGCCAAAACGCTGTTGTGGGATTCATTGCATTTTGTCTCTGCTCCTTTTTTTATTTTAATAAATCCCGATGCCATTTCCTGTGATGCAGAGCGTTTTAATTAGTGATTTTTACTACCTCGCCCTCTCATTAAATTAATTATTAATTAAGTAAAAAATATAGGCGTGTTTAATGCTTCAATTATCCGAGCGAGGTTTTATGGTCAGTGGAGTTCAGCAGCTGAAGAATATCTGGGAGAGAGAGGGAGGAAGAGATAGAGAGCGTGAAATGACAATCCTCCTTTCTTTTTCTATTTCTTTCTTTCCCCCTCTCTCTCTTTCTCCCCCCTTCACTCTCATTCCCTCTCTCCATTTGCCCCATATCTCTCTCTCTTGTCCTCTTTCTCTATTTCTCTTTCGTCCAGTCTCTCTCTCTCTCTCTCACACACACACACACACACACACACACACACTCTCACTCTTATGTAAGCCACATATGCAAGTACCTTCTTGTGGACATTCTTTCTTAATTGAAGAGAACGGCAAAACAACAGGAGCTAGACAAAAAATGTGTCAGTTTGCTCAGCTACCAAGTAACTGGAACAAGATCCAGCAACCTTTTTTATTTCTCTCGTTACATCGACTAGTGCTGTCATAACCCACACTCGCATTAGAAGGCAACACGTAATGTCACTAGGCTGACGCCTGCTTCCTTTTTAGACCGGTTCAGTTTTCACATTACGGTAGCATGCTTAATGTCATTCAGTATGTTGATGTGGAATAAAATTGACTGACAAATAAATGCAGAAATACTGAAGATAACTGAATAATAATTTCAATTTATAGGGCCATAGCACAGGAACTTATACTTGTCCCGAACACAAGCCTCGGAAATCAAAATGGACTATTATGTTCGTGTTCAAAAGGGTTTTAAATAAAGTTATCAGATTTCCTTTAAAAAAGAAAACATGGCTGCCGATGATAAACAAAAATACATTCCATCAACAAGTGCATTGATTTTGATGTAAACATAATTATCATCCCTGCCAGAGTAAATTGGTCTGATGAGATAGTGAGTTCATTATCTGCGAAAACACTTGGGAGTGTGATTCTCTAATTAATTTTCTATAATGAAGCCTGTGTTTTCGTTAAAGCGCCCAATTCCTTCAATGACACATTGTTTACTAAGATACATTATCTTAGACCCATTGGGCTCTGTGATGTGGCATGTGTGAGGTCAAAGACTACCTAGAAAATGTAGTTTAGCACCCCAGAGTATATTAATTTATTAATTGCCCTTTATGACAGTTATGCTAATGTAGGATACCTCAGTTGCATTTGCTATATCTAAACTTCCATATGATAGGCATATAGGGGAGGAAATTCAGTGTCAACAATAGCATAACGTCATATCCAATTACAATTATTTGGTAGCAAACACCCTCCTCCTAGGCCTCTGCCTTCTTATCTGTGAGTACCAAAAGTTGTCAGGAGTTCTCTTTCATTGGACATTAGCATGCGTCAATACCTCAATGCTATCAACTGACTGCATGCACTTGGATTCGGGCTTGCAACGGCATCCAAAACTATTTTCAACAACTGATTCTGTACTTTAATTGAACAGCATGACTGAACGACATAGCTCATTACTTTACTCATTAGTTAATTATCGGAGAAGTAGGACAAGTCAATAAAATGGAAGGCAGTAAATTCCGATACTAATTAGCGCCGGCGTTCCCTCTGAGACATATTTAAAGGCAGATTAGTTACCTGAATGTCCCGCCACGGAATAGAGGAGGGCGAGACAGAGACAAGATGAGAGCACTAAGGTTAACAGCTTGTCGTTGTTAAAGCAAGAATTAGAATAGTTACAGTCACTACTAAATAACCCTCAATGAGAGTGCACCTCCACTTAGGGAGTCTAGTGTTAGGGAGCCACACTAGAATACCACTTAGCATGAATAAATATTGGACGTGCATTCTAAGACCTATGCAAGTATTAACATGGAAAACAGATGACTGTTGGTGAGTTATGTATGACTGAGACTGTACACAGCAAGTAAATGGGGTTGAATAGTGAAAGGTGAACTACAGTGTTCTAAAGCAAGGTGTACATATTGGTGTTGGAAATAACCGCTATGAGGATGTTTACATCAATAGTCTCATCTGGTTTGAGAATAACAATTATGTTGTAGGATAATAGTTTTTGACATTTTGTCAATTCACTGATGTACTGTATTTCATTATGTATCTATTGAGATGGGAGTGTTAAATGATTGTCTTTGAGTCCTTTGCGCTGTAGAAATGGATAACAATGATGAATGATTATATTTATTAAAATTGACCTATTCCTTTCATTAGGATCCATTCTGCCTCTATTTGTTTTCTTTGGTGCGTCTGCCAATAATAACCATTTGACACATTGGGCCCATTCTGAGGAACCATAGGCTGAGTTCATGCACTCCTCACAGGGGGCTTGCGACAGTGCTGCACAGCCGCCCCGACAGCCAATCACATCCCAGAGAGAGAGAGAGCCTAGCGAGGGACAGGCTAGCGCCTCTTTTTCACATGCAAATCCAACAATGTGACAATAAACACCTGACATGGACCATGACTACATTATTCATCCTTTTTAATCAAACTCCCCCTCTCGCCTCCCACCCAATGCCTATCCCCCCCCCCCCCCCCCCCCCCCCCTCCCCCCTCCACTCAGCTGTTTTCACGGGTATACATTATCACTTTTTCACTCAATTGGCTCTAACAGGGCTAAGCTAGTTGTGGGGCCTGGGCGGCGGCCCTGGGGAGGACAGAAGGCCGCATTTATTTACCTTCAGCAGACCTCACCGTGTCATCTGCTTAATCATGTGGCTAATCGACAACACTGTCTCCCCACGCACACCGGGGCTGGACAATGGCACCTCATTCATATTTCATACAATGGAGTGTTTAAGTCATTGCACGCGTCTGAAGGAGGGGATATTGTGTTTCATTGTTGGGGCAACTCCACAGAGACTTGCCCACCCAACCTCCCTCCGCCCTCCTTCAACAAGCATATGCTCAACACTTCTGGTGTTAACCAGACCAATGCAGCTGGACGCCAGGGCTATATCAGACTTAATTCACATGATTAATTCAAATGGTTAATTCCGCATTATCGCGGTTTCAGATATAAAATTACCAAGACAAATATGTATTCCACTGAATAATAAATTAACAGGGGAATTAAATTATGCAACAGGCCATATAATAGGGCTCCTTTCTCCCCAACTAATGTCCTATTCTACCCTCACTTTAAAGTACACGGTGTCAGATTCTAAGTAGCCATGTGCTACTTCTTTTGTAACCGTGACTCTTAAAAGGGATTTATTCCAGTGTGACGTGGACAGATCCTCTGCAGACTGAAGTGTACTTAACCACTCTCTCTTAACATCGAAAGGGTACTCAAACACTTGATTTTAACCCTGAAAAGTGTATTAATAAAAATGTGCATTCAACTGCTCTTGGTGGCCCTCCAAATACCAATTCACTACTACGGATGCTTCTACCCGGAACATGTTTTGTTTGAGACTATGTAAGTGTGACGGGTGCTATAGATGTCAGAGGCTGATACCCTGGCACTCTTCGCCTCTGTTTCTTTAAAAGATTAACCAGGGTCATTAAGGACACGGAGAGAGGTTCATTTCACCATTACGAGTGGCAAATTAATCATCGGGGATGCCATTTAATGACATACTTGCCTCGCTGATTACTTGTGTTCTTGTTAATTACAATGGTTAACTACAGTGCACCTATGAAGGTCCTTTTGGTATTTGGGTCTCATTTGGTCTCAAGTCCTTGGTCCTAAAGACACACACTTTATTTTCTCCTTGAAGCAAATTATAGAACATAAAAGAAACAGCTGTGTATGGCACTGACAGCAGACACCCATTACAGACGCCCGGGCCACGGAAGGAACTTAACTGTGTCCTATAACATTAAAATGGGGTACATTTGCCATGGTTTTACTATACTGTGGTGCTGTGGTTCGCGGTTCTCTCTCTGCCTCCGTCTCAATGAAAAACACAAAAGGTGGTGTCATTAAAACAACACCATTAAGCCCGGGCTCTATTCTTGGTCCATTATTCTAAAGGATGTCTCTGGCTGAAAGGGCTGTTAGGATACAGGGTTAGGCACAGGGCTCCTCCACGTTTAATAGGAGGGGTCTTGGGGCAGCCAGGGCAGGGAGAGGTCAAGCTGGACACTTCCTAGCGTTAAGGGGAGTAATTCATCTGAATTAGAATGCCGGTGGTTCCATCAGGTCAACAGCTCAGGGCTACTGGTGACCAGGGTGTGACTCCTGGCACACTGGCTAAGGGAGAGGGGCTTGATAATGGGGTTAGGACCCTGATGGTTATCAGCCAAAACTTTGAGTTGTTTTTATTCCTCCCTCTTTTAATGGTGATTTGGGAGGGGTCCAACACGAGCAATTCCACCGAGATCTTCAGGAAAGGGGATACGTGACTGCTGTAACATTATAAACACTGGCAATCCAAAAGGACTCCAAAGGCTAGGACATGAATGAGAATGTTGTTCCTCTTTGTGCCGTTCGCCAATTTTATTTATAGAGGGCTATAGTAAATACCAAGCAGTCACGCTTAACGAATATGATAATTGGGTCGTTTATTTAGTCAAGATCACTATATGGGTCAAGTAGAGGAGAGCAGGCCTATTTTCCTCCTCTCGCTGTCCATTTCATCTTGAGATTAAATCATCACAGACCATTCAAAGAGTATCATTTTTGGGTATTTTAAATGTTTCATTGATGTATTTTTACATTAATTTATTTGCTTTCAATCAAGCACAATAATTAGAGTGGTTATTTGAAAAGCGACCTATCAAAAACAAGTCATTTGTAATAATTACAATGGTAATGCCAATCATTTTAAATAACGGAGACTTCAAACTTTTTAATTTGACAATAAATAGCGGAACCTTCAAGGAATGTGAACTATGTGGAACACATTTGGGGAATGTGCCTCTATGGCCTTTGTGTATGGACAATAGCAGACCCAACCCACTTCACATCTTTCCTCATGTCCTCCATCTATTGGAGCCATGGCAGCCCTTTGATTTATTTTCTTTTTGCTCATATCGAGGAGGCTTAGAACGAATCCTGAAAAGACCTTTTGAAATGGACTAGAGTCTAGCCTGGCTGTTTTCAGTGCATCCATCCCCACCCCACCCCACTCCTCCCTCCCCCCTTTCCCCCCTCCCTCGTCATTGCTCTGTTTTACAATCTCATTCAAGTGGTTCCTTTGTTTTGCCACTCTCTAAGCTCTGATCTCTGGCTTTAGGAGGAGTCAAGAGGCCTAGACCGTTCTGAAAAAGCCTCCTTGCCACAAAGCAGGCGCTTGTTCCCTGAATCCTGGGCTGTGGGTCTAAGCCCGCTCCCCTCTTCAGCCCCTCTACCAGAACACAACAAAAAAAGAGCAGAGATCAGGAAGGTCATCCTCTGGCGCGATATCGTGAGAACTTAATGAAAGTTTTATAACTCTTGAAATGTTTATGACCCCCCGCACTCACCAGCTTGTCCCTCCAATTAATGGCGGAGGGGGGCACGTGGGGCCACAGCTGGTCCGGCGCCAGGTGAGGGGTCGGTAACTCAGTCAGGAGGACCACTTTTTACTTCCTCGTACCCATGAGTACTTTCACCTCACTGTAAAGCAGCTCCTGACAAATTATAGTATTGGAAGATAAATAGTATTTGAGGCATTATTATGCAACATTCTACTGTCACTCAATAGGCTGGGTTATACAAATACGGAATTTTCAAAGACTAAAAAACAAAGCGTAATTCCTTCTGTTGTTACTTCCGATATAGGTATTTTGTGGAAACTTAACAAGCACCGTTTCAATTAATGCATGCAAATGCGCAGAATGAAACAACTCTAAAATGAGCCTCAGTGCAGCCCTCTTTGCCCATGACAGTGGTTATAGAATTACTTCTCGGGGAGACTTATGAGGATCCATCTTGCCAGTGTGGACCTGTCGTCGAGCGCCGTGGAGAAATCCGAAGCCCATCTTGAAACAAATGACAAAATCTATCGCCCTGGGCCCTGTGCTTCTTAACAGCTACGATTGGGAAGCCATCGCTGTCCACAAAATATGATAAAACCCATGCCGTAATAGGATTCATAAACATGCCCAAATACAATTTGTTGAGATGTATTTCAGGAAAAGACAATCATTTACAACTTCTGAGGGGGATTTAGAATAAGTATGTTTGTATGCAAATCCGCGAACACGTTTTATGTACTCGGCTTGCACAGATCATGAAAGCGCATTAGATTTATGGCAGTGTAGAGAGGGGTTGGAGTTGGGGTGGGGGAGAAGTGTTGGGATTTATAGAGAGACCTTTTTGGGGGCTTTGATTACTGCAGAATGAGCCCTGCTTTCATGCCTCTGACATCGAAAACAATCCTATTCACTTAGGCTGGAGGAGTTGGGCATCCCGGCCCTATTGCATGGGAATGGGAGCCCGCCAACACACTCTCTCTGCTGGCACAAACATAGGAAGGGATGGAGGACAAAAGAATTCACCTCCACTGCAGACATTCTGCAAGCAAAAAGTTATTGGAACCATTTTGTTGTTATATCGTTATTATTTGTTCTACTTAACGCAATGGTTTTTCTACCAGGTTATTTCTCGATGTTAACTGGCGTCATGTCTGTTGCATCTTCTGAGGGTTCGTTTCCCTAGTTAAATCATGTTTACTTTTATTGTTCCAGATAAATAATTGGTAACTCATTCGGCGATAGACAAACATGGTTTATTAAATATATCCACATGTGTACCTAGAGACACACAGGTATCATGTACCTAACTTTCATTTGGGTAAGCTAGTAATGTTTAAGGGCTTATCAAATCCTCCAGTTAAGAAATAAAGGAAACCTGATCTGAGCCCTATATAAAGATGCCACTTTAAATAGCGAAAGTCCTGCCCGCCTAATGGCTTTAACTTGGCCTAATGTAAACAGAGTTTGAAAGTTTGATCTAATAAAATCCAATTTACAAACTCATTTATTACCAATAAAGGAAGCAGAAACACCTGCCTCATAGCCTTTAAACTCATTTTGAGATATGTCTAGTTTTTCTCTCTCTCTCCCCCCTCGGTACGACGGAGCTGTTTTGCACAATGTGGCATGAATTTGGGTGTCTGCGACATGCGGCCTCCTCTTCCTCCATCTTTACCGGCAGAGAGGGGGCCGGGGGTGACCCCGGATTTCGGAGGCTTTTGGAATGAGAGGTTCAAAGGAACTCCCCGCAGCTTACATAAACCACACTCAATTGGCACAAAGAGGAAACTCAATTTGCAGGGAGCTGTGCTGTATACTTTTTATAGAGGAACTTTTAGTCATTAGGGCCATATACACTGCCTGGCTCAAAGAGCAGGGTGAAGCGGCGGGATGCCGCATGTTGCTTCCACAAAAGCAGGGCACCGAACAGCCCTAATGAGAACTAGGTTGGTTCTTCCTGTGCCTCCTTCAAATGATGGCCATGTTTGTTTTTCGCAAAGGCAAGGGGATGTGTTTTAACCCCTTCTCCAACAAAATCTGCTTAGAAGGTGTAATCCTATCTAGTATGCATATAGCATCTTCAGGCGTGGTTGCGCGGGGAAAAACATCCAAAGATGCTGTATCAAATTAAATGTACGTGTAGAAGAAAAACACAGTTTTGGACCACAGCAAAAGAAAATGAATTCTGACTGGGAATCTAGTTTAGGGCTGTCATATTGATTTGATTTAAATCGGATTTGGGAACAAAAAGGTACTATAGCGATATGACAAAAACAAATCTTAGAATTTACTTATTTACAAAAATGTAATTCAACCAGCTTAGGACCCTTCGTCAAAAGTAAATGTATTGTTGTTGTCACTGAAGAGAGAAAATAAACAGGAAAACATCTCATGTTATTCCAAATATCTATGCTAAAAGGTTGAACTACATCAAGCAAGCATTTAAATAATGTAAATACAGTATCTATGCCTTTCATAATGTTTTATTCAACCTTTTTATTACTAAAATATGAGCCTCCATAACACATAGCTCTTCACAACACAATGAAAATGTGTTTAACAAGATACTGTTTAACTCGTATCAAATCTTAACGAAAAACCAAAATGACATCATCTTTGATATTATCGTGTCTTGTAGCCCACCTGGACTCCACCTTTGACCTTTGACATTTCCAGTGACCTCTGACCTCAACACACCAGTCTATACCAGCCATCATACTAGTCTCTTTGTGTCCTCTGTTACCCTTCTCCCCCTCCTTTCTCTTCCTCTATATAAGGCAGATTAATGACAGCTAATAATATCTGATGTTCCTGGACATTGGCCCCGTAATGAGATGCATTCCCAATGGGTTGCCGAGGTGTCACCACTAACAAATTCACCAGCACTGCACGCAATTAGCCTATAAAAGGGAGTGGGGAAATATACTAAATCAGTATTGGGCAAGACGGATGGAGCGAAAGGAAAGAAAAATATCCTTTTGTACTGTCGTAACATGAAGGAGGAAGGGGATAAGAATGGGCATTTTCTCCCCTCCAACATCCCTCTCCGGGAGGGAATCTGGACATGTTACCTTTATGGTAACATTATTCCTTGACTGGCTGGTGGCAGCGTTTCATTACACCTCAGTCTAACGTTGAAATATTTTTTCGGCAAATGTCAGCGTATGCAAATGAAGCCGAGGGCCCTGTTCGCATGTGATGTTTTGTTAAAGTTGTTGCAACCTTTTTTTCCTACCCGTTTCTCGCTTGCTCTCTTTTCTCACGTTGAGAAATATGCTTCACAATCACTGTCCCAAGATGCTATGCGAACAAGGCAATCAATCCATCAATCAATCAATGTAGTTTCATTTAGCTCTGTTGTATTCATATTCATAATGTTTGTCAAATAATGTCCTGTGAGGCTATTTCAACATAAATAGAGAATTAAATCAATATTAGCAGCAGTGATGGTGGGCCGTAATAAAAACACGCTAGAGTGATTCAACATTTATGCAAAACAACAAGCCTAAACTCCCAGTATAATGTTTTGGCTGGTGCCCTCCACACTGCGCCCTGTGGCTACGACAATGACGACAAGGGATCGCTCTCTCTCCCCCGCTCCATTCATAGCCCCCTTGCCCAGTGGCTCAAAGTGTCGACTAGTCGACCAGTCATCTTCAATGTGACAGCGAGGACAGCTCAGAGTGTCAGAGCTAACGCTACCCAGCCACTAAACCACCCACTGATCACTATTCTAGCAGGGTTGAGCTGATGAACAGACAAAAGGCTATGGCTGCTTGGTTTCCAGCGTGATGTGAAGCCAGCAGTCGTCAGATGTACGCAGGCGGTGGTAAATAATTCCCCACTTCTGGGGCTCGTCAGGGATCCATTGCATCGTAACGTCTGGCTCTGTTCTTGTGCTATTGTGAAGAATTATTTTTTTCACTAGAGGAAGAGAGAAGCCAAGTCCCGGTTCATACCTAAAGCATGGGCGAGAGAGAAGAGAGTTTCATGCATTCTGTGCATGAAAAGAGCAGCGGTACTCCCATATTCAGGAGCCAGCCCTGCGTTGTACCCCCTATCTGTATCTCTCTGTACAGGCAGGATGTAGGGGGCCTATCAGTCTAATGAAAATTACATTCATAATCACACCACTCCCTGCATTATGCAACTGGTGAGAAATCGGGCCAGGATATCTAAGTTTGATAGCATTTCTTAGGCAGGATCAAACTGAAAATGTGAATGGGTTGGCATCAAATCTGAATTTGATGAGTTCAACAGTAAAAATATTCACGTTTGAACGTATAATGCAAATGATAAACAAGTTAAGGTTGGATAGAATTTTAAGCATTTTTGAGGGCTCTGCAGTACTGGAAGAAAGAGACTGAGGAAATTGGTATAAAAGATAACTTCAAAAATAATTTACTCTGTTCTCATAACTAGAGAGCTTTCCGTCATTTGTTATGAGCCAAATGCATGCTATAATAATATAGTAAATTAAGTTAAGAGGAAAGTGATGAGTTCCAGAGAGGCACTGAAATCTACATGCAAATGCATAATAATCACACGTCTACAATATTGCAATGTTAAGAAAAAAATACCTTGGATTCAATTATCATGTAGAGGGGAATAATCACAATGTTATTGGAAACTCAATTACTGAGGCAAGCCCATGTCTGGAAATTAGCAGAACTTAGCTAAGGCAAGTCAGCCTTGAATTCATCAAATATGGATTATCACAATATTACATGTTCACTTTGATTCTGTCCAAAGACAAACATCCACAGTCACTGGTACACACTCCAGCCTCTGGATTATTCATGAATAGCCTACTCTCTGATCTATTATACATGCAAAACTGATTCTATACCGATTGCCGCAGGCTAGGAGGCACAGACATAGAATTAATTATATTATATACACATGCATGATAATTGTGTACGATTCGGTCAAACACTGAGGTATTTCCCTATGTGTGATTACTATTGTCGCCATTGTTTTCCTCGCAATTATTTCCATTATTACTGTTAATATTGTTAATATCATTGCTTCTCTTCTCTGTTTCTCTGGGGCTTTTTGTGGTGAGATTGAATGCAAGTGGCCGCCACCATTCTGGAATAAATCATGTCATTCACAGACTTGGGCCATGACATTAATACATAAACGCCATGCTCATATATGAAGAAAATTACTTTGAAATTAAACACCAGTCTACAGGTTGGGCAGGGGGAAGGAGATAAGAGTATTAATTCATTAAAAATATTAATGAAATATCCCTTCTCCTCAGCGCGCGTCGCGGACAACCACACGTTGGAATATCACAGCATTTAAAGTGTCTCCTCTGGCTGATGGCTAGATTCGGTCTATTGTAGTTGGCTAGAGCATAATTCCAAATATAATTTCCATTTGTACTGGGAGCGTCATGCTCGGTTTGGTTATCAAATTCCCCCACACTGTAAGGTCCAATATGATACAACCCCACGATTGTGGAAATACATTTGCAATCAGAGCACTCTCCTTATGCACATCATCTTAAAGCCCGAAAGCAAGCTGTGAGCGGGCCAAGCTCCAAGTGCTGGACCTGCACAGGTCAATTGCATGCTCCTGGCTGGCATTATTAAAATATACCCAGTGCATTGGGTATTAGCTAAAGCTGTGTGTGTGTGCGTGTGAGCCAGACACCTAACTTTTGTGAGTTTCAGTCCCCCACTGTCCCCAGTCTCTGTTCCCTCAGTCTGCACCAGCGCCATGGTAGAGGCTGCTCCACAGCCTCAGAGACAACTTCAATCCCACATTATCAGGGGAGCGCACATTGCCTCTCACAAGGGTTTAATTTATTTGTGCCTGTTTCAGCCCAAGATTAAAGTTTAATTGCCGCTGACTGGCAGCTCCCAAGTTTTGACTAATTCTCCTTATCGGGAGTTCTTACTGAGTTGCTGAGGGCAATGTGAGGGCTGCGCGTGCGGTAGCGGTGCCCACACACACACACACACACACAGTCAACATTGTAATCCCTTTTTTAAATTGGCCAATATGTTGAATACCTGAGACTATGTGTGTGTGCGTGCATGTGTGTGTGAGTGTGAGTTCATTCGGTTTCCCTGGCAAGGTCGGGATTGCGAGTAATTAGACATGCGTCAGATTGTTTACTGCAGAATTTAATTGATTTGTACATGTGGAGCCATCATGTGACAAGCTGCAGTTGCATTTCAAACAGTGGGTTGGGTTGGCTTCCAATGATGTATGTGAGTACACAGAACAACACCAATTTACAAGTAAAATTCCCCCATCAAGAATAAAAACACTACTCTGCAGGAAGAAAAAAAACAGAGTCAAAAACACATTGCTGGATGCGTGCAGTGTGTTTGTTGATGAATCATTGCAATATAAATCATTATAAAGTGCATTACCGTAGAGAATAGTGATCGCATTTCCATAAGTACGTGTTTATGCCAAAGTGATATACAACCGTAAATAACAGAGATAATCCGTGTGTGATCAGCCAAAGCAGAGTCGGAAGAGCCATCATTTATGACCTGTAATATTAGTAACAGCTATTAAAAGCTGAGGTTTGATTTGAAAGGCCTCATTTAGCCGGGCGGAGATGTGCGTGAAATAGTGTTTCTTTGCTCGTAAGTAATGCCGCTAATCAGCCGCTACAGTGTATTTTGCTACAGTAGCCTTATGGTCCTAAAACGGGACACAGTGGATTAGGGAAGATCTCAGGGGAGTGAATGGACTCAAGCGAGTCAAAGCCTTCACTCGACCATGCTTGTGTGTAGTGCACACACACACACACACACACACACACACACACACACACACACACACACACACACACACACACACACACAGCTGTCATAATCCCCTATTAGTAATGATGATGAATAAAGTATAGTGTAACGCTTATTGTACTTCTGTTAAATGATCTTTGACTCATAATAGTTTGGGATTTCAAAAGTCAGGGCTGACTGAAAAAGTTGAGTGACATACCAATGAGTCAAGGCATTCCATCAAACGATTTGTCAATGAAATGTGAAGAGAAAGAAAGAAAACAATCCTTTTGGCTTGTGTTGCTGAGTAAGTGAGAGGTGAGCACGAGGGAATTCACACACACACACACTCACACTGACAGGATGGGGGGGGGGGGGGTAAGGTTACTGTGGCTGCCATTGAAAACAGTTTTTCACCTGCCAGAGCAAATCTGGGATTATGCCAAACTCACAGGTAGTGTGAGCGGAGCACTGCACCCAGCTGGGGACAACAGGCTCTCCTAATGCAAATAGTGTTAATACACAGTCCCCGAGCATATTATGTGCTGAGCAGTGAAACCTGCCTTCCTCCGCCGGCTACCTACACTACCTGTGGGACTGGAATTAGAGGGGCGAGAAACCACATACACATGCACGTATGAACACACACACACATGCATGCACACACAGACAAGAGTGGGCACATACGCACACACAGGTACACACGCACAAACACAGTCCTTGGAGCGGCGGCGGTGCATTTCACACTCCTGCTGTTTAACATAGCCCCACTGGGGAACGCCTGCGAAACAATGCTAGAGAGAAACCAACCAGGGCCTCACCGCTTCCCGACCTGTCGGTTGATCCCGCCAGTCATTCCAAGGCATGTGTATTAGCCAATTATGTCACTCAGGATCTGCTCTATCTGCATCCTCTGTCAGGGCCAAATAACAACACCGCTACCACCACCACCATCACTACAAAACTACCACCACCACGACCACTGCTATTACCACCACCACCCCTACTACCACCACCACCCCACCGCTACTATCACCACCACCCCTACTACCACCACCACCCCCACCGCTACTACCACCACCACCACCCCTACCACCACCACGACCACTACTACCACCACCACCACCATCACTACAAAACTACCACCATCACTACAAAACTACCACCACCACCACCATCGCTATTACCACCACCACCCCTACTACCACCACCACCGCTACTACCACCACCACCACCACCGCTACTACCACCACCACCCCTACCAACACCACCATCACTACAAAACTACTACCACCACCACCATCACTACAAAACTACCACCACCACCACCACCGCTTTTACCACCACCACCACCACCCCTACCACCACCACGACTACCACCACCACCACCATCGCTATTACCACCACCACCCCTACTACCACCACCACCCCCACCGCTACTACCACCACCACCCCTACCACCACCACTGCTACCACCACCACCAACACCACCACCCCTACCACCACCATCACTACCACCACCACCACCACCGCTACTACCACCACCATCACTACAAAACTACCACCACCACCACCCCTACTACCACCACCACCACCGCTACTACCATCACCACCACGACCACTGCTACCACCACCACCACTACTACCACCACCACCACCACCGCTACTACCACCACCACCACCACCGCTACTACAACCACCACCCCTAATACCACCACCACCCCTACCACCACCACCACCACTATTACCACCACCAACACCCTTACTACCACCACCGCTACCACCACCACCACCACCACCACCGTTACTACCACCACCACCACCACTACCACTGTTACTACCACCACCACCGCTACTACCACCACCACCACTACTACTATCACCACCACCGCTACTACCACCATCACCCCTACTACCACCACCACCACCGCTACCACCACCACCACCCCTACTACCACCACCACCCCTACCACCACCACCACCACTATTACCACCACCAACACCCTTACTACCACCACCGCTACCACCACCACCACCACCACCACCGTTACTACCACCACCACCACCACTACCACTGTTACTACCACCACCACCGCTACTACCACCACCACCACTACTACTATCACCACCACCGCTACTACCACCATCACCCCTACTACCACCACCACCACCGCTACCACCACCACCACCCCTACTACCACCACCACCACCACCACCACCCCTGCTACCAACACCACCACCCCTACTACCACCACCACCACCACCACCGCTACTAACACCACCACCGCCACCAACACCACCACCGCTACCAACACCACCACCACCACCGCTAACACCACCGCTACTACCACCCCTACTACCACCACCACCACCACCACTACCACCACCACTACCACCACCACCACCACCACCACCGCTACTACCACCATCACCCCTACTACCACCACCACCACTACCACCACCACCACCACCACCACCGCTACTACCACCATCACCCCTACTACCACCACCACTGCTACCACCACCACCAACACCACCACCCCTACCACCACCATCACTACCACCACCACCACCACCACTACCACCACCACCACCACCACCACCACCGCTACTACCACCATCACCCCTACTACCACCACCACCGCTACTACCACCACCACCACCACCCCTACTACCACCACCACCACCACCGCTACTACCACCACCACCACCACCGCTACTACCACCACCACCACCACCACCGCTACTACCACCACCCCTGCTACCAACACCACCACCACCGCTACTGACACCACCACCGCCACCAACACCACCACCGCTACCAATACCATCACCACCACCACCGCTAACACCGCCGCTACTACCACCACCACCCCTACTACCACCATCACCACCACCCCTACTACCACCACCACCACTACCACCGCCACCCCTACTACCACCACCACCACCACCACCGCTACTAACACCACCACCACCGCTACCACCACCCCTACTACCATCACCACCACTACCACCACCACCACCCCTACTACCACCACCGCTACCACCACTACCACCACCTCTGCTACTACCACCACCACCCCTACTACCACTGTACCACCACATCACTACCACCACCACCGCTACTACTGTACAACCATCAACGCTACTACTGTACAACCACCATCACTACTACTACTGTACCCCCACCATCACTACCACCACCACCACTACTACTGTACCACCACTACCGCTACTACTGTACCACCACCATCACTACCACCGCTACTAATGTACCACCACCATCACTCCGACCACCACCACCACTACTACTGTACCACCACCATCACTACCACCACCACCACCACTACTACTGTACTACCACCATCACCACTACTACTGTACCACCACCATCACTACCACCACCACCACCACTACTACTGTACCTCCACCATCACTACCACCACCACCACTACTACTGTACCACCACCATCACTACCACCACTACTACTGTACCACCACCATCACTACCACCACCACCACCACTACTATTGTACCTCCACCATCACTACCACCACCACCACTACTACTGTACCTCCACCATCACTACCACAGCCACCACTACTACTGTACCACCACCACTACTACTGTACCACCACCATCACTACCACCACCACTACTACTGTACCACCACCATCACTACCACCACCATCACCGCTACTACTGTACCACCACCACTACTACTGTACCACCACCATCACTACCACCACCACCACCACTACTACTGTACCACCACCATCACTACCACCACCATCACCGCTACTACTGTACCACCACCACTACTACTACTGTACCACCACCATCACTACCACCACTACTACTGTACTACCACCATCACCGCTACTACTGTACCACCACCACTACTACTGTACCACCACTATCACTACCACCACCACTACTACTGTACCACCACCATCACTACCACCACCATCACCGCTACTACTGTACCACCACCACTACTACTGTACCACCACCATCACTACCACCACCACCACTACTACTGTACCACCACCATCACTACCACCACCATCACCGCTACTACTGTACCACCACCATCTCTACCACCACCACCACTACTACTGTACCACCACCATCACTACCACCACCATCACCGCTACTAATGTACCACCACCACTACTACTGTACCACCACCATCACCACCACCACCACTACTACTGTACCATCACCACTAATACTGTACCACCACCATCACCGCTACTACTGTACCACCACCATGACTACCACCACCACCACTACTACTATACCACCACCATCACTACCACCACCATCACCGCTACTACTGTACCACCACCACTACTACTGTACCACCACCATCACTACCACCACCATCACCGCTACTACTGTACTACCACCACTACTACTGTACCACCACCATCACTACCACCACCACCACTACTACTGTACCACCACCATCACTACCACCACCATCACCGCTACTACTGTACCACCACCACTACTACTGTACCACCACCATCACTACTACTGTACCACCACCACTAATACTGTACCACCACCATCACCGCTACTACTGTACCACCACCATGACTACCACCACCACCACTACTACTGTACCACCACCACTACTACTGTACCACCACCATCACTACCACCACCACCACCACCACTACTACTGTACCACCACTACTGTACCACCACCATCACTACCACCACCACCACCACCACTACTACTGTACCACCACCATCACTACCACCACCATCACCGCTACTGTACCACCACCATCACCCCCACTACCACCACCACCACTACTACTGTACCACCACCATCACTACCACCACCACCACTACCACCACCACCACTACTACTGTACCACCACCACTACTGTACCACCACCATCACTACCACCACCACTACTACTGTACCACCACCATCACTACCACCACCACCACTACTACTGTACCACCACCATCACCATCACCGCTACTACTGTACCACCACTACTACTGTACCACCACCATCACTACCACCACCACTACTACTGTACCACCACCATCACTACCACCACCACCACCACTACTACTACTGTACCACCACCACTAATACTGTACCACCACCATCACCGCTACTACTGTACCACCACCATGACTACCACCACCACTACTACTACTGTACCACCACCACCACTACTACTGTACCACCACCATCACTACCACCACCACCACTACTACTGTACCACCACCACCACTACCACCACTACTACTGTACCACCACCACTACTACTGTACCACCACCATCACTACCACCACCACCACTACTACTGTACCACCACCATCACTACCACCACCACCACTACTACTGTACCACCACCATCACTACCACCACCACCACCGCTACTACTGTACCACCACCATCACCGCTACTACTGTACCACCACCATCACCATCACTACCACCACCACTACTACTGTACCACCACTACTACTGTACCACCACCATCCCTACCACCCCCACTACCACCACCACTGCTACTACCACCACTACCACCGCTACCACCTCCGCTACAACCCCCACCACCCCTAATACCACCACCACAACCGCTACTACCACCACCACAACCGCTACCACCACCACCACCACCACAACCGCTACTACCACCACCACAACCGCTACTACCACCACCACCACTACAACCACCGGTACAACCACCACCACCACCATCACCATCGCTACTACCATCACTACCACCACCATCACTGCTACTACCACCATCATTGCTGCTGCTGCTCTGGGGTAAATATGACTAACGGAGATGGTGGCCCCGGCGTGGTGTATGTGAACATGTGTTCCCGGAGCGTCACACATCTGCAGAGGGAGATGGGGGATGTGGGGGAGGGGGTGCATGGGTTTGTGGGATGCGTGGTTAATTTGAGCTGCGGGTTCAGACAGGGACGGAGGGGTAAAGGGGTTGGAGGGGGTGGTGTGTGTGAAGTGTGAATGCCCTGTCATTCTGCCTTTGCGCCAGGCTGGCCTAATGAATTCCTCCCTGGGCCCTCCATCCGCGGCGGCTAATTTCACCTGACACTGCCTCGCTGCTGACAAGCACAGCCTCGCCGCCAATCAGCATGCATCAGACTCAATCAGAGAGGGGCCCTGTGAGATGCCCCAACACCTACTCTATAGATCTATTACTCTCCATCCTACCCCCAACACTGAGCAGAATCACCCCACCGTGGGCACCTGATCTGGGGCAGAGAGAGGGGAACAGAGGGGACGGTTGGCACTATCCCTTGACTGACCTCCAGGTGCTAAGCGGTCGGTCTGACAGTGGTGTCAGCTCTGTCACACCTGAGGGATGGCAGGTTATCAACACCAGCACAAACACAAACTCCAGCCTCCACCCAGAAAGGTTCTCAACCCTTCTCCTCTCTTCTCTCATCTCCACTCCGCTGTTGACAAAGCCCTATCTTCGGGGCGAAATGACAGGATCAAAAGTCCTGTTGATGTCCCTGTTCATGGTGTTGCCCTCCTTTGCACGCTTCACATCGGTTTCTTTAAAACCCTCGTCCACGGTCGCCCAGTCTTCCACTGCCGAGTGACTTCCTCTCTAACTCAGCTCAAGCAGCTCCAAACAAACAGAGGCTGTGCAACAGATGGTGTCGGACTTAAACCAGGAACAGGAAACGAAGCCAAAGCATTTGGATGCCAGTTATGGTCAAAACACTCTCTCTTTCTGTGCCGCCCGTTTCATTGACTTGGCTGGAGCTCTGCAGTCAGCCTTCCCTTTTATGACACGTTTTGGCGGAACATGCCGGTCAGCTGTGCTTCCAAATATGTCTGTTTAATGTGGGGAGTGTGACAAAATAGATGATCTCCATCGTCTTTCATCATCCCTCATTTGGTCGTCAGCCTCTTAGAGATGTCGTATCCCGGGGGCGTGCAAAATGTCGCTCACTGCCATTCAGCGCGGAGTTGTTGTGATAAACAAATTGCAGGCTTTGTTGTTTACAGAGAGTACGATATTGAGAAATAGATGGTGCCTTTAGTTTTTGGTAAACAATTAATGGCGCTCCGAGTGGCCAAAAGTGCTTGCAGCCAAAACCATCTCTTGCCCGCAATGTTAGAAATGTGCAATTCGCACCATGTCAGGAATGAACATATTCAAATGTGTACAGCTATTAAATGGTAATTTACACAACAGATGAAGGCAAAGTGTGGTGCTTCATCAAAGAAATGGCCTGTATTTCAGTGTGAGGACTACGGCAGGAACAGGCCTCTGTTAAGTATTGAGTTAAGCACATAAAAGTTAAGTCAGCGCTGCTGTATCATTTAAAAGAAAACAACTATCCCTTTCACTCAAACTCATTAACATCAGACCCTGGTAGTGGTGGTGGTGCAGCTAAAAGTGTGCGGTTTCTTTGTGTTCTTTTCCAAATTACCTATCACAATGGCGTCCTCCACCCAAACTTCCTCACTACGTTTACGAGCAATGATGGAGAGAAAACAGCATCAGAAAACGAGCGAGTAATCTTCCAGGCAGATGGGCTCTGGTCTACGTCATAGGGGGCCTCGTTTACGGGATGACCATCTCACAGCACTCGACATATGGACGACAGCGGTGGAGCGTGTGCAGAGAGGCAGCGCTGGAGTCGTGGGACAAGGGAAAATGAAGCGCATCACTACTGTCTGTCTGCTGGAGGGAGAAGGAGCTAGTTCTAGGAGTGGGCCCACAGTTTGGTTCCATCACTTGCATGCTTGTGGTATTGGAGGAAGTCCCTAACTGGTATATTTCAGTTTAGCATTGGTTTCCTCTCACTCTTCAACCCTGTATGTTAAGAGCACGCTACTCTGTACTGTTTGATCTAAGCTTCCCTTTAAAGGTTCTCTAAGCTACAGCCCCTAAGTAAAGGTCCTAGCTACAGTAGCGTACTAGCTACAGCCCCTAGGTAAAGTCCCTAGCTAGTGTACTAGCTACAGCCCCTAGGTAAAGGCCCGAGCTAGTGTACTAGCTACAGCCCCTAGGTAAAGGCCCTAGCTACAGTAGTGTACTAGCTACAGCACCTAGGTAAAGGCCCTAGCTAGTGTACTAGCTACAGCCCCTTGGTAAAGGCCCTAGCTAGTGTACTAGCTACAGCCCCAAGGTAAAGGCCTTAGCTAGTGCACTAGATACAGCCCCTATGTAAAGGCCCTAGCTACAGTAGTGTACTAGCTACAGCCCCTAGGTAAAGGCCCTAGCTACAGTAGTGTAATAGCTACAGCCTCTAGGTAAAGGCCCTAGCTAATGTACTAGCTACAGCCCCTAGGTAAAGGCCCTAGCTAGTGCACTAGCTAAAGCCCCAAGGTAAAGGCCCTAGCTACAGTAGTGTACTAGCTACAGCTCCTAGATAAAGGCCCTAGCTACAGTAGTGTACTAGGTACAGCCCCTAGGTAAAGGCCCTAGCTAGTGTACTAGCTAAAGCCCCAAGGTAAAGGCCCTAGCTAGTGTACTAGCTACAGCCCCTAGGTAAAGGCCCTAGCTAGTGTACTAGCTACAGCCCCTAGGTAAAGGCCCTAGCTAGTGTACTAGCTACAGCCCCTAGGTAAAGGCCCTAGCTAGTGTACTAGCTACAGCCCTTATGTAAAGGCCCTAGCTACTGTACCTTAAGCGTCTTGAGGGTGTACATATTCCAGTGCCATCTCAGGTCGCTCCTTGGCAGGTTTCCCCTGTCACTAGTGCTCTGAAGGACCCCAAGAATGTGTCTTGCTGACATGACCGCAATGGAGACTAAAGGGAGAGATGGTCATCCCCGATTCTGCCTGAGCTGATGCTGGCTGACACAGTCAAAACACGGCTCACCGTCTTACCACTACGCCATGCGCCGCGGAAACGCATCAGGCCCTACCTGCACCGACGTGCCGAACACTCCACACAAACCCCATGTGACCAAGCAACCTGGTCTGTGTCAGCGGTGGTCATGTTACTCTGTGGTTTAAATGGATGATCGCTCCCAAGCATATTCTGGGTAGGTCTACAGTCAACGCCAATATCTGTGAAGCTGATGGGTAAGCTATTTCTTGAGTGAACATGTTAAATGACATAGAAACGCTAGGTATTCAAAATCTTTTTGCTGTTAAAACTAAGAAATGGAGAAAAAACTAAAACACAACACAGATACAATAGAAAACAGTGCAGAGAAGAGAGCATCTGCACAACAAAGTAGGGCATTGCCACTGTATTGTAGAACACTAGGCTAGTGTGTAATGGTTTTCAGCTCTCTGAATTGAGGCCACACTTTTAAGGTCAGCAAAGTGCAGGAAGTGCAGCGGGTTGCAGAATGTTGTCTGCACTTACAGGGCCACGCATTTCTAAACCTCACAGACGTCTAGTCCGAGGTCGACATCAGGGGAACAAATGGGAGCTGATGGCTCCGTTGTTCCGTGTCATCCTCCGTATTCTTTCGCCATACTATTTGGGGACGACAGTATTAAGCACAGCTGACATCATGTACATATATGCACAAAGGCTGAGAGGGGAGTTAAAAAGAAGACCGGCTCGTCCTAACATCCATTAAGACACAAGCTTCACTTATTCCAAACAATGTGATAAGCCCTGTTCCTGTTCCTTTATTATTGCCTTGCCCTGATTCCCCCCGCCTCCCCCTTACCCAGAGTGCTTCTGTGTGCCTGTACGGTTTCAGAACACCACTTTCACTTAGTTGACAGATTATTGTTTGGGTATCCCACGTCCGTCTTTCTTGCCTGTCTATTGTACACGCAACAACATAAGTTCGTAACGAGAGATCGGAAAGGAAATGCAATGTCCCTATTCCTTCTTATTCCTATATTAGGGATTTTTTTTGCCACATTCTTTTCAGGAATGCATTGTTTTAATGCAAATTATAAACCATAAAACCCAATACCCCATTCTGTTAAATTAATAGAATTACGAAAAAAATGTAATGATAGCAATTAAGTCTTGGAAATGCAAATTTTATAGTCAAGGACGATTACCTCATTTATAGCATGTGCTGGAATGATGCCAGACGAAGGTAATTTAGATCCCAGTTGCTCACGGTTACATCATGATGAATGTGCCGGGTATAGAGCCATCGTGTACCTGCAGTCACCCAGCCCTCCATCAGCGAGTAGGGAGGGAGGGGACGGATGAGAAAGACAAATGCTGAGGGACACTTCCCTAAAAACACCAATCCCAGCGAAAAAAAACGTGTTCAAACAAACAGAGAAAGTTTGGCGTTACATCTGCTATAAATGACAATGTGGAAGTAGTGAAGATTGTTCTGAGTTTAGAGGAAGTCTGAAGAGGGCACTGCTGCATTCCTCCCAAGTAGGGACTGCTTTATAATTATTGGTATGGCATGTACATACCTACCTCAACTACCTCGTATCCCTGCACATTGATATGGTATTGGCACTTCATGTATATAGCTTCATTCTTGTGTGCTTTTATCTTCTTATTTAACTCTGCATCGATGGGAACGAGATTTTAAGTAAGCATTTCACTGCAAGGTCTACACCTGTTGTATTCGGCGGATGTGACAAATAACATTTGATTTAATTATTTCCTTCGTAGAAGTATGCATAAAAAATACCACTTGTCCGCCTTGCCTATTTATTCCACAACAGAAAATATAAATAGAGGGCATGTCACAGCAAAGTTTTGAATGATAATAGATTAGACTCGGAGATAGGTTTGATTGAACAGAAATCAGAAAGACAATATTAAGTTAGACCTTTCCCCTACTATGCAGTGCCCTGTTAACCTGATGTTTATCACCTCAGATTAAAAATTGAGGGGCCCCGATGACATTTTAAAAAACGGCAGGATTTTTAAAAGGTACCAACGTTTGGATGCGTAAAATACTCACATTAGTTAATTATTTGAGACGACGGGCATAATGGAATGAATCTTTTATAAGGCCTAGCCTTCTTATGCCTCCCTCCCATCTAATGACTTAACATTTACATTTAGCACTCCCTTCTGCCAGGAGTGCACCATACCCCTCATGCCCCTCCCCTCATCAACAACCATTACGTTACAGCAGGTCACAACGTTGTGGAACGTTTGGATAGAAATAAACTACAAAGTTAAAATCGTCCTTTTCTAAATTGTAGAATAGAGAATCACATCAGTCCTATTCAAGACATTTCTATCACTAGTAAACGTTTGCCAAATAAACGTTCCCTTTGCTTGGACTGCAGAACAGAGGCTGTAGCAAATGGCATAGGACTGGAGGCTGGTGTTAGTGGCCAGCGTTAGTGTTAGGCCTTAATGCTGGGAGTCAACAGCCTGCAGTGACTGAGCCCCTCCGGCCATGCCTCGCACGCCTGCCAGAGGATGAAATAGTGAGACTATTACGGTGAAGTAGTAAACCTCCACACACTCAACGCACTATCATAATAGAATATTGATTCTATCCGAATCCAGGGCCCTCTGTCCTCGGATGGGGAGAGCACTAAAGGTCATTTGGTGGGGGACAATAATAGACATGTTGCCGAGCACTGGGGATTATTGTGTTAATGTGTGTTAGAAATAGGCTATACACTACAGTACTGTACGTATTCTATGGAAGGTGCAAACATGAAAGTAACGTGACCATGGACTTGATGCCATATTTGATACTTCTTTATTTGTGCTTCTCCATTCTTCTCCTCTATTTACAAACATGATTTTGCTACTATTAGTAGTACTTTTGCAAAGTGCATTCGGGAATGATTAGAAAAACAGAAGTAAACACACTCAGGTAAGTCAATAGAGAAGTGTTATATTCTTTGTGTCACTTACAGCACCTAGAGAATATCCAACATTTTGACCTTCACTGTCCCACATTTCTTCTTGTTCATTACTATTCCAGTTTTTGCAAACCTGCATCTGTCTCATCCGCCGTAAGTAACAGAGAAGCAATCGCAACCATTAATTGTTGATCAGGGCAAAAGCGCCTTTGGAAAAGCGCCAAAGGAAAACGATGACAAATAACCACACCATGCGAACAGCAGTACAAATTTCACCACGAGCATGAGACGTTTATGCTTGATTGGAGCAATTTAATGTTATTTTTGAACATTTATTTTTTACAAATCCTATGAGGACAGTTAAGAAAATTACTTTTTAATCATCTAAGGAGCCGCTGTGCCTTGTCTCTCCAGATGACTCTGTGCTGAAGACTTTCCGCCATTAGGATCCAGCGGCCGTTCTTCGCAAACGGAAAAGTCCTACTTGGGAAAGTCGTGGTTAAGAACAGTAATATTTAGGGAGACAGTCTAAGTTGAAGAAATGTTTTAGTCAACATAGTTAGGATTAGGAGTAGTTTTATGATGAGGCCCAAAACTCTGGCATCCATCTTTGCCAACCAGTAATGTACACCCCACACCTTCCCTCTCAAGGGGCCCAGGAAGGTATGCATCACTAGCCATAGTGACATGCACAATACATTAGGAAATTGAATAATCCCTAACGTGACATTATAGCCCGCACAAACTTAATGATGAATTCTCTTTTTCCAGGCATTTGGAAATATATTCATGAAATTTCAATGTCCAATGAAACAAGTCATCTTTTAACCAGAGCACAAATATGACACATCATTGCTCATTTCTCTTTACGGCCAAGGCGTTATTTTAGTCAAATAAATACTCATTTGTCTTGTTTGTTGTGTTTTTCTCCGCCTTCACGCCACACAGGTCGAGGTTTTTGTTGGAGACCAAATGAAACTGCCATTGTAAGAATCAATTTGATGAGTCTTGTATATACTCTCTACTCAAAGTAATGTGATATTGATTGGTTCCCTCTGACATACTACTCCTCTCTGAGCGAGGATGATTATTGGCTTTTGACAAATTCCAGCGCAATCGTTTCTTTTTTCCTTTGTTTCCCTGCGCCAGTGCCACAGCTGAATCAAACTGAACTTGAATGTGTTTTCCAGTGTTTTGATCACACAAAGGGTCACATATATCACCATATTACCACTGTTCTTATCAATAAACAGTAGCATGCCTTCCAAATAAAATCTAAATCTAATCATTCAACATCTGACTACATCAAAAGTTACACAACGAGATTTGCATTCAAATACATGCAATTCTAGACAGGCATCTCACAGGAACACACAGGCGCAACGCTAAGTTATTACATTTCATATTTTGCAAAGCATTGTGGACATAGCACTGCAAAACTAATACATTATTAAAATACCATATCACCCTCTCCTGTCTGCGCTGGTTATGGATGACAATAAAACAGTCCCAGTTCTGAATCAAAGTGACATGGACCAAAGCAATCATATCCACTGATCTTAATGTGGCCCCCGTGATGAAGCATGGTGGTGCAGGGGCCGGGGAGGGGCCCCGGATCACCTCAGTCACTATTGATTAGTGTGTGTAATAAAGAGAGCGAGACAGTTGGCCCCACTGTGGACATGGCTCACTTGGCAACTGCTTTAACAAGGAGCTGGGGGGGGGAGGTTCTACTGAGAGGAGAGGTGTTGGGATGGTGTGTATGTATGGGAGAGATCTAAAGCACTAAATATGCCGATCTGTACATTTTGTGTGTATATGCCTATGGGTGTCTACAGAAATTAATACATGAGTGTGTGTGTGTGTGTGTGTGCAGGATCATGTGTGTGTGTATGAGCAAGGTGGATACATATGTGTGTTTGTGTGTGTTCGTGTGTGTGTGTGCTGCAGGCAGCATTCCCCTCTGCGCCGTGCACATGAAAACACCTCACACATGAGGGGCTTGTGCATGGAAAAATCAATAGGTTGGTGATAGAAATATGCTGGAGTCATTCCCCAGGTGAGAGATTGATCTGAGCTCCACTGAGGTTCTCTGTCCAAACTCCAAATAATGGTTAGAGGCCAGCGACCCCAAAAACTCCCCCCATTCTACTGATAATTATGGCCTTAACCTTTCCTGTGACCAGCCTGGGCCTTACAGCACTGGACCAAGCATTACAGTAAATAGACCATGTACTGGGTTACATGAAATCTAAGTAATAAAATACTATATAGCTATATAAATTGAGTGTACAAAACATTAACACCCCCCCCCCCCCCCCCCGCCCTCAGAACAGCCTCAATTCGTTAGGGCATGGACTCTACAAGGTGTCGAAAACGTTCCACAGGGATGCTGGCCCATGTTGACACCAATGCTTCCCACAGTTGTGTCAAGTTGGCTGGATGTCGTTAGGATCCAATCAAATTGTATTTGTCACATGCGCCGAATGCAACAGTTTGAAGTTGACACAAACCATTGTGCCTGGCACCTACTACCATAGCCCGTTCAAAGGCACTTAACTATTTTGTCTTGCCCATTCACCGTCTGAATTGCACAATCCATGTCTCAACTGTCTTAAAAATCCTTCTTTAACATGTCTCCTCCCCTTCATCTACACTGATTGAATTGGATTTAACCGGTGACATCAATAAGGGATCGTAGGTTTCACCCGGATTCACCTGGTCAGTCTATGTCCTGGAAAGAGTTTTGTCAACTCAGTGTACATTGACTAACACTTATGGAGAATGTATGTGAGGGATATCATGAAGGCTTGTAATGTACATCAAGTAAAACTGTGGTGTGTCTCTTTTTCCATGCTGGCTCCTTCACTTTCTTTGTTGATGTTTGTCTCTCGTTCACTCAGGCCTGGCAGGGGAAAAATGCAAGCTGTCGTTGCAGAGCGGGGCTGATGAATACGGGGCGACAGCCAAGCCGCGGCGGCAGCATTAGCTAGCGTGAGTGTTTTTAATTGCTCAACTATGGGCATTCGGTCCAGGTTTCGACATGCCACTGCACCGTCTACTGAAAATATGGCCTCCCTGACAAGCCTGTCATTGTACATAATTATGTGGAGGGAGTCGAAAGAAAATACTTTATGCAAAAAATGTGGCGGGGATGCAGTGGATTCATTAATACTCTACCGTCCGTTTGAAAAAACACGAGAAAAAAGCTACTGGTGTCATCTAACAGTATTCCCAAGAAGAAAAGATAACACTAAATTGAACTGCGTTGTTTCTCCTTCATCACGGGCTGCTACTGCGGTGAACACAATCTATCATTACCTCGCCGTATCAGTAGAAACGGGCCCATTTTGAGTGATGACTTTCCTACAGGAACTAACAGCTGTATGTGCAAATCATGCATATAAATCAATTACCGGGGCCTATGTACTTTAAATGCACCCATTAATTAAGCAATGTCAGATACAATGAACCGTGAAGTTCATTACATTTTTAGCATTCAAACGCTGGGATTATTTGAGGAGGAGAGGATGTTATACCTAATGATTAACGCTAGTTGTGTGAAGCAGGGTAGCTGCCAGCTAGCCTTCAGTAGAAATGTTAGTACACTAGAAACAGATCTCAACAGCTTCCTCAGCAGAATGAGAGAGAGGAGTGAGAGGACGGATGAGAGTTGATCAAAAGGAAGATAAACAAACAGGGATGGTCGTGTGGTTTACATGCCCACATCCAAGGATTCACAGAAAGACAAGACAGGATACATGCATCTCTGCCCAGTCAAGTGTGTCGAGCCATGTGACCCCAGCTCCTCTCACGTGTGGCGTGCAAGTGTGTGTGTGGTATGCGAGCTTTCACATATGTGTGTGTCTGTCTGTATGTGTGTGTGTGTGTGTGTGTGGCATGAGAGTTTGTTTGTTTGTGTGTGTGTTTGTGTGTGGCATGCGAATGTGTGTGTGTGCCGAGCTTGGCCCTGTTTTTCGTGCCAGGCTGCAGTTTTGTTCAAGTCGCTGTGAGATGACAGGGGGGGACATGGGGAGAAAAGGAGAGAGAGCCGGTCGGTCCCAGCTGCCTGCATTAAGCAATGACCTCTGCATAATGAAAGATGGTGAGAACATTTCCTAGTCATTACAAGGTTCCACGTTGTGACACGATTTGCATATTCATATATTTCTTTCCTCCCTAGCTATTTCTTTCCCCCTGTGAGCAGGACATCTGCCTCCGCCACTCTGGAAATAAATAAAGAATTAAATAAATACATTTAAAAAAAACACTCGATCCATCCAGATGCTTGCAACTCTTCAAAAATACACCTTGTATTTGTTATGGCTTAAGCACCAGAGAGATGTTTCAAGGGTCAGTGCCAGTGGAGTAGAATGCATGGTTACAAAGGGTCTAGAGCACATACCCATTCTACTAACTCTATTTCTATGCTCTATATCCTGTTGTTACACCATATGACCGACTTTTCCCAATGGTAGTAGACGGGTGTTTCTGGTTACCATATGATCTGTCTCTTTTTTAACAAGTTGAGTTAAGCTAAGTGGGCAAATGGCACAAGACATGTAAATGGTCCACATAACAGTAGCCATATGGTGAGGAACCATAATCCCCAGAATGGTGTCTATTATGCGTTTTTTGTTACTCTGGATTTTAGAGTGGCCTAATTGCACATTTCCACAGTAGAAATCTCCCATGGTTCAGTGAGATTGTTAACTAACCTTTTTAGTTTTTAGAAAATATCGGTATGAGCTAAAAGGCAAAATTATTATGTGTTACAGTGGATTTTAGAGCAGCCTAACTGTATATTTATTCAACATTATATTGTGTATATGAATAAACTTCCCCAATGACCTCAGTTAGTTGAGCATTGATACTATTGTGGATCTACAGTGGACATGTTAACATGGTGCTACGATGCCACAGTATATGTGGGGAAAAACAGTCTCGTTAAAATTCAGAGTCCATTTTTTCACATGATGTTTAAGATTCTTACAGTATCTTCACAGTGGTTTGAGACATCAATATAACAAACAATATCCATGTAAATATTTATATGAATTGAATATGCCTTCAAAAGATGTCTGCTGTAAGCCACAGGTTCTCTCTCTGATCTAAGAGGGCTCACCACAAAGAAAAGTCCTTCTACTTACTGCATTACAATTATATTTAACATCAAACAACTCTCAACGGCGCAGATGAAGTTGTCAAAACACTAGAATAGTCATACACGATTAAATGCAACGTTGTTCTTCATCAAAAGAGACTGAGATAATCAGAAACACCTATTGACAGTAAAGTATATATTTAAATCAGTTTTATTTCATTCAAATGAATCGAGCAAATGGCAGGCAAGCAACACAGCAGCCTACAGAGTTGCCCGGTGTCTACCGCGCCGAGTAACGATCACAGCAGAACTTCTGAACACAAACTGTTTAATGTGAATACCACAAGCTGAGGGGTACATAAATATAGAATTAGACAAAATGTTAAAATGTTGTTTTTAGTTATTTTTTCTCTACACCCGCCCCACCCCACCCCAACGAGCAACATCCCCAGGTTTGAGGACTATGCAGATGTACGAGCCTACTTCAAAAAGTTGCAGTTCCCTTATGATAGCTCTGCAAAAAGGCTTTCTTTTAACTTAAATCAGCAAATGTGAAGCAGCGCAGACCTAAGGGCATCTTTCTCTCTTTTCTCCCCCTGAAAAATAATTGCTCCTAGGGATCGATTTGAAATTTAAATTGTGGTGAAATAGTGTTTGTCATTAGCAATCAAATATTTGAACCGTTGGAATACCTTTTGTCCTCTGGTGAGAAATATTGCACAGGGCATATGAGTATGTTGATGAATTATATATAGGTGTGGGTACTGCTCAGCATCCCCTTTTGAAGCAGAACAAACGGCCATAACAAATGAAGGAAAAAGGAAAAACAGACCTGGTAGGGGAAAAGATTTGTCATCGCGTTTATAAGAAATGAATATGTATGAACTAAAACATACAGCTAGACAAATACAATATGATTATTTGATGTATGGACGTGCACGGTTTAATGTCCATGAGCAGTACAGTTGCAATACATCATATGCAAACCAATCATACAGTATGTACTGTATTAACTAAGTGTTGTCCACTAATACAGAACAACACAATATAGACATGACACCACAAACACATCTTCAGATACTGATCAGATAGAAATCTAATTTAATCTGAATTCACGTTGTTTAAATAATGACATCATTATGACAGTAAATAACAGTCACTGTATACACCACTACAACTTCTGTATATTTGAGACCCAAAACAACTGTCAGTGGATCTATAGAGCAGATAGGGACTAAGCCAGACCAGACCCTGATGGTGGATAAACTGAACCAAAGATAGTCCAGACAGAGAAAAGGAGTGTGTGTGTGTGTGTGTGTGTGTGTGTGCGTCTGTGTGTGTGCATACGCTTGTGTACGTAAATGCTTGTGTGCGTTCACATGTGCCTCAGTGCGTGCGCATGTATGTGTGCCTGTGTGCATGTGCGTGTGTGTGTGAATGGGTCTTCCTGTTTCCTGATTGACAGACAGTGACAGGGTGCTCTGCTCAGCGTTCATTAGAGGAGCTGATTGAATTGGGGGGTGTGGCGCTGTCACTCTTAATGGAGTGATCTCTAATTGGAGCAGATTAGCTTCACAGGCTTCTGGGTAATGTCAGGGGCAGGAAACCAGAAAGCAGAGAGGCTGTAAGAGGACAGTGTATGGATCACACAAAGGGGCTAGACTGTACATCATCACAACTCTAGCCTCTTCTGCAGCCGCCTGTACTGTAGACTAGAACACTATACAGCAAAGACTGATGAAGGCCTTAGGGTCAAAACGTTGGATAAGAAAACAGTGTGGGGGTAGCCATCTTTCTTTCAACACTACAGTTTGGAGCGGTGCACTCCCAACACCATTCCTTCATTCATACAGACCTTTAGCTTGTGTAAGACACTAACAGAACACTACAAATAATGATCTCTGTACAGTAAACCTGGCCCTTTCTTTCTCGGGAAAAGAGGTTTGATAAGGCGGTGGTCCAACAGCTTCTGGGGTGTACCAGAGAAGAGAGAGAACGCTAGCCGGCTGCTTGTGTCTGTCTGTCTGCTGCACCGTGTGTATTGCAGCAGCCCCAAGTCATGGCTATGATGGTTTATACATAGAGGTGTGGAGCAACTTCAAGGCCAAAAGTAAGGTATAATGAGCACCCAGGCCGGTTCACAGTCCCAAAAGGACGCGGCCGGCTCTTCGACAAGTTGGGGGTGCGATAACGGCCGACCATAAAGAGGAATCATTATCAATGAAAATGACAGGTTATTAAGGTCTGATATTAGGGCCTATATGGTTTAGTATGATAGGTTATCTATAAAACCTCTAGAGCCGGCCCACGCCAACAGACTCCATCTCGAGCGCCCAGTGCCACCGACACATGTTAATAAGCTCACAACCTTTAATTAAGCAATATGTATAAGTAGACGGCCATTACTGGCTGATTTGTGGCCCACTTTGTTACGTCAAGCACCGGCCACCAGACACATATTCAATACAAATCAACCCGGGCCTGAATATCATCCAGCTTAATGTGGGCCCAATATTGATATTTTATCACTTGGGCCCTGATTGGTGACTTTTAGAATTGTCATTTTTCATTGTGTTGGGGCAGTAATGAAGACCTAATGACCCTCATTCATTTGGCACACGGAATCATTACTCCACTTCACATTGTTTATTGGATAATGAATAGCCCTATCTGCATAGGCAGCCAATTTATGCCTCCTGATTGTGACTGTACTGTATATGTGATGATGTGAATCACACTGCCCAATGGAACTGTGTTACTATGACGTGAACTATGTCACAAAGCTATACATCACAAAAGGGACGAGCATCCTCAGGGTTCGATACTGCGACCAAAACATACTGCGACCGTTTGACTTGGCAGTGTGACACACTTTTTTAATTGATCGCAAGGGTGCCAGTGAAAATCTTCTACCTGGTCACATTACATTTTTTTTTATCATCATGTTTTATTCAAACAGCAATTTGCAGTTGACAAAAAATAGACCTACTTCTGAAGAGGCAGCAAATGCACAGAAATGCGCCTGTTTGTGTGCGTCAAGGAGGTTTTGAAAATCCTCCAGGCCAGTTGATCATCCCCGTCAGTGGCCCGCTTGGGTCAGTGAAAAAAATATTGTAATAATGACATTTTTAATCTAGGCTATATAATTGAAAAAATAAATAAACAGATGGATACGCAAAGCTATTAATTTGTTATGCCGATTCCTTATCACGCGCACGCTGCACACATACAGTACCAGTCAAAAGTTTTCCAGGGTTTTTCTTTATTTTTTACATTGTAGAATAATAGTGAAGACATCAAAAATATGAAATAACATATATGGAATCATGTGTTAACCAAAAAAGTGTTAAACAAATCAAAATATATTTTATATTTGAGATTCTTCAAAGCAGCCACCCTTTGCCTTGATGACAGCTTTGCACACACTTGACCAGCTTCATGAAGTGGTTTCAATTGAGCACAACTGAATGCATTTCAATTAAAAGGTGTGCCTTGTTAAAAGTTCATTTGTGGAATTTCTTTCCTTCTTAATGCATTTGAGACAATCAGTTGTGTTGTGACAAGGTAGGGGTGGTATACAGAAGATACCCTATTTGGTAAAAGACCAAGTCCAAATTACAGCAAGAACAGCTCAAATAAAGAAAAAGAGAAACGACAGTCCATCATTACTTTAAGACATGAAGGTCAGTCAATACGGAACATTTCAAGAACTTTGAAACTTTCTTCAAGTGCAGTCGCAAAAACCATCAAGCGCTATAATGAAACTGGCTATCATGAGGACCGCCACAGCAAAGGAAGACCCATAGTTACCTCTGCTGCAGAGGATAAGTTCATTAGAGTTAATTGCACCTCAGATTGCAGCCCACATAAATGCTTCACAGAGTTCAAGTAACAGACACATCTCAACATCAACTGTTCAGGACACCAATAAGAAGAGACTTGCTTGGGCCAAGAAACACGCACAATGGACATTAGACCATTAGAAATCTGTCCTTTGGCCCGATGAGTCCAAATTTGAGATTTTTGGTTCCAACCCCCGTGCCTTTGTGAGACAGAGTAGGTGAACGGATGACCACCGTGAAGCATGGCGGATGAGGTGTGATTGTTTCGGGGTGCTTTGCTGATGACACAGTGATTTATTTAGAATTCAAGGCACACTTACCCAGCATGGCTACCACAGCATTCTGAAGCAATATGTCATCCCATCTGGTTTGCACTTAGTGGGACTATCATTTGTTTTTTCAACAGGACAATGACCCAAAACACACCTCCAGGCTGTGTAAGGGCTATTTTACCAAGGAGAGTGATGGAGTTCTGCATCAGAAGACCTGGTGTCACGTTTAATCCCGCTCTGGAGCTCGACGTTGCCAGTTGTCTCATCATTACGCACACCTGCCACCATCGTTACGCGCACCTGCGCCTCATGACACTCACCTGGACTCTATCACCTTCCTGATTACCTCCCCTATATCTTTCACTTCCCTTGGTTCTTTCCTGAGGCGTTATTGACTCTGTTTCTCTTTCATGTCTGTACGCTTTTCGTGTTTTGTACTCTGTTCTATTTATTATTACATTTGCACCTGTACTTGCTTCCCGACTCCCAGCGTACACGTTACACAAGGCCTCCACAATCACCTGACATCAACCAAACTGAGATGGTTTGGGATGAGTTGGACCGCAGAGGGAAGGAAAAGCAGCCAACAAGTGCTCAGCATATGTGGGAACTCTTTCAAGACTGTTGGAAAAGCATTCCTCTTGAAGCTGGTTGAGAGAATGCGAAGAGCCTGCAAAGCTGTCATCAAGGCAAAGGGTGGCTACTTTGCAGAATCTAAAATCTAAAATATATTTTGATTTGTTTAACACTTTTCTGGTTACTATATGATTCCATATGTGTTATTTCATAGTTTTGATGTCTTCACTATTATTCCACAATGTAGAAAATAGTTCAAATAAAGAAAAACCCTTAAATGAGTAGGTGTGTCCAAACTTTTGACTTGTACTTTATAGCCTATTGATGATCTGTCAGGCAGAGAGAGCAAGCAGCTCATCAACAGCTGATTGTTGCATGGAGCAATTCACAGAAGACCAACAGCGGTAGGAAAGATGTTCCAATTTATGAGAGTAAATGCTAAGGCAAGAATGGGTATGCAAACCAGGTCTTTAAAAAGTTCAAAGTCTCGGTTGAATATTTGCAATGCGCAATTCAGTAATCAGGGAATAGCCTACCTTGAAAATCAGACATTTCCTTTAGGCTATTTGGTCCTTGGAAAGTCATTGAAGTTATGGTTGTCAATTTAGAAGGTCTACTGCTCCAATTTAATTATTCTGTGATTCCATTTCTGATCAGTTTCTATGAGAGATGTAGCTGCTTACCTTTGTTCCCTAATGTTTCAATTGAAGGGATTTGAGCTACTCTGTTGCGGTAAAACAATGTGCAGTTATTACATTTGAGTAATTTAGCAGACGCTCTTATCCAGAGCGACTTACAGTAGTGAGTGCATCTATTTTTGTCATTTGTTCTTACTGGTCCCCCGTGGAAATCGACAACTCAAGCTACACAGGACTTATTATGAGCAAGACAACATCGAATGTTGGCTTCAAATTGGTTTTCCATACAATGCATTCCATTACAAAGGGAAGTTTAAAACATGGTACAATAACACCTCAATCATACTCCAACATCTCAAATGGCGAGACTGACTAGCTACCAGATGGACAGACTCCAATAGTGTGTTTGTGTCAGACAGACTAGCTACCAGATGGACAGACTCCAATAGTGTGTTTGTGTCAGACAGACTAGTTACCACATGGACAGACTCCATTAGTGCGTTTGTGTCAGACAGACTAGCTACCACATGGACAGACTCCATTAGTGCGTTTGTTTCAGACTGACTAGCTACCACATGGACAGACTCCATTAGTGTGTTTGTGTCAGACAGACTAGCTGCCACATGGACAGACTCCATTAGTGTGTTTGTGTCACACAGACTAGCTACCACATGGACAGACTCCATTAGTGTGTTTGTGTCAGACAGACTAGCTGCCACATGGACAGACTCCATTAGTGTGTTTGTGTCAGACAGACTAGCTACCACATGGACAGACTCCATTAGTGCGTTTGTGTCAGACAGACTAGCTACCACATGGACAGACTCCATTAGTGTGTTTGTGTCAGACAGACTAGCTACCACATGGACAGACTCCATTAGTGTGTTTGTGTCAGACAGACTAGCTACCACATGGACAGACTCCATTAGTGCGTTTGTGTCAGACAGACTAGCTACCACATGGACAGACTCCATTAGTGTGTTTGTGTCAGACAGACTAGCTACCACATGGACAGACTCCATTAGTGCGTTTGTTTCAGACTGACTAGCTACCACATGGGCAGAATCCATTAGTGTGTTTGTGTCCACATTATTCTGACATTTTAAAATGTAAAAATAATTTGAATTTCAATGCATAATGCCATTAGGTAGGCCTACATATATATTTTTTTTATCATTACTTTTAAAGTGGTAATGCATACTTTTTTGTTGGCATACATTTTGGGGAGAGTTTTTTCCCAACAATTACATGTCAAATTTAGGTCCCTGAAAATTACAATTAAGTGCTTGAAACAGTCCTTGAATTTGAATTGCCAATGTCTGTACGAACCCTGTATATGCTACTTGCTCACCTTCTATTGAAATTATGTATGCATCATTCCCTTTTCTGTCAGATCTTGACCCAGGCCAGTATTTTTTTACATTCGGGCCAGTAGACACGCCCTGCTGTGCGCGGTGCGCATAGGGCCTATATGTCTAACACTGTGTAGCAGTTAGTGATGTTATCGATAGCCTCCCGTTTTCAGGTAGATGTAAAGGCAATTAAAAGGTAACTACAAAGTAGCCTATGCCTACCTGGCAGAATCAATCCTGTGGCCATTTGTTTTGAAAACTCCATCACAAGTGCACTACAGAAACAAACACACCGGTCTGGCTGGTGCACACCTGAATTTAAAAAACATTTTTCACAGACCTCAAAAATGGTCCCCTGATGCGGTTTAAGCATTGTTGTGGACTTAGAACATCCCATTTTGTGATTCTTAAGAGCCAAAACCTGAAAAACTGGGTCAAATCACAGTCCTCCCCATTTTTTGTTGTTGTTGGTGGTATCGTTTTGGTATCTAGTATAGTTTTTTCAAATTCTGCCGCCTAGAGGATTTCGCAGAAAAGAACACATGGCACTTTGAAATCTGCACATTATTTTAAGTCTCTTTTCTTTGAACACAAGGGCATGCTAGTTTAAAAGATGGCTAGTCATGATTAGCCTGGTTCTGTAAGGAATGCAGGCACATTTTGGGACACAGGCCAGGTCATTAGCGATTATCTTTTTATTTTTGTTAGTACGATCAAATCATGTGCTGGTGCCTCAAGTGAAAAAGTTGTTAGCACCAGTACCTCCAGTGGAAAAAGCTCTTGTAGAAGCCTGATTCTAACGGAACCATCTCTATGTGTATCATCAGGAACAATTTCAACTGTTCTGTGAGTATGCTTGAGAGTGCTCATAAACACATTCTGAATTGATCCATCAGTCACTGTCCATCACTGAGGTACAGTATGTCTATAGTCCCTGTCCATTCATATGGTGTGGCCGGTTGAGGTGATAGTTGTCTATTGTCTATATAGTGGTATGTGTATAATCCCTGTCCTGTCAATTGGTGTGGTCGGTTGAGCCTTAGGTGCTAGTTGTCTATTGCCAGGGGTATGTCAATAGTCCCTGTCCCTTCAGTTGATGCGGTCGGTGGAGGTGCTAGTTGACAGTACCTGGGTGTCCTCTCCTGCTTTGTTTCATTTCACAGTGACATTAGTGGCTAAGGCCTTGCAATGCAGCTCGAGCCATGCCCACTGTCTCCTACTGGCTCGACGCGATGAGTACCTGAGGGCACGGATTAGGCAATAACACTGTTTAAACACACAACATTACACAAACAACCATTAAAACGCCACACTACACAAACAGCCATTAAACAGTGCACAGGAGTGTTGGACTCACGCCAAACAGGCTTCCTCCTTTTCCTCTCCCTGAGTTGGAGGGTGGAGCTTGGGCCTTCGTCTTCCTGGTTCACCTCTGGTGTCCTCTGACCTGGGCGGGGCATAGTGCTGAGAGGAGGCTCTGCCCCGTCCATGTCACCAATCACCTTCAAGGACACACCATAGACAAAAACAAACTGTCAGACACATTCAAGTGCTGAAGATATTTCAAAAGTTAAATGTTTCTATATGCGAGTTCACTACCATTGTTTTAATGTTTATGCAGTAATTTGCAATTACAAAATATTTAAGACTGGGAATTTCAAAAAAGATTGTGCAGAAAGAATTAACACAGTTCCACGTTTTTCAAGTAAACTTCAAAAAAATATCCCACAAATCTCCCCAAACTAGTGTTTGGATAATTAGACGCGATACACTTTTGGAAAAGGTCTTCTCGCAAAGCTGATATGGCTGGCAGGGAAAGCATTAATCTCTTCATGCAACATACAAAGACCAAGGACGTATCCTTCCCCGGCACCGAACAGCAGATAGCAGAACTCACTTCCTGTATAAATCATGTTCATATTTCTGAAGGCTCAGGATGACCTCATAGCCAATGAAGCGTGCTCCGAGGCTCCGAAGCGGCAATCAAACATGCGGCCGGGGGGGAAGAGGGGGTGCAGGAGGGAGAATTGATGCAGTTTGTCAATTAATGTTGCTGCGAGGTGTTTTTTAAAGGTTAACTTCTTCATATTCTGAATGTGAAATTAGGTCAATATTGGCGAGCGCGGAGTCATTTGTGGACGAGGAGCGCTGAGTCATGGAAAGTGAAGACAAAGAGTTCTGGGTAATGGGGGTCTGATGGCATATTACACCAATGAGGAGGCCCAGTATTGAAATGGCATCTCTCCCCCTCTTTCTGTCTCTGTTCATCACATGGGCTTGCGGCGAATTGTAATTATATGGGAATCACCCCTCCTAGGTATAACTCAAGAACAGTACAGTCATACCTAGCTACGTTAAGTTAATTAAGTATGTAGTATTGAAATAAGTTGATTGTGAGTGAGGAAGTCTAACGTCAACAATGGTTAAAGGGCACAAGTGGAAAAAGACTTCAAAAGCAAAAGAAACACAATGATGAAATTGCACGGAACGGTGTTTTTATTTACAACGTAGTTTAGATGCTTATCAGCGTTTTTCCAAGCCATAAATAATCTGCGGAGAAGTAATATTCAAGCTGTTGGAGCTTTAGTTGTGCATCTTTAATGGGACTTTCACAGAAGCTGATCCAGGGCTCACATATGGAAGAAGGAGATGGTACAACAGCACAGTTGGTTACTCAAATCGTTATTTTTTGGCAGGCCGTAGACACTTAAATGCTAGCCTGGGAGGAAAAAGACAGGGAAACATAAACCTACTGTGGTTTTAGTAGGGAACATAATGACTTTGCCCACATTCATTTCGTCGGCCATATTGTTTCCCTCAGATGGAGCTGTTATGGGCCCATCTCAGAAGTTGTTTTGTTATGAGGGCCCTACTGGAATCTCAACGGTTGTTGAGAGTGATGCATTGTGAGTTTGCAGCTGGCAAACATCTGTTTATTCATGATTGTTTGAGAAGTACTTTTTTTTTTTTTTTAAACACTCCACCACCTTTAAATCCTTTTGGCAAAGTATGCCAATGGGACTGTTGCTTTTACTATTCTTGCTGCACTACATTTGTTACCATTTCCCAGCATGCCGTGGTTAATATTAAAGGTAAAATAGTAGATGCCTTCCAGGTTAATATTACAGGTAAACATGGTTCGACCAATTTCCATAATTTAAATGCAATACATGATGGGCCCTGACCACAAACTCTTAGAAAAAAAGGTGCTATCTAGAACCTAAAAGGGTTTTCCCCTTTTTGGTTCCAGGTAGAACCTTTTTGATTCCAGATAGAACCCTTTTGGGTTCTATGTAAAACCCTTTCCACATAGGGTTCTACATGGAACCAAAAAGGGATATCCTATGGGGACAGCCGCAGAACCCTTTGGGACACTTTTTTCTGTGTCTGTACATGACCTTTAATACTAAAAACCAGATGGATACAGGTGCAGGAATCACATGGTTTAGCCAAATGAATATTCAATATGTGCATGCAAATTTTTTTTTGCTTAGTCATGGACCGCTACCCCCCCAATAACAATACAAATATACACACCAAACTGCTGTATTACACTGTAAGTGTCTATAGCTCAGGGCACCTCTCGGAGGGCTTGCTTTTCTTAGGTGTTCGTTTATATTAATTTTGAGTGTAAATTGTGGTTAATATGCAAAAATAAGAACCCTGGAGCAGTGGTCATGTTAGTCTAAGGCTTTCCCTGGTCCTCGAGGGCTTGGCTGTCCAGGACATTGCCAGAGAAAAACAGACCTCTTATGTGGAAATGAAGCATCCGTCAATATTGCTTCAGTAAACAAAGGAAGGCCTCCTTAAGTAGTCGGACGAATCCTTTAACCGACGGAGACAGAGGGGAGACTGACTGTTTTTCACAGTTCAAAGAAGTCAAATAAATACTGCTATTGTAAGTTGTCTCATTCTCCAAGCATCAGGACTGAATAATGATGACACTGTAGGTCACAGCAGGTAGTCATTCCTAAGGGTTAATGGGCAATCATTTACAGGAGACAGGAACCTGTTCCCATATCTGTCACGCCCTGACCGTGGAGAGCTTTTTATGTCTCTATTTTGGTTTGGTCAGGGTGTGATTTGGGTGGGCATTCTATGTTCTTCCCCCCTATGATCTGTATTTGTGTGTGTTTGGCCGGGTGTGATTCTCAATCAGAGGCAGCTGTCTATCGTTGTCTCTGATTGAGAACCATACTTAGGTTGCCTTTTCCCACCTGTCTGTGTGGGTAGTTGTCTATGTGTTGTTGCCTGTCAGCACTCATTTTTGTATAGCTTCACGGTTCGTTTGTTATTTTGTTAGTTTGTTTAGTGTTCGTTCTTTAAATAAATTAGTATGTACGCATCCCACGCTGCGTCTTGGTCTCCTCTCTTTGACGGCCGTGACAATATCACAATAACATATCACATTTGAAGATGATAAAGCAATATCATTGAATGGTCAAATGTTATATGTTATATATTGTGATATGGGAACAAGCCTCACTTCAAAATAGAGATTTGTTTCCTGTAAAAATTAACACATAAATATGATGAACTTACACAGGGGGCTTTAAAATACTATATGCGTGGAGAAAGTAACCATATGCACAAGGTATTCTACTCTTTCCCCTTGAATTGTGCAGTCTAAAATATTTTCTTATTGCTCAGGCAGGACTGCCTGAATGTTATTTCTCTCCAAGGAGCTGTCACCTTAAATCTGCAGGCCAGTTTGTACACAGCCCCCCGTCGCATACACAGCCCCCCGTCGCATACACTGACTATATTGCTGGCAGAATTACATAAAGCACTAATAAAATCAGCTCAAGTGTTCTTCCGAGGGCTGGGGATGCCCTTTGGTGATTCCTGGATGTCACTCTATACATAAAACTAGTCTATATATTCAAGGGAGGATTAGTTTGAATATGTAAAGAGGGCCCGTGCTGTAGGGAGAGGGGAAATGAGGGTGGAAAGCAGAAAGATCAGCAAGGCTGGAGAGCTGGCATTATCGCCACCCCCTCCCCCCCTCTCCATCGTACACACACCACAGCCGGGGGTGAGGGGACACGGCTGCCACCGGCGTCACTCTCATGTTCCACCCGACGTAGAGGCGTGGCCGTCATGCCACTATGGGGTGGATGGTGATACCACAGGACATTCTCCTCTGTTTTTCCGGGCAGGAACAACACTCTCTCCCTCTGAGGTAAACAACTGGAATAGGGCCACTGGTTCCTCAACCCTTACCATTAAAGGTGGGTCCGGGGCCAAATGATTTTCTCCAGCAGAAATGCCAAGAGTGAATTGTATTCTTTTTTTTAGGAATTACAGTGACTGTATTTCTGTCTGAGAGATGGTGAAAATGAATATTTCTGCTGTGATTTTCTAAATCCTTCAGTAAACAACTTTACCCAGATGTCTCATTTGTGACACACAGGTTTGGAGGCCACACATGGACACACATTACCACGCACACAAACTCATACACGTGCACGCACACACACACACGAAAAATGAATAGATATGCCACGTTGTGTGTTTACACACATTCTCATCAGTCAAAATATGACGGGACCCATTAGGACGACGCCACACCGCCCGAGAGCTAACTGTTGATGCAGCTCCGGCATTAATCTCTTTTTTCCTCTCATTTGACTTTTTTCGGGATGGTGATGATCCAGGTTGCTCTCGGGGGGATCGGGGGAGTTCATTCATGTGCTTGCAGTTGTTACAAAGCCGAATCAGTGGTACATTTAATTAGACAGCCAATCTGTGCGGCAGTCTGCTCCGTCCTGACTGACTCAGGGTAGGAGTGTGCGTGGCCGAGGGCAGGGGAAGGCAGGAGTTGGGAGAATGCGTGCAGCACCCAGTATTCTAGAAACCAAATAAAGACGGGCGTTAGCATGGGTGCAAAATAAGGGAATAGCAGTTGTGGCGGATGCTCATTTGGTGAAAAATACAAGTGGGGAGTTAGCATTGGTGCTAGCTGGGAGAATCATAACAGTCATGCCAGTGCTCATTTGGTGCTACTTTGAAAGGAGAATGGAGAATCCTTCCTATGGCCATAGCACCTTCTTGTTGTCTGTGTGTGTAGCATTGCTAGGGAGGTGTGGCGAGACTTGTACGGTTCCTTTCCTCTCACTCTGAGTCACAAAGGAGAGGAGTGGCATGCTAACCTCTTCTCTCTTTTTTCCCTTCCCTCAATGTCGCTCTCCCCTGCGTGTGTGAGTGCATGGTGTGTGTGTGTGCTTCTGCTAGGTCACACACTGAGGAGAGGATGCAGTGCAGTTTCACTCTTCCTCTCTCCATCCCTCTCCATCGTTCTGTCTTTATCTCTGGTTATAAGTGAGAGGAAGAGAGAGAGGTTATAAGAGGGAGAGAAAGAGAGAACGTGCGAGAGAGAAAGAATGAAAGACAGAGAGAGGCAGCTGACTACAAAGGAGAGAGAGAGAGAGAGAGAGAGGGAGAGAGAGAGAGAGAAAGCACAGTTAGGGTTAACCTACCTCTAGGATGGCACCGTCCGGCTGGCGTAGGAAGTGCCTGTAACGGTGGCGCTGCCCGCTCAGGTAGAGGGTGTAGACAGACACGTGGGTACTGCTCTCACCCCCTGCAGCGGGCACGGCCCCATGAGGGTCACCCCTGGGGGGGGCACAGCCCGCCAAGGGGCCCTCCTCTGTCCAGATGTAGTCATACACTGACACCTAGTGAGACACACACAGGGGCCCCGTCAGCCTCATTACAGACCCCCCAATACACACACGCACATACACACAGATAAATGCAGGCATGCACACACACAGACACACTAACTAGACACTGTCAGGAGCTTGTCAAAGCAGTCAGGGTTCATTCCCTCTCTACACCAACAGAGAGAAAGAGAGAGAGAGAAGGGGGGAGGGAATGGGGATGAGGGAAAGAGACAGGTTGTGTGCGTGTAAAATAGAGGGAGCGAGAGAGAGAGAGAAAAAGAAAGAGGGAGGGAGAGTACAACAGAGTACACAGGGTTTAGTGAAGCATACCTGCACAAATGCTCACTTCAACGTAATTATACCTTGCCCTGCTTGTGACCACAGCTCAGCGCTCTTAAAGAATTAAAACCCAAACAGTTGACAGTAATCCTCTGTAATTTGCTGAGCCTCACATCCAAAGATGAGCACCGTCCGAAAAGGAAAAGAAGGTAAGAATGCTGAGGATCAAGTTGCCAAACACAAACACAACTCACATTATCAATCGAGGCATTGACTTATAACATGTGGCTGCACTCTTCTTATTTCTTGTCAAGAAATATGGACACAGGAAAGGAGAGAGAATTTGTATGCTACGCATGCTAAGCTGCTATAAGCCAATTGGAAATGCTACAACGCTTTCACTAGTTCTGTGGGGAGTGATCGTGCAGCAGGTAAGGGAGAAGGGATCAGGTTGTACCAGGGCGAGTGCATACACACAACCATGGTGGCGGTGCTGTTTGTGCGTGACGCTTCTGCCTGTTCTGCCGCTGCACCTGTAATGCACTGCCCTCCTCTATTAGGGCAACACAGGGAGCTAGCAGAGCGTGTAACATGTTATATAGGTCATGTAACTCGACGGCATCCATGTGTGAAGATCATGGTGCCTCTCTGGCTGATAACGCCTGTTTTTAGAGGCCTGTGTGTTAGCTTGCCCGCCGCCTCACACACAATGCCTCTGAACGACACACACGCAGGTACAAGACGGGGGAACTTTGAGGTAACACAGGCAGACATGGTCGACACACAGACACACCCTCACTTGTGCACACACACAGGCACGTACACACACTAAAAATATGTTCCAATATCAGACAAACACGCATAGACAGAGACAAGCTCAACAACAACTCTCTCCTGTAATTCAAGGCCTCTGCTTCGAGGGTCCTCTAGGCCTCTCTTACCAAGGAGAGAGTGAGCGAGAAAAAAGACAGACAGAGCACCGGGCGGCCGTGCCGGAGTAAAAGGACTCATCCTCTGAGATGGAAACCAGATTTGGGGGACTGACTGACTGTGTGGAGGTGGGGGAGCCAGGCAGGCGGAGGCAGGCCCGCATCCTGCCAGGTTCAGAGCAAGGACCTAATTAAGGCATGAGTCATTCTGTGGAGACACACAATCTCATTCTGTGGACACACACACACACACACACACACACACACACACACACACACACACACACACACACACACACACACACACACACACACACACACACACACACACACACACACACACACACAGTGGAGGTTAAGGCTGGGTGAAAGGCACCAGGAATTTTTTCCCGGCAGCAGAGTTTATAAACTCAAGGTGACCCCCTAATTGGCTCCGTAATTATGATTTGTCTAAGAAAACACGGAGCCAGAAAGCCAACTCATTCACAGGGCCTGAGTGGCAGGGTCACGCTGAAGGAGAGACTTCGTTTTGGGAAGTGTATCGATGTCCTGATTTTCTTCTAACTACATAAACTGTTAGCCAAACAACTCAAGGCAGTTCGAAAACACCCAAGTCATTACCTACTTGTAATTAGACAACTGCTCTAAACACACTGCAGACAGCCTGGAGAGAACGACCTCATTGTCACAAATGTCAAAGAGTCGCTTTGGCTCGAGAGCGGGAAGACCAGCCACAAACATTTAAGGAAGGAAACGCAGGGGGACGCATCTCTTTAACGCCAATTCAGTACTCATTAGGGTAAAGCTGTGCCCTCTAGGTCCATACTATCTTGACTGGTGTGATCTGGTGACATACTTCCCCAATAATCTTCCATTCACGATAACAGGAATTGATTCATTTTAGATTTTTGAGTAGTGTATTTGATAGCTGTTGAGGGAAAACATAAGAAATGCATCAGATGACACAAAACAAGAGATATTTCAATTGTTCTCACTAATACTACATTTCCTTCTCCTGTCTTTAACATTTCCCGTGCCGTGGCCACATTGGCCAATTTGCTGGTGAAATCCCTGTGACAACACATTGAGACAAACATAGAAACGTTTTTGTGTGCAGATGACGGGGATGCCATTTCACTCAGTGCATTATGGTTCTCAGGGTGAATCATATTCTGAGCTGTAGCTACAGGGAGGGGGCGGGAGGGAGGGAGAGAGAGAGAGAGAGAGAGAGAGAGAGAAAGCGAGCGAGAGCATTAGGAGGTTGGTTCCGTTTCTGGCCAGCCTGACTTTTATACGAGCCCAAGTCTGAGTGCTCTCTTCTTCCCCATTGTTCCATTTGATAGCACTAAGTGACTGATTTACATTCAATGCCTGGGTGTAGCAGGCCGACCAGCTGTGGGTTAAGCAGATAGCATTCAAGTGAGCTAACCTAATTTCGACCAATCTTGCCTCGATTTATCGTTGACGTCTACATTTAGGAAATCTGATAGAGTCCGTATCAGTCTCTTGACTCGCATGGGAAGAGACAAGCATTATTTATTTTAGGGACTATAAACAGCAAGCCATGTCTCCCAGCAAGGACATAAATTGTGGTATATGTAGACATTACCGCAAATGCACAGAGGGGTAGATCCAGGAAGTGGGTAGGGAATCTAACAGCAGTCATTGGTCCACTGTTCACAAACAAGTCTGCATGTAACACTAAGAAGATCGCAAATAGTCTGTATTTTTATGTAACTCCATGGTTATACAGTATGAGAGTGTCTATAGTCAGCGAAGTGAGTATTCAAACTAGTAAAGGAATATTTAGTATATCAATTATTTGCATTCAATAATAAATATTTACAAAAGAGCAAGCTTGAACACGTGCCAGTGTTCAGATAAGGAACATAATGAGAGTGGAAGTTAAGACATTTTAATAAAGCTCTTCTATTCAACAGTTTGAGGATGAAATAATTGTATCCCACAATAAAATGACTAAATGCACTACATACCCCCCAAAAATATGCCTTTCAGCCTAATTTTAAAATTGACCCATATGCATACCTAAAAAAATATATAAACTTGCAACTAACAACTAAAAAGAGGGCAGACACATTCGACTGAAATAGAAACTTTCCACTGGGTGAAGCTATTTCAGTAATAACCATTTCAGTAAACTATTTCAGCAAGAGACATGGCTGTGGACAGAGTGATTTTGTATTTAGATAACTCGACCTCGACTCTTTACAAATATCACCGTGACATTTTCACTCCATTTTGTGACGTGTCAATGGTTGTCTAAAACAAGAGGAATTCTTTAATGACCTCATGCTTTTCTGTCCCTGTTGCACAACTGATCCCCCAAACGTTCTACACCCCTGACCTACCGTATCAAAATGTTCATACGACACTTTCGTAATGAAAATGTTTTGAGCTACAGTCTGGCCGTAAGCTGAGACTCATTTGGAGTTGGCTACAACCAACCAGTAGGTCCTGAACCTCCATTTTGAAAACCCCAGCCATAGGCTATGCATCACTAACAACACAGAGCTAAATAATCCCCAGAATGGTGAGTGTGTCTACAGGTTAGGTGGTGCGTGTGAGCGAATGGTGAAGGTTTTCCAGGTAGTGGTGTACTGTATGAGTCATGGGGCTGGAGGTTGGAGAGAGAGGAGAGGCCTCCATAGAAATCTAGACAGACAGGCTGAGCTGTGCTGGCCGTGGTCCAGGAAGGGAGCCTGGGGCCTGGGCACGAGCCGGCCTGTCACCTTCCCTGATCCCTGGATGATTGATCCAAACTAGATAGCCATCATTACCATCCACACTCATCCCTAGGTTCTCCCTCTTCTAGTCTAATTTTACCTCCCATTTGCATGCTCCTTTGGACTAATTAAATCTCTCTCCCTTCTCTCTCTCTCTTGTCATCGGGATGACAAATAACGCGGTGCAATTTTGGCACATTATTATGTATGAAATGTGGGGCTATAATGTATTCCACTCGGCTGAATATCTCAAGACCCATGTGTAATGAGCAAAACAACAAAACTCGACGGGCACTGCAGCCTGTGTGAGCAGTTCACCTCTCTCTCTGTCTCTCGTTCTCCTCCCTCTGTCTTTCTTTTTATCAAGACAAGAGCCGCTGACCTTCCAATTCAGTACCATCCACCCGCATTTCCTTTTTTTTACCCGAACGCAATTTATATATAGTGACGCCCGCTTCCTTCCATCCACTGGGGGGGGGGGGGGGGGGGGGGGCTTTTGGTTCTCAGTTCTGTCCCACTTGGCTTTAATTTACAGTGGGAAAATAATTAGAATCTCACTTTTGCGAAGAGTGGAGTGAAAATGTAAACAATGCTTCCCTGCGGGCGAGTGCTTCATCACGCTGACAGGTGCATTTGAATTTGCCTGGGTGGTGGACAGGCTGGGTTATTTATTTGTCAGTCGCACATGGATGGAGGGTGGAAGCCCCGGCTGGGCTGCCCAGGCTCAGGCTGGCTGCATGGGGCTGATGGGCAGCAGTGGCTGGGTGCTCTGGCAGCTCCTGACCCCCTACCCCACGCTTAATCCATCGGGCTGCATGGCACAACGCCCTGACTGAGCCAGACTACTGTACCACCGCCCAGAGAGGCGAGGCAGGCTAGCTAGCGGTACCAGGGCATGGGTATGAACATACTGTACAGATAGAGGAACAGTGACAACTATTGAGGTGACAGCCATGTCTGTTTCCTTTGTCCACAGACCCTTATCCAGCCACATGTATGTGCACATACAAAAACACACACAGAAAGACACAGCCCCAGTGCCTGGGAGGGGGGGGGGGGGGGACTGTCTCTCTGTGCAGAGGCTCTCTGAGCTGCGGACGGTCACTCCCACACCTCCCTGCCTCAGCACAGAGCTGGCTCAGGTTCAAGGCCTGTTTCCCCAGCGCTGCATTCATTGAGAGGTAGCCAGCAGAAGACTGGGGCCTCCAAGCCTGCTGCTACCGCTGCTGTGTAGATCAAATCAAATTTGAAAGTCTCATAGAGAGTCACTGAGCAGGAATCAGAGAGGGGCCATACATACGCATGGATAACCCAGGCCAACGCCAGCCATTAGAATGGAAATAGAGCCGCTATTATTGCCGGCGACGTCCTCGATACAGGGCCAGTCTGTTTGTGTAATTGGGACAGTTTTAAAATGGTACGGACGCATCTCCGGTGCTCGTCTGATTTGGCTCAAACACGCTGTGTCTGGTTAAATGCACAGACGACCAAGACAGGCAACCGATTGGCATTACGTACAGTAGTGCACACAGTAACTACACTGTGGCTGATTCAGTACAGTACTTGTTTATTTTGGTCCATTCACCCTCATTATTGTGCGTATGGTGCAAGAGGCAGTTTTGTCTTTATCTACTTGGATATACCTAGGTGCATATACACTACAGTATGGTCATAAAACTACACTCAATATCAGCTCCTTTTCAAATTGGACTTCTAGAAAAAGGTAAACAAGCAACAGTGAATATTTACATAGTCTGCATAAACTGAATAACTTTCTTAGCGAGATAGCATCTCTTGCTCGAGATGATCCAAGAAATAAGATATGCATAATTCACTGTTACTAATCTCCTTTTATCTGGTAGGGGGAAAATAACGGCAACTCATTCCACTAACAACTCCTGTAGAAGCACTGCCCCACTTCCAATAGCAGTAACCCCCCACTTAGTACCAAGGCTCAACCACTGGGGCCTTGAGGGAGAAGGAAGACAGTTTCTCCAGGTTTGTTGTGTTGTTGTGGTGGTGTTAAGGCATTAACTGAGAGAGATGAAGGTGACATCTGATCCATCTAATGTTTGATCTACAGATCATCCATAAGGGGACTATCCCAATAAAGTGACACCATAGAAGCTACATGGAAAGTCAACCCCTCATTAACGCATTAAGTGATGACAAACATAATGGTTCATTTGAAGATTTCTTCATGATGTACCACATACCTATAGTCAATGCCACTGTACTTTGTACCATTGGATATTGAGATGCCCCCCAAAAAGGGGCCAAAGTGAAACATCTCTCTTGATTTTCTCTCCGGCCACTTACAAGTGGCTTCATTCCAATCGGCCCTTCAAGGCTTCAGAGGATGATAACTGCCGATAACAAAATTAGACCTGGGATTCTCTGCTTATAGCGGGGCCACCTTGACAGTGCAGTGCTGTATATCCATCTATGTGGTTATGGGAGAGATAAGAGATATTAAAGTCCCTCCAACCTATCTCTCCAGAGGATGTCATCATCCATCCTGTTAAGACGAGACACCTGTCACAATCAGCAGGCCTGCTCCCCCCTGGGCCACAGGACACACTCAAGGTCACACTCTTTAAAGCAACTGAGGAGGAGGAGGAAGAGGAGGAGGGAAAAGACTAACAAACGCATGGTCAGAAAGTAAAAAGGGCAGATGGCTTCACATGCAGGCTGGTTCTCATAGTGTCGTAGGATCACAAAGAAGGATATGCACTTTTATTAATAGTACTGCTTTTAATAATGCTAAAATGAAATCCAGATTTAAGACAACCGACTCTCCACCACCAAGTCCACCACTTTCTAGCGATACATTCCTGCTTCATGTCAATTGTGCCAAAATGTTTGTTCTTTAAATACTCTTCAATGAAGCAAACTGTTATTATTTAGATTAGTGACCACATCCCATTGGACTCCAACCTAGGCAAACTTTCTCTGCTAATCCTCCGATATAATAATTTCAAACTACAAGACAAATTAGACTCAGCCAGTGTGCAAAACACAAAAAAATGGTGCAAGATGAGCTCTTTAAAAATCCCATTTGCTCTTCTGTGTGCCGCTGAAGAACACTCGTTCACTCCTCGCCGACAGTCCAATTTGTTCCTTCTGGTTTGCATTATGGATGGCAAGTGAACGGGCCGGGATCCATAAGAGCTGGGCAGGCAGAGGGAGGGAGAGGCAGGCAGGCAGAGGGAGGGCGAGGGAGGGAGGCAGAGGCAGGCAGGCAGAGGGAGGGAGGGAGGGAGGGAGGGACAGGCAGAGAGGGGCAGGCAGAGGGAGGGAGAGGCAGGCTGAGGGAGGGAGGGAGGGAGTGGCAGGCAGAGGGAGGGGCAGGCAGATAGAGAGGCAGGCAGGCAGAGGGAGGGAGGGAGTGGCAGGCAGAGGGAGAGGGAGGCAGGCAGGCAGAGGGAGGGAAGAAGCAGGGAGAGGCAGGTAGGGAGGGAAGAAGCAGGGAGAGGCAGGGAGGGAGGGAAGAAGCACGGAGGCAGGCAGAGGGGGGGAGAGGGAGGCAGAGGGAGGGAAGAACCAGGAAGAGGCAGGCAGAGGGAGGGAGGGAAGAAGCAGGGAGAGACAGGGCTTCAACATGTGGACTCAATTGTGTGGCTTCCAGCTGGACGTTGTTTTGACAGCTGACAGGGCATACAACATATTAGGATTAAATTAAAAGAAAAGTACCCCCCCCCAACATCCCTGAATCTCTACAAGTGCAAAGACACCACTAACTAGAAAACATCCACTTTGTAAAAAAACTGTGTTTGTGTAAGTTTGTATCTGTCTGGCATGTGATGGGGGGTGCTAACCATACAGACCTACTTATGATGTGACGAGTCTCTCTCTCTTCTTCTCTTTCCCTCTTTCTCTCCTTCTCTATTACTCTCTCCATCTCAGACTCCCAGAGAAAAGCCTGCCCAGGGTTAAGGGAGAAGAGATAATAATATCCTCTTCCTGGATTAATGGTGAGGGACATATTAAGCAGAGGCTGACACTCGCAGTAATTAAACGTTCACACGGACGAGTTCAAACACGAGACTCTCTACCGATGCCTCTGTTTCTATGGGCCTGGGAGGAGACATGGGGAGCACAAAAAGCCAACACAGGGACGGTTCAGTGTCAGAGACACACATAAACTGATCGCCCATTCTTCAGTTTGAGGTGTTACACAATTACAACAATGGCTGCATCTTTTTTTAGGCAAAGGCCTACAATTTCCAAAAGCGAAGCAAAGCAGACACTTTTTACGAGGATCGTCGGCGAATCACGGAGTTGCCCTGGGTGAACGCGGCGATACAAAAAAATGGAGACAGGGCTGCAGCGTTTTGTGAGTAGAGGGGGGGGGGGGTTGCTGAGTGAGTGCTTCTATATATATTTTTTCTTTCTTTAACCATTGTGCGACTGCACCGCTTTCACACATTACTGCCCCCCAAAGTCTGTGACCTTTTCACCAACACAGGCATGTACCCTTTGCAGTCACATCTCATATTGAGCACTCTAATGCAGCGGCGAGTGGAGTGGTTGTGCTCCTGTTCCCTGTGCCTGCCTGGCTGCTGTAGCCCCGGGCCATGGAGGCTCACAGCACTGTCCACTAATAGCCCCCTGTAATTGAAGAAGCCACTCTCGGACCTAATGCGACAGACACACACACACACACACACACAGCCCCCACTCTATGGCAGGGTTGGGTGTGGGATGAGAGGGGTGAAGGGTGATGGGGGAACTGCCCTCAGTGATCCCCATATCTCCCTGCCCCCAACACTACCCCCATCGACTCCAGATGACCCCTCCTGTATTACCGCGGTGACACATCAACTCCTCTCCACTTCCTGTGTTCCTGTTTTGGGTTCCTGTAGGGGGGCTCTCTGGGCCATTGTCCAACTGACAAGCAGTTCCTGGGCTTCTCGTCATGGGCTAACGCTCCCCTGGTTGGGGTGATGGCCTTGTTCCCTTAGCGGTGAAGGCGGTCGTCTCTCGGGGCCCCTATAACGTCTCACTTTACTGTACATAAGTGAAGAGCAGGAATGGGGAAGCCAAATGACAAGGATCAGATAGTGTGGTGAACATCAACAATGTCACGTAGCTGCTTTGGAGTCTTCTGAATCGAGAGGGGTTGCAGCATTGTTTTGAGAAGGATCATGCAGAGGACATTGTTGAGGGGTAAAACAGATTGGCTAAAACCTTTACCAGAGGCTCAGATACCGGATAAAGAGAATAACCATTTCAATGCTCAACTCAAAAGGTTGTTATGGTAATTCCAATGGGTAAGAAGTTACGTCGAGTGAAGCTGAAATCTGATCAAGTGGTAACATGAGGGACCTAGTATAGATTAGGGAGACCACACATCGTCCCCTCTCACATGATTTAGGAAAGAGAAGCACAGTCCAAGTTATCATTAGAGCTCCAATCTGTGCCATCCAAACCTCAACAGGTTTACCCCCCACAAGCATGTTTTGCAAAGCACCTTGGGTGTTCCCCAAATTCGCACAAGGTAACTCATTACGTAGACATACGGAGACAAACGCCGCCGCCACGATGTTGTCGACCGCCGTTCAGTTGCGAAAACATCTCTGGGGCCATCGTTGAGACGACAACTTCCATTAGCACAATGTCACCTGAAACTTCTGGTGAATAACGACGGTGACAATGACTCTAGTGAGGTAGGGCTCTCCTCAGTCACTGTCACAGCCCCCACTCTGACACAACTGTTTGCGTACCTGCTTAAGTATTACCGAAATTAACACCTCCCTTCCAGGTACAGTAATCAAGAGGGTGACGGCAGACAATTAATTAGGTCCATCTGCATCAGTGCTTTTCCATAATTAATGTGCTCATTACCAACTGAGCTCCACTATGAGTTTTCGGTTGCAGTAGACTCCCACAACGGTGTGCTAACCAACTAATGCAGTAGGCAGTTAGCCTGGCTTCTGTTGTAACTTCCCTGGAGAACTAGAACTAGGAAAGGTGCCGATGTAGATGATCTAATCGATCGTAAGCGATGACATCAGCGAGTGGGTGTATCTATCACCCACCATCATAGACACTAGCTAGATGATAAGACTTTAATGAAAACTCATCCTACTGCTTCCTCCGCAAGTGTTCAGATCGAATTCCAACTCAGGTATGAGTGTAGGCCCACTCACCCACTTTGGATCAGCTCAACAGCTGGTGCTTTTATCTGATGCCACCACCTTTAAGTCATATTCAAAGCTTACAGCAATAGAACTGATCGTATACTGTAAGGCCTGGAAGAATAGTGAGGTGTAATATAAAGTTAATTGGTAAGTAAGAAAGTCAAATTAGATTATGCTTTATGATCATGAAAATTACAAGTTTGATAATAATAGGGCCATTTGCACATTTGTTATTGAATGTGGATTCTTCTTTTATTGTTTCAGAGCTGGAGGGAAACATCACATGTACAGTAAAAAGGTAGGAAGGATCGCGTCCCATGTTATGGCAGAGGGCACCCTGAGAGGAAACTGGTTTTAGTCAACGTTGTCATTGGTTATCACTGGTTTTACTCAACGTTGTCATTAACCTCTCTCATTTTCTTGTGTTCAACCATGTACTTAACACACATTCTATCAGAGAGTAAATTAAATATGGCTGCCCTTGAGGCTGTCTTTGTTTAGTTTTATATTCTTGCTAGCATGAACTGTGACTGGGGACTCAAAGATAAATGGTCAGATCAAGTCATTGACCCTTTGTCATCACCTTGCTTGACCCTTAAAACTTTCTATGTCCGTCACACCATCACTATACTGTACCTGTGAATATCAAATTTCCTCTATTTCTTTATCCATTCTTCCCTCCTCTCTTGGTTAATGAAGGCCTCGTGGCCCATTGTTATTAAAATTACGCCCTTCCCTCTCATATTAATTGGGTCCGTAATAAGAAACTCGTTGGATTCATTATTTAATTGCAAGGGCACATTTGGAATACAGTTTCTGAAATGTATTTTTAATGAAAAACACTACATCCTGACCTAATCATATCAACCTTATTCTATCTAATTAAGGATGCAAAAAATCATTAGAGTTGCAAAATATTAGTTTCAGCTCTGTCGGGCTGCTCCCCTCTCTCCTTCATGAATATATTTTTTTCCTGTCTCTGATAAATAGTTAACGAGGGAAAAATGACAAAAATTTGCATGTAGGCAAATTAGTTTAATAGGGATATGTCTTTGCTGAGTTAGGAAAGTGACCCTTTTTTGCACAGGAGAAATTGCTCCAATAATGATGAAATAATGGCACGGCCAATCTTATTTCTGTGAAAAATCGCCGGCCTGAATAATGTAAAAATCATAAAATGCAATAACCCTATATTTTAATCACGCTGGCAAATGTGTTTAATGCGTTAGCATTTTATCAGTTTAATAAAGCCAAATTAGGGACAATATTAAGTATGCTGTAATTGTTGCAGTGCAGCGAGGAAATCTACGTAACGTAGGGAAGACTTAGTAGGACAACTGTGAGAAGCCATCAGGCTACATTAAGCATTTTCTTAATCATAAACTTTGGGCCCTAATTTCTCTCAAAGTCGCCAGAAAAATGGAGGCCCAATTTCTATCCAATAAACAAGCCAAACTAATTAGTATTACTTTACCAACTGTATTAACTGAGACTGTATCTCATGTAATGTTCAGGGAGGTGCATGAGGACGGTTCAAGGCGGGGGGTATAGTCTCACCTCCACATTAGCTCCATCTCATGCTGAAGACACTGATTGATGAACTACACTACATGACCAAAAGTATGTGGACACCTGCTAGTCGAACATCTCATTCCAAAATCATGGGCATTAATATGGAGTTGGTCCTTCCTTTGCTGATATAGCAGCCTCCACTCTTCTGGGAAGGCTTTCCACTAGATGGTGAAACATTGCTGCGGGGACTTGCTGCCATTCAGCCACAAGAGCATTAGTGAGGTCGGACACTGATGTTGGGCGGTTAGACCTTGCTCGCAGTCGGCGTTTCAATTCATCCCAAAGGTGTTCGATAGGGTTGAGGTCAGGGCTCTGTGCAGGCCAATCAAGTTCTTCCACACCGATCGACAAACCATTTCTATATGGACATCACTTTGTGCACGGGGGACATTGTAATGCTGAAACAGGAACGGGCCTTCCCCAAACTGTTGCCACAAAGTTGGAAGCACAGAATTGTCTAGAATGTCACTGTATGCTGTAGCGTTAAGATTTCCCTTCACTGGAACTAAGGGGCCTAGCCCAAACCATAAAAAACAGTCCCAGACCATTATTCCTAGCATTCTCCTGTCATCTGCCAAACCCAGATTCGTCCGAAGGACTGCCAGATGGTGAAGCGTGATTCATCACTCCAGAGAACGAGTTTCCACTGCTCCAGAGTTCAATGGCGGCGAGCTTTACACCACTCCAGCTGATGCGTGGCATTGTGCATGGTGATCTTAGGCTTGTGTGCGGCTGCTCAAGCCATGGAAACCCATTTCATGAAGCTCCCGACTAACAGTTCTTGTGCTGACATTGCTTCCAGAGGAAGTTTGGAACTCCCTAGTGAGTGTTGCAACCGAGGACCAACGATTTTTACACACTTCAACACTCGGCGGTCCCGTTCTGTGAGCTTGTGTGGCCCACCACTCTGCAGCTGAGCCGTTGTTGCTCCTAGACATTTCCACTTCACAATAACAGCACTTACAGTTGACCGGGGAAGCTCCAGCAGGGCAGAAATGTGATGAACTGACTTGTTGGAAAGGTGGCATCCTAAGATGGTGCCACATTGAAAGTCCCTGAGCTCTTCAGTAAGGCCATTCTACTGCCAATGTTTGTCTATGGAGATTGCATGGCTGTGTGCTCGATTTTATACACCTATCAGCAACGGGTGTGGCTGAAATAGCCAAATCCACTAGTTTGAAGGGTGTCCACATACTTTTGTATATATAGTGTATATTGAACTATATTGACTTGTATGGAAAGACTGGCTTTGAATGAATAGGCTTAACCCACAAAAGTTGTTGTGAGGCAATTGGTCTATAGGAAGATCTCACACCTAAACAGACCACAAGAACGAATTGCAAAAATCCCTGAAGCTGGAGACTCATATCTCCCTCACCAACTTTAAGCATCAGCTGTCAGAGCATTGCACCTGTACATAGCCCATCTGTAAATAGCCCATCCAACTACCTCATCCCCATATTGTTGTTTTTTTTGTTGCTCCTTTGCACCCCAGTATCTCTACTTGCACATTCACTCTATCACTCCAGTGTTTAATTGTTCAATTGTAATTACTTCGCCACTATGGCCTATTTATTGCCTTACCTCCCTAATCTTACCTCATTTGCACATACTATTTATAGATGTTTCTATTGTGTTATTGACTGTACGTTTGTTTATTCCATGTGTAACTCTGTGTTGTTTGTGTCGCACTGCTTTGCTTTATCTTGGCCAGGTCGCAGTTGTAAATGAGAACTTTTTCTCAACTGGCCTACCTGGTTAAATAAAGGTGAAATTAAAAAAATAAAAATAAAAAGAGACTCTTGTTGACTTGGTATGGCACAGATACTTAGACTCTTAGAAAAAAAGGGTTATTTGGCTGACCCCATAGGAGAACCCTTTGAAGAACCCTTATTGGTTCCAGGTAGATTCCTTTTGGTTCCAAGTGTTTCCACAGAGGGTTCTACATGGAACCCAAAATGGTTCTACCTGGAACCAAAACAGGTTTTACCTGGAACCAAAAAGGGTTCTATGGGGACAGCTGGATAACAATTTTGGAACCCTTTTTTCCAAGAGTGTAGTAAATTTGGTATGGCACAGATCCTTAGTTAACTTGGTATGGCACAGATCCTTAGTTAAATTGGTATGGCACAGATCCTTAGTTAACTTGGTATGGCACAGATCCTTAGTTAACTTGGTATGGCACAGATCCTTAGTTAACTTGGTATGGCACAGATCCTTAGTTAACTTGGTATGGCACAGATCCTTAGTTAACTTGGTATGGCACAGATCCTTAATTAACTTGGTATGGCACAGATCCTTAATTAACTTGGTATGGCACAGATCCTTAATTAACTTGGTATGGCACAGATCCTTAATTAACTTGGTATGGCACAGATCCTTAGTTAACTTGGTATGTCTAAAAGTGAAACGGGCACATTGCTAGACTGGGACTGTAAAATATATTTATTTGTATTTTAATTGATTTGTGGTAAAATCAACATACATAGTTAGCTTCAGCATAGTCTATATTGAAATGGAGTGCTACCACAAAACAGCTGAACAAAATCTTTGCATTTACGATGAGGTGGCAATTAGCTTTCACTTACACTCGCCTCGGTTGACAGGTATTATAATATCTCATCAGAAAGTCACTAAATAGTTTGGGAGGCTATACAGGGAGGCTGCAGTACAGTACACGCTGTAGCCATTTGGGAGTGTATGAACTTGAGAGAGAGAGCAGGAAAGTTAATAAGAGATGTATGCCACTAACAAATTGTACAGAATAAATTAAATGGGGTTGGATCGCTATGTTCTATTTTCTTATCTGCAGAAGTCACATTTTCAATCACTATGCATAGATTCCCCACCGCCGTGGTTACATGCTAATACAGTGTCATCGCTGTGTCATCCTCACCGACCCATAGTGCCTGTCAGAAGATGACAGCTTCCCTCAGATGAGAATCATTTCATGGGGACGTTGGAATTTCCTGCACCCACAACCTTCTGACATCGACTTGTCCATGCTAAGTTCACATTAACCAAATGCCTGTTGCAGTGTGTGTGTGTGTGTGTGTGTGTGTGTGCATGCATGTGTGTGTGTTGATTGAGTAGTCTTTCTTTAATGAAATATCTTTGGAAATTGGTTTCCACAGACTAATCAGGCAGCCCGCTAGCTGAGTTTCTGTTTTGGTAATTATCTTGTACTAATTAGAATGAAGCTAAAGACCTTTGAGATGAATTCCTTGGCTTTCTGAAATGTAACTAAAGAAAATGTAATGATAGAAAATAAGCTTATTCTATGTATCTTCTTAAAACTTAATATCTTTGTTAATAAAGTGTCCAAATTAAAGCTAGTAATGGACAATAAGTGGAGTCTATCTTGACCACTCTTCTAAGTCCCTCGCTAACCAATCAGCTCTCCCACAGAATATATCCCCTTGGTCCTAGACCCTAGCGGGCATGACCCGCGGTTACAGACAACCAACCACAATTTCTCTGCCTGTTAGATGGAGCAATCTAATGGATTAGTATCAACAGGGCCTTTCTGCTCATCCTCTCAGTAAGAAAACAACCATTAATCCAATTAAACACTTACGACTTGAGGACAGCAGAGAGCATGGCTACAGTAGAGTGGTCATAAGAAAGGCCTTCTCACACCACTAAGTTGAGCTGGCCTGGTTAGGCATCCCCCATAGTTAATGGAACCGTGCTGAAAAGGAAAATGTGGAAACAAAATATCCGAGCCAGCCCAGTTTGGTTGGGGTCAGGGTTTAGGGATGTTAAGCGGGCTAGTTGGCTCACCTTGCGTCTTTCTCCGTTGAAGCCCCTCCACTGCTCGGCCTTCTGGATGATGTAGTCTAGTTCCTGGTTGGACACCTCCAGGTCCCGGGGGACAAAGAAGGATCCCTCGGTCACGCTGAGACGCTGGAAGATGTCCAGCATGCGCCCCTCGTTGTGGAGTCTGGGGGGAGGGCGTGAGGGTGGAGGGAGGGAAAGTGGAGGAGACGAGCCAAGAACCATCATTGTCTGCCACTCTGCCTTCGTAAAAGGCCACCAAGGGTCATTTGTGAAAACAAGGAACAATATTGCCCTACTCAGCCCAACGGTGTCAAAGTTCATGACTGTACTCATGGTTTCGTCGGCTAGTCGGATGCCAAACCAACGTCACATCCTAATTATATTCACGTTAATGTCACGTCGGCTAACGTTCCACAAACCGGTTCCCTGACCTTTGGGACACATTTCATCTGACGAGCCTCGGCGGCATTGAATGAAGCTTATCGTTTCGATGTTGTCTGGTGCTTACAACTAAAACCCAAATCATGGTGTCCAGTGTACCAGAAAGCATCCCCAACGTTATATTAATTGCATTAAGCATCTCATTCCAGACTCAGTATGCCGTTTCAAATGGAGTATCTCAATTGATCCACTAATAAAACAGAACGCAGAACACAGAGGACAAGAATGCAGGCAAATTGGCCTTGGTGAGTGGGAGGGAGGCTACTTGTTAGTTAAAAGGAGCTGGGCTGGCAGTAAGTGGGCGGTATGGAAAAATCTCCAGAGGACTCCAGAGGACTCCACAAGGCGCTTCAAAGATAGCCGCCAGGGGATTGGCTGCTATTGGCTGCTGATTGAGTGGCCGTCTGATGAGGTGGGTCTGAGTCATGCGGCCATGCCAGAACACATATTGATCGGAGTCTCGAGGTGACTGAGCATCAGCCGGCTAGCTTTCTCCACAAGCAACACAGACAACAGCCCACAAAGACACCAGCGCTACACAAACAAACAAATGCCTTGGCCAATCATCAAACGCGCGCAACCTTTTCCCCTACCAAAGAGATTCTCCGCAGTCAAGGGGTAATCAGTTAAAACTAACATCAAGGAGAGCCAGCTGTATACAAGGATACTGGATAGATAGAGCTTTGAACCCAGCATCACTCCCATCCAGGGCTCTTGGGAGAGTTTCCAACTCTTCTGTAGTACTCTGACTTCAGACATAAGAATAGCTTGCATTCATCATCAGATGTGCTCTTTTCATTCATTTATGCGCCTCTCTCTTAGTGGGATTCACCATCTTTCATTGCGGAAATGCCTTGGATATGCACAATATGTTTGGCAGAACTGCTGTTCAACAGTTCTAAACTATGGTACCAGTGAGCATTTATTTTAGTGGACAACTGTTTGGAGCTGTTACATAGACAATAATAATTTGCCTATTTTTTATCATGTGAAATCATTAAGATATAAAGTGTGAACAAAGATACAGTTGAAGTCGGAAGTTTACATACACCTTAGCCAAATACATTTAAACTTTTTCACAATTTCTGACATTTAATCCAAGTAAAAATTCCCTGTCTTAGGTCAGTTAGGACCACCACTTTATTTTAAGAATATGAAATGTCAGAATAATAGGAAAGAGAATGATTTATTTCAGCTTTTATTTCCTTCATCCCATTCCCAGTGGGTCATACTTTTACATACACTCAATTAGTATTTGGTAGCATTGCCTTTAAATTGTTTAACTTGGGTCAAATGTTTCAGGTAGCCTTCCACAAGCCCCCACAATAAGTTGGGTGAATTTTGGCCCATTCCTCCTGACAGAGCTGGTGTAACTGAGTCAGGTTTCTAGGCCTTCTTGCTCCCACACGCCTTTTCACTTCTGCCCACAAAATTTATATTGGATTGAGGTCAGGGCTTTGTGATGGCCACTTCAATACCTTGACTTGGTTATCCTTAAGCCATTTTTCCCAAACTTTGGAAGTATGCTTGGGGTCATTGTCCATTTGGAAGACCCATTTGCGACCAAGGTTAAACTTCCTGACTGATGTCTTGAGATGTTTCTTCAATAAATCCATATAATTTTCCTACCCCATGATGCCATCTATTTTGTGAAGTGCACCAGTCCCTCCTGCAGCAAAGCACCCCCACAACATGATGCTGCCACCCCTGTGCTTCACGGTCGGGATGGTGTTCTTCGGCTTGCAAGCATCCCCCCTTTTCCTCCAAACATAACGATGGTCATTATGGCCAAACGGTTCTATTTTTGTTTCATCAGACTATAGGACGTTTCTCCCAAAAGTACGATCTTTGTCCTCATGTGCAGTTGCAAACTGTACTCTAGCTTTTTATGACGGTTTTGGAGCAGTGGCTTCTTCCTTGCTGAGCGGCCTTTCAGGTTATGTCGATATAGGATGCGTTTTTCTGTGGATATAGATACTTGTGTACCTGTTTCCTCCAGCATCTTCACAAGGTCCTTTGCTGTTGTTCTGGGATTGATTTGCACTTCTTGAACCAAAGTACGTTCATCTCTAGGAGACAGAACGCATCTCCTTCCTTACCTGTATGACGGCTGCGTGGTCCCATGGTGTTTATACTTGCGTACTATTGTTTGTACAGATGAACGTGGTACCTTCAGGCGTTTGGAAATTGCTCCCAAGGATGAACCAGACTTGTGGAGGTTTACAATTTTTTTGCTGAGGTCTTGGCTTATTTCTTTTGATTTTCCCATGATGTCAAACAAAGAGGCACTGAGTTTGAAGGAAGGCCTTGAAATACATCCACAGGTACACCTCCAATTGACTCAAATGATGTCAATTAGCCTATCAAAAGCTTCTAAAGCCATGACATAATTTTCTGGAATTTTCCAAGCTGTTTAAAGGCAGTCAAATCAAATCAAATCAATGTTTATTTGTCACGTGCGCCGAATACAACCTTACAGTGAAATGCTTACTTACAGGCTCTAAAAAGGTGTGTGTGTGTGTGTGTGTAGGTAAGTAAAGAAATAAAACAATAGTAAAAATACATTTTAAAATAAGAGTAGCAAGGCTATATACAGACACCGGTTAGTCAGGCTTATTGAGGTAGTATGTACATGTAGGTATGGTTAAAGTGACTATGCATATACGATGAACAGAGAGTAGCAGTAGCGTAAAAGGATAGGTTGGCGAGAGGTGGGACACAATGCAGATAGCCCAGTTAGCCAATGTGCGGGAGCACTGGTTGGTCGGGCCAATTGTGGTAGTATGTACATGGATGTATGGTTAAAATGACTATGTATATAAGATAAACAGAGAGTAGCAGCAGCGTAAAAGAGAGGTTGGGGTGGGGGACACACAATGTAAATAGTTCGGGTAACCATTGGTTACCTGTTCAGAAGTCTTATGGCTTAGGGGTAAAAACTGTTGAGAAGCCTTTTTGTCCTAGACTTGGCACTCCGGTACCGCTTGCCATGCGGTAGTAGAGAGAACAGTCTATGACTGGGGTTGCTGGGGTCTTTGACAATTTTTTAGGGCCTTCCTCTGACACCGTCTGGTGTAGAGGTCCTGGATGACAGGCAGCTTAGCCCCAGTGATGTATTGGGCCGTACGCACTACCCTCTGAAGTGCCTTGCGGTCGGAGGCCGAGCAATTGCCGTACCAGGCAGTGATGTAACCGGTCAGGATGCTCTCGATGTAGAACCTGTAGAACCTTTTGAGGATCTCAGGACCCAGTCAACGTAGTGTATGTAAACTTCTGACCCACTGGAATTATGATACAGTGAATTATAAGTGAAATAATCTGTCTGTAAATAATTGTTGTAAAAATTACTTGTGTCATGCACAAAGTAGATGTCCTAACCGACTTGCCAAAACTATAGTTTGTTAACAATAAATTTGTGGAGTGGTTCAAAAACGAGTTTTAATGACTCCAACCTAAGTGTATGTAAACTTCCGACTTCAACTGTACATTCAAATATAATTCATGAGATTAATCAAAATCTATGTTTAAACCCTTTCTCATGTTTGGAGTCTTCACAGATTTGGCAAAAATCGTGTGACAAAACACTACATTTCTTTCCTTACATTTATGATACTGCTATTTGTCGTTATATCATATACTAAGCATTTAACAAATTAATTACACATTGAACTTGATCCTGTAAAATTCCTGGATATTGCTGTCGGACTCTTTTTTTGTATGTTCGATCTCGGAAGTGCACTGTAACCTCGTAACATTTTGTATCCCCCTATGTTACGGTGTGAAAACAGTTTTGATGGGCACACATATCCAAAATAATCTATAATAATGCCCGGGGGAAGCAGAGTATGATAGCTAAAGAGATGGAGAAAAGTATTTTGATTGATTGCAAATATGGGAGTAGAAAAGAGAACACACAGAAATAAGGCTGTTGTATAAAACACCTCTCTCCGGATTACATCTTCAAACTAAGGGCAACCACGGCATCCGGTGACAGAGAGGGACAAGAGTTCATCCATGTATATGGGTAAGAGTGTCTAGATATCTACATTTTCAGATATTATACGCTTCAAATTTTGACAGAAAGTTGCTTCCATTGCAAGTTAAAGCGTACTGTTAGCTAGCTAGCTAATTTTAGCTGACTGGCTCACTAGCTAACATTACATATATGATCTGTGTAGTAATATTATTCATATCTCAGAAAGCTATTTGCATTGCTAATTATAGCTTAATGTTAGCTAGCTTGCTAGCATTGAACCCAATTGGTTAGCTTTATCTACCTGCAGATTCATGCATGGTAGTAACGTTATAAATTGGGATTATGGTTCATTGTTTAGCTAGCTAGCTACATTAAAAAAAGACATCACTATTCAAGTAACAATTTCACTGTACCGTTTACACCTTCTGTATCCTGTGCATGTGACAAATAAACTTCGATTTTATTTGATATAGTGTGTGTTTACCAGAGACTGTAATGTGAAGAACAACATGACCTGCACCAGTCAAATTAGGATACAAAGTCAGGCTAAAGAAACTATCTATTTACCGGAGAAATCTAAAATTCTCCGGTAAAACGCCCTGCTTTTATTTCGTCACACTCTCAGCTATTTTCTGTAATTAGCTCGCCATTAACTTTTAAATAATGATCTTGTTGTGCGTTTTTTTCATCTAATAATTAATAAAAATGAGCTAATGTTAAGTAATTGTCAGCTATGATATGGTAATTATTTAAACTGGCTAGCTAGCTAACAAGCTAGAAACGAATCAAAACAATGTTTAGAAAGTTGCTTTTAGTTGCCTGGTTTGCTAGATTGACGTATACTTAATTAATTTTTTTAAACGGATGGGTTTATTGATGTTAAAATACACCAGTTATGCTATTTTAGACCACCAGGCTGCTGATGTCATGCAGCCTGTCGTTTTTGTGTTCTTTTTCATAACGACAAGTTTGATGTAGGACGACAATAGAATGTTCATGATGTGACTGCGACAACTGTCTACAGACATAGCTGTAGTATAAACCAGCTTTTAGTCTTTAAATCTTTGAATGTTTTAGTACACTACTATACTCACTCTGTTTAGCACATGGCCTCACATGTGAATCCTAAAAGAGATGGGTGGAGCTAAGGCTTAAGTGAATGTGAGTGATGCTGAATGGGTGTAGACAAAGAAGAGCTCTCCAGTAGGTGCACCAAACCTTTCAAGGGACATTTTCTCAAAAGTGGGGTTACAAGTTTATCAACTTTCAAAGCAAAGTTACTTTCCCATTGTTCCTCAACTGTAGTGTATGATATACCATTTTCTAGCTCTACTTTTATCCCATGTAAAAAAAGATCTAATTTTGCAACATAAGACCGAATCGAGCCAGTCGGTCACAAATGGTTGTTGGACAGATTTATTCTAGCAACCTAATTAACCATTGGTAATATTTTTTAATGATGCCATATAGCCAAAAAACAACAGTTTCTATTGCTAGACTAGAGCTATTCCCCTAGTCATTGTTTGCACATCTAATTAGCTGGGATGAAGCAAGGATGTAAATAGTAGACATTATTTATCCTTTAAATATATCCTTCCAATGTTTACAGCAGGTCTTTAGCTACCTAGTCTTGAATAGCTGTCAAATACTTGCTTCCTCTGTCCTTGGGAGAATCTCAATTGCATTTCCTTGATTCATTGCATCTTCTCTCCTTGTTGCCTTCCCAAAACCCACTGGATGAGAATGTCAGAGGTCTTTCCCTCTCACCTTCTTATCCAATGGGTTTTGAGAAGGAGGCGAGGAGAGAGGACGTGAGCGATCATGGAAATGTAATTGAGATTCTCCCCTTGTTTCCCCCATTCTTCACCTCCCTCTCAAAGCACATTGGGGGAGAGGAGTGAAGGTTCCTCCCCTCAGGCTACAATGCACTCTCAAGGAGAGGCAAGCAGTGGAGGAAACAAGGACAGAGGAAGCAAGAATTTGACAGCTAGTTCACACGCGCACACACACACACACACACACACACACACACACACACACACACACACACACACACACACACACACACACACACACACACACACACACACACACACACACACACACACACACACACACACACACACACACACACACACACACACAATGCTTGAAGAGTTTACTGATTTAATGATTTCATTATTGGTTATTATTATTGTCAGTGATTTTGTTGACAGAATCCATTGTATTATGTTATTGTATTATATCAACTATTAAAACATATAGAAATGCTGTTGTTTGTCTTTTTCATTCTTCAGGGATGTTTAGCAAGCCTAAAAATGATAGAGAAGTTGACTAAAGCACAAAAGAAACTGCCAACTAGGCATGACAAAGAAACATGCGGAGTCCATGTTTCTTGCGACATTTTGAATGACATGTAGACGTTTTGTTGTTGCTACTGTAGGTGGTGTTATGGTCTCATTGTGCCTAGCTAGACTTTAATTCTGCTAGAAAATTATATTTAAATGTATATCAAACCATTTAGAAATGTTGACCGTGATGTCACACATTGGCCCATTTATTTATCGAAAGACCCTTATCTGTTAAATGGTAGCTGCTAATTAATATTAATCAATAGTGTCAATTATATACACTGAACAAAAATATAAACGCAACATGCAACAATTTTAAAGATTTTACTGAGTTGCAGTTCATATAAGGAAATCAGTTAATTTAAATAAATTCATTAGGTCCTAATCTTTGGATTTCACATGACTGGGAATACAGATATGCAAACATTATTATAGTTTTTTTTTAGTTGAACCTTTATTTAACTAGGCAAGTCAGTTAAGAACAAATTCTTATTTATAATGACGGCCTACCCGGCCAAACCCTCCCCTTACCCGGACGACGCTGGGCCAATTGTGTGCCGCCCTATGGGACTCCCGATCACGGCCGGTTGTGATACAGCCCAGGATCGAACCAAGGTCTGTAGTGAGGCCTCTAGGACTGAGATGCAGTGTCTTAGACCGCTGCATCACTTGGGAGTCTATGGGTGTCTGGTGTCTGGTGAGTATGCAGGCCATGGAAGAACTGGAACATTTTCAGCTTCCAGGAATTGCGTACAGATCCTTGTGACATTGGACCATTCTCTAAAAGTACGTTGGAGGCAGCTTATGGTAGAGAAATGTACATTACATTCTCTGGCAACAGCTCTGGTGGACATTCCTGTAGTCAGCATGTCAATTGCACGCACCTTCTAAGCTTGAGACATCTGTGGCTTTGTGTTGTGTTTCAAAACTGCACATTTTAGAGTGGCCTTTTATTGTCCCCAGCACACCGTCAGGGATGTAAACAAATTTGATCACAAAATTTGAGCGCAATATGCTTTTTGTGCGTCTGGAACATTTCTGGGATCTTTTATTTCAGCTCATGAAACATGGGACCAACACTTTACATATTGCTTTTATATTTTTGTTCAGAATATTTAATAAAAGATTGTACAGATATCAAATCATTGAATTCTATAATATCTGTATTCCACATAGATAGTCACAACATTCAACACAATATATCTCACTTCTAACCATTTTAGCCTTCAAACTAGGTCTATGGTGCATAGTGTGACAGAGAGGAGGTCCAGGGAGGGTTCAGCCCATTCTGTGTGTGTGTGTGTGTGTGTGTGTGTGTGTGTGTTTTTACTATCCTTCTGGGGCCCAGAAGTCCTCACAAGGATAGTGAAACAAACGTGTGTGTGTGTGTGTGGCTGTCTCATCCCCAGAGCCCCTAACACACACACACACACACACACACACACACACACACACACACACACACACACACACACACACACACACACACACACACACACACACACACACAGACAGACAGACAGACAGACAGACAGACAGACAGACAGACAGACAGACAGACAGACAGACAGACAGACAGACAGACAGACAGACAGACAGACAGACAGACAGACAGACAGACAGACAGACAGACAGACAGACAGACAGACAGACAGACAGACAGACAGACAGACAGACAGACAGACAGACAGACAGACAGACAGACAGACAGACAGACAGACAGACAGTAAGTAGGCTGGATCCAGACTCATTCAAAGTACTAGATGGAGACCAGTCCCTCTCAATACAAAATTGAAGACCCTTTCCTTCTCCTTTAGCTTCTAATCATTCTAATGTAATACCACTACAATCAATGTCAGATCACCTCTATTTGTGAAGTTTTTCGGTGAAGGAGTAAAAAATTACAGAAATATATATTTTTTTCAGCCAATGAATCAAGGCAGCCTAAAATGTAATTAAAAAAGGATAACAGTTCATTCTATCTATACATATAGCCCCAGGCTTTTTTTTAGAAATAGGTCACGAGCTGTGTCAGAGCTCTCACTCTGACAGCCAATAAGAACATGTAACCCATAAAATTATCAGCCCTCCTCAGCCTCGTGCCCTATATTCAATACAATCCACCCGGCGACTGAGTGGCAGAAATCATTAATACTGGCTGCTGTTTTAATATTGTCCATTTAGTGCTGAGCCGATAAGCGGCCGCTTACTGAAAATGAAATGGTACCCTTTTATCCCCTTTCGGACCGATTCCAAACTGATTAATTCAATTGTGGACTTTTTACATTTCGAAATGTTAATGGGATTCGGTCTAATTTCAGGGTACGAAAACACACACCTTTTGATGGGGATGTGGTACAGTATTTTATCACATACCCAACGTTTTTCCTACCTCACCACTCCCCCAAAATTAGGCCTACAACTGAATCTTTCGATTATGTAAAAGAGAATTGCCTTTCGGGAAGGAAAAATAGGAGAAGAAAATGTAGGAAAATTGGGTACAACAGGCCTACAAGTACATGTGGTATAAAACACATCTTCAGCTTGCAATAATCACTAATCACCATCAAACCCCAACTTCCTTAATAAAACATCCATTGAAAGGAACCACTCTCATTGGCTGTTGTTCTGAGCCAATCAGATTGGAGCATTGCTTTCTTCACAGGACAGAGCAACTCATGGGAGAGATAAGTGCTAAAGTGGCTTGCAGAGCCCCATCACAACACAAACACAAACACTGCTAGCGCTAACGTTCCACTAACGTTCCAGCAGGGGTGACTCAATCTGATAGACTTCATCTGATGAGCAGCTCAAACGTTGTCCATCTACTATAGCAGCAGGCCCTTCAATATGGATACAGCACAAAGATTAAACATACACCATACACCATATCAAGTAATCGTATAATGCAAGGATGTTACATACTCACGTTATGTAAAAACAAATCTACCTAGTTCCGAATTAGCCATGCTTTACATCTTCTCCGACTATCCATACCGACTATGGAGCTGCGTTCAATTCGACAACCTTGTGTGGCAGTTCACTTAACGCATAACTGCATTAGTAATTGCATGAGACTCTAAAATCACAACCGATTAGATCAACACTTGTTTTCTGCGGACATTGTTGAGTGAAAACACAGACACACACACGCGGGTATAGGAATTAGTGGACAGGACTATGGGTGTTAGAGGGTTTTTACTCTTCATTGGCAGGGTGTCCCCATAGGCTGGACCATCTAAAAATACCCCAATGATAATTCCTAATTCGCTAGTCGCTCTTCCTGTGTGCTTCCCCAGTGTTGTGACACTTTTCAGCCACTAGGAAGGTCAGAGACGGAGGACTCAAAGTCGACACGAAAGCCCAATGTGACAGGACAGGTCTGGAGCAAGATCCATTTCTAGTTCAGAAACGGGCTGTTTCGAGGAACTGAGACGTCAACTACGACATGGGTTCTGAAGCAATGGTGGGAAATGCCAATATTATTATAATAGCACTACAGTATTACAATACATACACCATGAAAACCCTAGTAATGTGTATGAAAACACATTAAGCTCATAGCGTAGTACTGCATTCAGTGCTGTTCAATTGATAGTCCCATTTTTCCCATGTTTCTTATGTCTATCCTCATCAGCACCGATGGCCAATTTCAATATTAGAATGAATTCAGAGTTAAATCAACTTTATATTCTATATTTTATCCTACAAATGCATTAAATTAGTTGCTGCATGTTTGTGCTGACCTGAGGAAGTAGAGGTAGAGGATGGTGGTGGAGAGGAGGAAGAGGATGGCATAGAGGAAGAGGGTGATGACCACTCCAGCTGCCCCTGATTGGTCGGTCCGGTAGAAGTGCCAGTAGAGCTTGGCTGCATCCGCAACAGGAGACTCTGCACTGTAGGACAGACGCTGAACACGCATAGAGACTACAATTCAGACCCCTTTGACTTTTTCCACATTTCGTTCTAAAATGTATTAAATTGTTTTTCTCCCCTCATCAATCTACACACAATACCCTATTATGACAAAGCAAAAACAGGTTTTAGAAAGGAAAATGTTTGACATAAACCCCCCCGAAATATCACATTTACATAAGTATTCAGACCCTTTACTCAGTACTTTGTTAAAGCACCTTTGGCAGCGATTAGAGCCTCAAGTCTTCTTGGGTATGACGCTACAAGCTTGGCACACCTGTATTTGGTTTCTCCCATTTTTCTCTGCAGATCCTTTCAAGCTCTGTCAGGTTGGATGGGGAGCGTCGCTGTACAGCTATTTTCAGGTGTCTCCAGAGATGTTTGATCGGGTTCAAGTCCGGGCTCTGAATGGGCCACTTAAGGACATTCAGAGACTTGTCCTGAAGCCACTCCTTAGTTGCCTTGGCTGTTTGATTAGGGTCGTTGTCCTGTTGGAAGGTGAACCTTTGCCCCAGTCTGAGGTCCTGAGTGCTCTGGAGCAGGTTTTCATCAAGGATCTCTTTGTACTTTGCACAGTTCATCTTTCCCTTGATCCTGACAAGTATCCCTGAAGCTGAAAAACATCCCCACAGCATGATGCTGTGACCACTATGCTTCACCGTAGGGATGGTGCCAGGTTTCCTCCAGACGTGATGCTTGGCATTCAGGCCAAAGAGTTCAATCTTGGTTTCATCAGACCAGAGAATCTTGTTTCTCATGGTCTGAGAGTCCTTTAAGTGCCTTTTGGCAAACTCCAAGTGGGCTGTCCATGTGCTTTTTATTGAGGAGAGGCTTCCACCTGGCCACTCTACCATAAAGGCCTAATTGGTGGAGTGCTGCAGAGATGGTTGTCCTTCTGGAAGGTTCTCCCATCTACACAGAGAAGCTCTGGAGCTCTGTCAGAGTGACCACTGGTCACCTTCCTGACCAAGGCCCTTCTCCCCCGATTGCTCAGTTTGGCCGGGCGGCCAGCTCTAGGGAGAGTCTTGGAGGTTCCAAACTCCTTCTATTTAAGAATGACGGAGACCACTGTGTTCTTTTGGACCTTGAATGCTGCAGAGATGTTTTGGTACCCTTCCCCAGATCTGTGCTTTGACACAATCCTGTCTCGAAGCTCTACGGACAATTCCTACGACCACACGGCTTGGTTTTTGCTCTGACATGCACTGTCAACTGTGGGATCTTATATAGTCAGGTGTGTGCCTTTCCAAATCATGTCCAATCAACTGAATTTACCACAGGTGGACTCCAATCAAGTTGTAGAAACATCTCAAGGATGCACCTGAGTTCAATTTCGAGTCTCATAGCAAAGGTTCTGAATACTTATGTAAATAAGGTATTTCTGTTTTTAGTTTTTTTTCTTCTAAATCCCTGTTTTTGCTTTGTCATTATGGGTAATTGTGTGTAGCTTGATGAGGACATTTTTTGATTTAATCAATTTTAGAACAAGGCTGTAACGTAACAAAATTTGGAAAGAGTCAAGGGGTCTGAATACTTTCCGAATGCGCTGTATATACACTGGATTAAATACATTGAAGCAAAGGACAGTACAGTACATCTACGGTGTAATCTACAGGTAATATAAGAGGTCTCCGACAAAGAGAAAACCAGGGAAAGTGTTTGGTTGGACATGCATTTGTCAAGGCCCTCTGTGGTATTCCATTATGTGAGGAAATATTATACTGTGCTAATATCTCTTCACTAATAACCATATGATTAACCATAGGATATGATTGGACAGTATACATGTATATTAGACACAAACTGGACATTCACCTTGGATTATCATTTATGTTCATTGAGGTACATGGTGGTTATTGAAATTACAGATGGATCAAATACCAGGCCAAATAATAATACACATATACACTGTGTGGCTTTCAAATAGCCTCTTATCAACCTCTATGTCATGGTTTCACATTCCGCATAAACAACTGAAAGTCATCTGACGGTGGCGTTCTTTCGGACAGACAAAACGGGATCCCTGATGCAAAAAGACATGGATCTAACCTTGTGTGTGCTTTTTTTCTAACTTCTAAAGTCACTTTGCTAAGATAAAGTGAACTTCCCATTAAAAGTGAACACAAGTGTCCAAGTTATTTTAAGTGACTTACCCCCAGGAAGGCATCCACTACAAAGACCGCCAGCGGGTCCAGCACTGTCCACACTCCCAAAGCCATGATAAAGTTTGACGTGAAGGAGGGGAGTGAGCCAAACGCTAGCTGACAGCACCATCTGATCAGGAGCAGCAGCAACGTTACGGCGTTCAAGGTCAGAGGTCCCACCACGACCATAGCCAACTCCTCGCGGGTATGAAGCAAGGAATTCTGGTAGACCAGCTCCACGGTGTGAGCATGGAACTGGAATCTGGAAGGGGGGATAGAGGAAAACAAGAGAAGTGTTAGCCTACATCAGCGCTTTGGGGCGCTCCATCCACTCTAGGACACATGTACATGTGATAGCACACTGAAATAGCAAAACATTTATGTCTAAATATATATTGTATAAAGAACATACTAGTAGTGTTTTTGTGTGCATCATAACCAAAAACTATTAATTTCTGTTTGTGATGGGGATCACATGATGAATAAAGTACATTGCGACAAAAGATGATGGATCTACAGTACCAATCAATTCATAGTAAATTCTATAAAACTAAGCATGCAACTCAAGTGTTGTGAATCTGTAGTTTTCGATAACAAAAGGTAAGATAAGATGTACTGTACGTCATGGCTCATGAGTTTCTTAATCTACCATCTGCGAGTAGTGCTTGTGTGAGTAAAGAGGTGCCTGTTTTGCCCATTAATTCACATGTGATTCGCTAAGAGAAACAACCCACTCTCAGCCACTCGCCATTACTCCCACTGATGGTCCATTTGTACTCCTTCTGATCCAACACAACACTGCTAAACCTACTATCGCTTTCTGTCTTCTCAACAATTCATCTATTCGTCTATATGCTACGCTCATGTATTTTGGTTTGTCTACCATTCTGTCCTGACCTGTCTAGAGGTTTCCATCTTCAGTTTAAGTCAAATTCCATGGCAACTTTACAATTCTATAAACAGTCATTATATCCCTATCCCTGTATTTTAATATACCGTATCTGTGGTTTGTACCAGGTGTTACAAATGTCATTTTTACAGAAAGATATATTGTTGAATGTTGACAAAGACTTTCCATATAAAATGGGGAGTAATAATACTGATTTAGTACTCTGAGCGGGCCACAGAGTGGTGTAATGTCTAATGTGCATGTGGTGCTCTTTAATGACTGGGCCTGTGAGGTGGTGGTGTGATATGCTGGCAAAGTGGCTCTTGGCCACCTGACTGGTGATGTGTGTGTGTGTACAGTCTGTGTGTGTGTGTGTGTGTACGTGAGAGTGCTGGGGGTGATGGGAGAGCCGCGTGGGGCCTGAGTGAGAGTGTCTCGCTCATGAAGGGCCCGCTTTGCTGCCCGCTGATGTCCCAGAGGCACTATTGGGGGAGGGCATCGGGTGAGACAGGGGGCTAGACACAGGGGGTGGGGCTGGGGGGAGGCTGTCAGCACACTGGCCATCCCCAGACTGTCAGAGATGGAGAAAAAGAGCTAGCTGGGGACTGCCCATTACAGGGAGAAATGCTCAGAGGAGGAAGCGGCCAGACATGTGGAACTTGTCATCCGTTGGTGGCTGGTGACCCCCTCGATTTCCATGTTTTTTTCCTCCATCCCCCCTCCTTCCACTCCTTTTTTACTCATGCACATTTTTCCCGTATTCTGTCAGATGTCAGATGGCATTTCTATGATTTAATGCTTGTAAGCATATTCACAGTCTAGCTTTTAATGTGATGAACTAAATCAACACCATGTGCTATTGAGATGTAACAGCCTCTCAATGGCATCCTACTTTGTTTATTATGAAATACTGTCTACAAAATAATAAACAATACATTCTTTCCAAATAATGCACACGCAAGAATGCCTGTTGAAATCAATGAATTCTCCCACATGGTTTCATTAATGCTTAGGCAAGTCTTGTTAAACTGGTAATGGGCAGATTTTTATACAGTATCTAGTGGGAGGGAGTGTGTGAGTACTTATGTACATCTATGTGTGTGTGTGCATGTGTGTGTGTCCACACACACACACACACACACACACACACACACACACACACACACACACACACACACACACACACACACACACACACACACACACACACACACACACACACACACACACACACACAACTCCACTGCACTGTGCTAGCTCTCGCCTCTTCTCTCCTCTCCCATGCACTCTCTCTACACACACACAATCACTCCTCCTCCTCCACCTCCTCGGAGAGAGGAGGATATCAAAGGAAGCACACTCACTTGTTGACAGGAACTGCGATGGCCTGGAGGAAGAGCCACTGGCTGCAGTAATGCAGGTAGAGCCTCGCAAACCAGATCAAAGCCAGGAGCGGCATAATGAGGCAGAGCTGTGCTGCTGCTGCTGCTGCTGAGGAGGAGCGCCAGCCCCAGCGCCGCGGTGACAGGCCCAGCTCTGACGGGATCATGCGGAGAGCCAAATGTGTACGCTCAGCAGCCCCACCATTGCTACCACTGCCGGTGCCGCCACCGCCCAGCCCTCTGTAGGAGAGCACAGGCCTGGAAAAAACATCACACATACAGTATATACAGTGTATACTCGGATATACAGGGAGAGAGGGAGACACGAGAGAGATTTAGAAAGACGACAGCAGGAGAGTGCAGGGCCTGGAAACAACAAACACACACACACACACAGGCCTCTCTCTCTCGCATCTCTCAGCAGCCCCTCCTCCCCCTGCTCAGCTTCTCTCCACAGTGCACCTCTCTCTCCCCAGTGCAGCCCTGCTCCTGCTCAGCTTCTCTCCACAGTGCACCTCTCTCTCCTCAGTGCAGCCCTGCTCCTGCTCAGCCATTCTCTTTCATATAGAGGGCACAGATGGAGAGTTTGTATGGAGAGGAGGAGAGAGTGGGTGCTGCTGGGCCAGTAATGACCTGGCATGGAAAACTGGAACGCCACATTAGGACAAGACTGAGAACATAAGAGCCTTTCTCAACAGGGCTCTAGTCTCCCCTACCATCTCCAAACTTAGCACACACACACACACACACACACACACACACACACACACACACACACACACACACACACACACACACACACACACACACACACACACACACACACACACACACACACACACACACACACACACACACACACGGCTAAAGACACAACATGTCCCTTTGTCAGTGTGAGAAGAGTCAAACAAGGCGAAGGTGCATCCTAATATTTCTCCAGGCAATGGCCCGTGGACATCCATACGTCTAGCCATCTTTCTGTTCCCAAAGATGCTTGGTATTCACTTTGTAGTGTGTACCCAGGGAAATGGTTTGCATATAATGCCTAAAGAGGAAAAGCAAAAATAATCAATTGTTTCTCTCCATCCCCTCATCCAACTGTACTGTTAGATTTGAGTCCAGTGGAGCGTAATTCACCCAATATTAAGTCACAGGATGTGGCCGGTAATTTCCTAAATCAAGTCACAATAAACTAAAAGTGATCATCAACCAAACCCCGGAGGAAGGCACTCTGTGAAGTGTTAAATTATTTGTGTTAAGTTCTCAGGTTTCCTTGCAGATAAACACGAGAGATCGCTTCAAGTTCTTTCCATGTGGGAGAGCTCGCTTTCATTCAGAAAATGCCCAGTCAACAGTTATAGACTGTAGATAAATATTCATGCAGCACTCTGAAACAAACTGGTACAGTGAGGATAAACTACGTAGCATACAAGTCAATTACTGGGGAAAATACTACTGCGTTCTGTCAATGCACGTATTCATGAATCCCATACTGTAAACTTAGTGTGTTATAACCTAAATGCTGTGAGTTTTTAACAAAGTGCATGTATTTTGTCTCTACTTGCTGTTTTGTCATTGGAAAAAGGTCAGTTGTATCATTCTAGGCCTTATCACGACTCTGGCTTCGTGGCGTGGTACAGAAAGGCTTTTCGCACGTCGGCAAAAGTAAAATTACACAGTAGACAAAAAAGCTATGTGTCACAGACATAGGCAAGATGATACCCTGTCAAGAGGCATTACGGAGGAACTGCAAATACAACCTGACTCCCATCTTTCTTGTAATGAAGATATTGATGATGCATGAATAGGAATATTTTTAGCTGTCTCCACACAAGGGGGCTACTCAAAGCCAAATGGGTAACGCGATGTGAAATCTGTTATCACCCACTGAATTGATTTCATTGTGGGACCTCCAATTACCAAAAGTACAATATTTAAATAGCAGGGAGAGGGGGTGTGATGAGAAGAAGGATTTTCACTCCAATGTCACGCCTTATTGCAAAGCTATACAGTGCATACATTCAAAGATACATATTGTGGACATAACGTATATACTATTTCATATGTGAAAAAGCTATTCCATATATACTAAACAAACATATAAATGCAACATGCAACAATTCCAACGATTTCACTGAGTTATAGTTCATATAAGGAAATCAGTTATTTGAAATTAATTCATTAGACCCTAATCTATGGATTAGGCAGGGGTGCAGCTATGGGTGGGCCTGGGAGGGCATAGGCCGACCCACTTGGTAGCCAGGCACACCCACTGGGGAGCCAGGCCCAAGCCAAACAGAATTAGTTTTTCCCCACAAAAGGGCTGTATTACAGACAGAAATACTCCTCAGTTGCATCAGCAGTCCGGGTGACTGGTCTCAGACGATCCCACAGTTGAAGAAGCCAGATGTGGAGGTCCCGGGCCGGCGTGGTTACACATGGTCTGTGGTTGTGAGGCCAGTTGGACGTACTACAAAATTCTCTAAAACAATGTTGGAAGGGGCTTATGTTAGGAGAAATGAACATTCAATTATCTGGCAAAAGCTCTGGTGGACAATAAAAGGCACAATGCCAATGCCATGCATTGCATGCCAATTGCACGCAATGCCAATCTGTGGCATAGAAATAGATAGAAGATGAAGATTTGATAGAAATACACTTTTTGTGCGTATGGACTGGGATCTTTGATTTCAGCTCATGAAACATGGAACCAACACTTTACATATATATATATATATATATATATATATATATATATATATATATATATATATATTATTCCCCCCCCCCCCCCAGGTTATTTTCATTGGAGTTGATTGTAGTATATTTCTCAGTTTTCAAAGAAGATTAGCATTGCATACACTAATAATCGAACACAACTCTCCATGAATAAAATCATATAGCTTCAACTCTGGATAACGTTGCAACACACCCCTCTCCAGTTGAATGTTACAAGAGAGCATCTTTCTCTACATATATGATATACCACGAACATGAACGCCATGCTCTTTAAAAATAGCAAAATAGTATAAAGTAAGCAGCGAGTAGGGACACGTATTAAGCCTTTAAGTTGGCATGGGTAATGATGGCAGTACTGCAGGGAGATAGTGTGGCGTGGAGTTTAAAGCTGATTTATGCGGAGATGGCTGCAGGGGTGGGAGCCCGAAAGAAGGTAACCCTGAGAACCCCCCCGTCCCGTCCCCCCGTCAGTTAAGGCTCTAAATCTGGGGCCACTTAAAGACCAGACTTATCATTTATTTGTAGGATTAAGTTATTTGCTGTCACTTCTTTTTGTGGGGGGGGGGCCCCATTGCTGGGGAACAGATTCTTATCTGCAGATGTTTTTTTAAAGAAACACTAGCTAGACAGTTCGCCAAATGCCCCATAATGTTATTGTTTCTTCACACGCTGAATGCATATCGGTGATGTAAGTAAAAAATACTGTCGTTTTTAAGCAAAGTGGAAAGATAGGACTGACGAAAAAAATGACATATCATCCTTGTTTACATTTTATTTTCTGTAAGCAAGGCCAGGACAAGGGAACTGTTTTTCCTTTGAATTTCAGAAGGTTTGTCTGACATAATGGCAAACCATATACAGACCGATTTCCAATCAGCTTCTATAGCTTACAACTGAGGACAACATGGGTTTTCAAAGTTATCTGAGCAAAAACCAGCTAAGAATGTAATAATACCATCCTGGAACCAAAGTACTATGTCACTTCCACTTAAGGGCCCCAACCACACACATTACACACGGGCCTGCTGCTCCTCTGCAGTGTATTAGAGAACACATGCATAAATTAACACTAGAGCTTTTATGCTCCACTGGTGCAGCAGCTACACTCACTTTACAAGATTTACAGGCAAATATCTTCAAAGTCAAAGTATCTTTCTAACTCCCAGTTTTCAAACAAAGCAAGCATGCTCCCTCTCCTTCCGTCTCTCTCTATGTTTTTTACTCAAGCAGTCTCACTTAAAGCGAGCGTCAAGCCGCTGAGTGGTGGAAAGAGAGCTATGCTTTTTTGGTGATTGATGGTAAATCGCGGGATTAGCAATATCACAGTGTATGTCTTCTTTATGGCGACGTGTTTTACACAACACATCCAAAGCGTGCCTGAACTTCAAGGAGGATTTCACAGGCCTGCACTGCACTGAGTTACAGTACCTGGTTCTTTGAAGTGAGAGAGAGACAAGACATGACTGTCTCCTCCTCAACAGCTGATGGGCTTTTTTCTTAAGTCAAGGGTCGTCACACAGTGAAGGGTGCATATGCTCCTCAACACCACTGCAGCTCATTGCACACTCACACACACACGCGCAGTAGAACAGCATTTATTTTCTACAGTGACAGTAAACTAAGATTGTTATCTATAGTTGACAGCAGACTAAACCTGGCCTACAGATGTTGGATCTTAATTTGATCACTCTTTTGTTGCTGAAACATTTCGCAGGAAATGCAGATGAGCTTTGTGATTTACATAAATTCACTGAAAACCCACACTAACACACAGTTATATTAACAGTATTGCACTTTTCATGTAACCTACTTTTGGCCAGCTAATAGCCTAACCACCTATCAAGCAACATTATGGACTTAATGTTCAAATCCTGCTGCTGCAGGATTATTTTACTGTGACAATATAGGTCAATTTAAGATCCTACATCTGTAGGAGAGAGAGAAAGTCACCTAGTTAATCTGACCCTTGATAGCTTTAAAAAAACACTTCCTGGTAAAACACGAGCTGGGAATGAATGCTTCAATCAAAGCAGCGAGGGGCACTATGTGATTCCAACAGCCTGACCTTTCTAATGCTGCTGACAATTAACTAGGGACAATATTGTAGTCAGGCTGGCATCACTGTCACTGCGTGCCGTGTCCCCTGGGTCAAGCGGGGGGAGGTAACTCTGCAAGCCATGGGACAACATTACATCACTGTGTACACATTTTTAAAGAGCCTTTGTAATGGCAAAAATAGTTACCACTAGAAATATCTAGGTGTTTCTACTTCTGGGGTAGAAGTATCTGTAATAGATTGAACAATGTTGGCATGTAAAAATCTGGAGCAGGTGGGTTGAAGTCAAGCAGGAAGCTATGAAACCTCTTAACAAAAACAAAGTGAAAATCCCAAATACACTCTCTCCCATAAGATATATTAAATGATAATCATATGGTCCAGCAGTGGTGGTATTTTTCTAAAAGCAGCCAAAAAAAGGGACGTAAAAAAGCCCACAACAGCATGCCCGCGAGGCCATAACCGAGGCTTTCGGTTAATTAAGTCATCTTGATATCATCTTATAAGAAGTTTTATTTGTTATTTTTTAAATGTGCTCAATTTTCTCAATGTTTAACTTAACATTGTTTTCTTTTTCTCCCAACCCCTACAATTACCTTAACATCTTCAGTTTTATATGTTGCCCCATTTCCAGGACACTGGCAAAGCAAGATACACATAAATGATTTTCATTGAGAAAATGGGAAAGCAGTAGGTATTTGGGGTATAGTAAAGAGAATTATGGCATCGTGACTCAGCTGTAGAATTGGAGTACATCATATAATTAGAATAGCATAATGCCCGTACTGCCAAATTATCAGAATTATTTGCAGCTGAGAGGGACTGGGAGCCTGGGCTCTCTAACCTAATCAGAAGTAGTGAAAAAATATGTTCCACTTAATTAGGAGGCCTTGTTTGACTAATAGCTGCCTGGGCCTTTTTTAATGCGAGGAGGAGGCTCTTACATGCAAGGCAAGTGTAGGAGAACCAATGAAACGCTAGCGCTATAATATTGCTACAGAACTGGCAGAGAGAAAGGGTAGTCAGAGGAAGGTTCTACCCAAGCCAAATATCCCCCCGAAACGTGTTTTGGCCTCGTTCATGAGAACAGGCCTGCTTGTTTACATGAGGTAGCCATTCTTCCCTGTTTTTCAACCCAAAATGCAACATGTGGCCTTTTTATAGACTTGATGGATTTAGGATTAAAACATGGAAATGGTAGGTCCCATAGCGAACCATAAATAGCGGTGGAAACATTAGGATTCGCATGCACCTGGGATCAACAAACCAAAGGGGCTACCCTTACTCTCCCCCTCTATAAACACAGCACTTAGCATCCCAAAGCAGGTTGTTTTCCATCACCTAAGTATAATTCTGACCTTTAAAAAACAATCCAATGCTTTGCGGTGTGGTATCGCTGCAGTTTAATAACCCCTCTGATTATGGCAGGGGAAACAACTAATCACAAGTGCTCTGGAGAGATCTATTTGGGTGATGTACACTGGGAGGCCCCAAGAAGCCTCCTGAGAATTGCATCAGTATTTAACACGTAGTTTCATTCTCCTCGTGACCTTGTCTTCATAACTGCAGGACATTGTCACCAGAGAGAGAGAGAGAGAGAGAGAGAGAGAGAGAGAGAGAGAGAGAGAGAAAGAGAGTGAGAGGGAGATAGAGAGAGGAGCAACAAGAGCTGCTGCATTCCCAGCATGCATGTGTGAGGCTCTTCTCTGCGCCAGGCAGGTTGCACATCACGCTACCCCACATGCCACTGCACACGCTCCCAGCAGGCGTGTTGGTGTGTCAAAGCTCCATCACGCTCCCCCCTCGTTCTCTCACTTTCTCTCTCTCTTATCTCACCACCAGTTCAGGGTTAGGGGGGTGTAGGTAGGGGAAGGTGGTGATGGTTGACGTTCAGGGTTAGGGAGTGTAGGTAGGGGAAGGTTGTGGTAGAGGTAGGGGATGGAGGGGGGTGTAGGTAAAGGATGGAGGGGGGTGTAGGCAGGAGAGGGAGGTGGTGGTGATGATTGGCCAACTAAGATTGCATCCTTCCATCAGGGCCCATTGGCAGACTAATCCCAGAGCCATGGGGCTCCAGGCCCACAGAAAGCTCCAGAGTGTGTGTGTGTCAGGCACAGGATTTACACTGGGAACGGGCCAGCCTTCGAAGGGTGAGACTGACAATAGCGACCTAGCCCATACCGACAAAGCTCATGCACTCACGTAAAAGACTGGTGTGGGGAAAGAACGCTGGAATAGTCTACCCTACAAACATAGCGATTGCCACACATGCCATTGCCAATGCAAATAATTGAATCCAATGACTACCCAGAGAACAGGGAAAGGTAACAACAGGTCAGTCGGAGAGCAATGGCTCAGACAGTGTGCTTTGGCTAAAATGGACAATACCCAAAATGGTCGGCCAACGTCATATTTAGATATACAAATATGTCTGTCAGACAGCTGATAAAATCAACGGTTACAGCCTGTCAGCTTATTAGAAGAGCAACTCGTCAGCAATGTTGTTCTAATGAAAAATCAGGATCCCGTGTTTATTTGTACAAGGAGAGTGTGTTCTGTATGTTTGTACTGCAGTACATTAGTCAGTATGTCTCTGTCTTGTAAAAGTCACTTCCATCCAAGCATAATTTATTGTTTTAAAAACAATTTTGGGAAAACTACTGGAATGAGTCAAACTTTTTCAAGATGTTTATTGACTTGGCAATATTTTTCAGTGTTCATGTCATCCAGATAACATGTGAAGACAAATGAACTGGAAAAGAGTGGCAGAGCAGCCTCACCTTTGCCCCTGCCCTCTGTGCACTGTGAACATCTCCTCTCTCTTTCTCAGTTTCTCTCTTTCTCTCTCCAAGGCCCCATAAAGGGAATGTGGGAAACACAGCTCAGACCCAGACCAGACGATACCAGACTTGCCAGGCCTAGGAGGGCCTTTCTCTGATCATATGCCCACTTTGCCAGGGACGAGCAAATGGCGTCAGGGCAGGGACCTGCCTGTTAGAAAGCTGACAGCGCTGATTTCCTTGAAGTGGGAGCAACATCTAGCGCGACCCGGAGGGGTGAAGGCAACATGTGCTCCCAGGCCACGGATGCAGGAAAGGGCTCTGGGAACCTGTGGTGGGTGACCGCTCGTCACCTCTACCCACAACTCCACCGAGCATTACATCAGATTTGATTGACCCCTGCTGGGTTCTGGTTTGGAGTAGCGCAGTATGTGGGATCGTTGAGGAAGGTTGTTGTTGTTTCAGGTGGTTCTCTCTCTCTCCCTCTCTCTCTTTCAGGTTCCAGTCGTTCCTCTCTGGTTGTTGTTTACATCAGTGTGCACTAGTCTTTTTTGTCAATGCACTGTCAAATCAGCGATGCACTTCAGTGCAATATTTAGATAACCAACCCATAACAAAGCACAATGTGTTTTCATAGCCATTTCCAAACAGACAGGCATAGAAAAAAATACTTACTTTCCTTTTCTTTCCAAAAGCAGAGCGGCGTTGCCGACAGAGGGAGAGAGGGGCTGCCCCCTAACCCGCCAACAGGTGAGCGTCGTCGATTCGTGACCTGGCGGTATTTGGCCAGCCCCTCTCGTCGTCACACACACAGCCGGAGAGGCAGGCACTCAAGCGGCGCCTTGCCAAGCCCTGCCGGGGAACGGGTGGAAGGGAAGCGTGGATCTCCAACCCATCAGGCTGCAGGGGAAAGTAGGTCACTGTGTTCCCGACTTCCTGGTGACTCCACGGAATGCCACAATAAGAACAGTTAGGGTTCCGAGTCTCACAGAGGAACAAAACAGAGTTACTGAGATTTCCCCCGTATGCCCTATGGACTGCAGCATGCAGCATTTGGTGTTGTGCTGCAACAGTGCAACTGTTACATTGATGGTAGACTGAATGAATGGAAGGAAGCTAATGGATGATAAGGTACCAGAACAGAGAAAGACTGCACTGGGTCAACTATGCTCTGATGGATCATAAAGACCTTAGAAAGTATTAAGGCCTCTGACCACCCATGAGAGAGATGCCTTTAAATTAATGATTACTACAGTTCAAATACCAGAAATCAATTCAACAGAACCGACCTAATTTCTAAAGCTGCACATACAGTAATTCTTCAAAATGTCGGAATCCATTATTTGCGACAGAAATAAAACTGAAGTCGAAACAATCCTCTATAACAGTATGTGACAGTGCAAAATCCAAACGAGCGATAAGGAGACATACACAACGCTATCAGACAGTAGAGCTTCTCCTCTACCAGTTTCAGCATGGACTGAATCTACTGTGGGGATACTTGCATCATCCTGTGGCCTCTGGAGGCGAAGGGTGTCGCTACACTTTGTCTTATCTTTCTCCCTTTCTCTTTCTCTAACAGGAAAGTCACAGATATAATTGATATGAGATTTAGGGGGTACATTTCAGTGTAATTAGAGTCTTGATAATTGGGCTAATTAGATCTAATTGTTATGTGAGAGTGAGTTTGATTAAAACAGGTTTCCCCAAAACGAGAGAAAAAAATATTTAGTTGGATACCATTGCTGCGACACACTCTGCAGTCTAATTAATGCACAAACAGAGGGGGAAAGCAAAACACATTTGAGGGACAGATGATTGTGGACAAATATGTTTTCTGTGATGACCTGTAGTCCTCCAGACCAATATAGTTGACTAATGAGTACTGGCCCCTCATGAGTACTGGCCCCTCATGAGTACTGGCTCCTCATGAGTACTGGTCCCTTGTGTCAATGCTGATTGGGTCTTTAATATTATTAGAGGTGCTCATGTGTAGAGGTCACAGTTTAAACTTCAAGTACTGTTATCATCTTAAAGTTCAAGTTGGGTTTCACAAATGCAATGAAAACTTTGCTAACAGATAAAAAGGCAACTCCTGCCACAACAGATTACACCAAAACCCACTACAATGAAATCAGGAGGAGTTTGCGTGGCCCACTAAGGTTGGTAATAAGAGGCTGTTAAAGATAAATGTAAATGCAGCTAACACTTTCCTGTTCATTTCCTATTTTATATGGAATCAGAAATGTCCTAAAAATACAGATCCAACTTTAAAATGCTGTGTTGGATTGTTACATTGTTTATTGGTCAGTACAGTAGGCTATAGTGGTCCCGTGTGGCTCAGTTGGTAGAGCATGGCGCTTGCAACGCCAGGGTTGTGGGTTCAATTCCCACGGGGGGATCAGGATGAATATGTATGAACTTTCCAATTTGTAAGTCGCTCTGGATAAGAGCGTCTGCTAAATGACTAAAATTTTAATGTAAATGTATAGTAGTCAGTTCAAATATGTTTACCTTAGTGAAAGTTGTTGCAGTGGTATCCAGTAGCAAATTGGCCGTATCAAATTACAACACTAATCAAACACTTTGATTTTATTCACTCACATTCTTTTGAGAAAGGTGCTTAAGAAGTCTCCACTCGCAGACATCAAATAAGGTGGAAGGGTCGGCGAGTGTCTTTCATGTTTCTTCAAACAGATATCAACTGAGTAGGAAATTCCTGCCTTTTCATTTGCGGGGAATTGTCTGTTATTGTCAATACTTGCACTTAAGAGCATTGTGTTTTTCTTTGAAATTGTAATTCATGGTTAACGGTTATTATCGTGCAGCGACGTATGTTTTGGGATGAGTTGCATTTGAGGTTGGCAACAAATACCTTACTTTTTGATATGCAAATCGAAGGGGATAAAACTGAGAGGGGAATATAATCAAAACTCCAAGAAAGAGAGGGTTGAACCAGATACTGCCCCATTGAGCTAAAACTTCAAATGGAAAACATTATTTATGTAGGCCCGCTATATTATGTACAACACACAACATTCAATGTCTTTTATCATCTGCCAGAAGGTGTTACTGATTTCTACCTCGTTAGAAACAGTAGAGTGGTTCATCTTAGGGAAGACTTTATTCTCTAGTTCTTGTTAGCGATGGTGCACGGCGTGTTTGCTCTTGTGTGGGTAAATGGCATTCTTGTCGAATTAATATCCAGCATTGTGTATTATCTTAAAGGAAAGGTCAATATTGGCATATGATTTGCAATTTGATATGTTAATGATATTCCTGGGAATATTGTTTGAGCTTCATCAAGATGCCTTCATAAACCAAATAGGTTATGGTCAAGAGGATAAGAATCTTGAGGTTAGTTGCAACCTGAAAATACAAAATACTGTAGTGTATGTTTTGAACAATATTCATAGTAGCCAGTGTGAGCGCGGTGTGTATATCTGATTTGCCCTAAAAACAAGGCTCTCACCAATGGGCTCAGTCTCTCGTGGTTCTCTAGATGGCAGTAATATCCCTCAATCACCCCAATATGAATCCAGAAATTCTGAATAGAACACAGAGCTCCAGCACACGGCATCACAGATGACATCATTACAGTAAGAAGAGTGGAATGGTGAATAAAACAATACAAGAATCCCCGTATGCTTGTTCCCCATACAGTCCTCAGGTGCTAGACATGCCCAGCATAACTCAAAAACCACTGCAGAACTGTTTGGGATATTGAGGAAAGACAACATCAGTGCCTATGATTGCTGTGATGAACAGATGTAATGTAGGGCGAGTGAGCTCTGCTTGAAGTTTGAGCTCGGTCTTAAAACGTAATAAATATGGGAGTAGCTTTCTAAGGCTTTAGTGCATTATAGGGCATAAAGGCAAAATTGTAATATGTTCCACAGCTTAACACATCTTGAATAATCAACCAAGTGTCCTCAAGTAAAAGTAAAACACACTTTAAATGTTTCCCGTCGTATAGTCCGCCCATACAAGTTAGATTCATTATGTGTTTTTCTCTCCCTTCACTTAGCATTGTGTCGTCATGTTTGTGGCTTCATTTTTGTTGTCGTGGTAATGATTTTAATTCCCCTGGTGTGTTCGGGAGATGCCAGAGTGTAGTCTCTGATCTTGTTTAATATGCCACCGGAAGCTATAAATTACAAACTACTCTGAAATGAGGAAACACAGGCCCCTTTTTAATCCCCTGAGAGCGTGAGGCTTTCCCTCTCATTGTGATGGGTGCAGATTCGCCTTGTATTCATTTATGTTCTCAAATCTGAAATAAAAACAAATACCTGCAAAACTTTGTTTCCAGTTGAAATAAGCAATACCCCTTTTATATTATTTCAATACTCTGTGAAAATATTTTTTTCTCAAACGTGTTTGGCAGAGGTGTTTTATACCATGTGTATCCTGGGCTGTTTGTGCTTGATAGATCCCTGTTTTCTCATTAAAATCAAATGCTATAAGCCACAATAAAGAGAAAACATTTGCCCAACCCTCTTATTCAGTTTGTATTGCAGGGGAATTGAAAACCAACTAACCACACAGTGACAGAGGCATGTGTGATGAGCCAATGTTGCCATGCGCACCCCTTTAAAAGATCTTACCCCATAGCACCAGGGGAGATACATAACCACGATGGGGTTGGAGATATCGTCACTCACTTTTTATAAACAAAGATATAAAAATATATATATGGGGGACTGGAACTGATGCAGACAATTACTTTGATAGAAGCCACAATCTATTTGCAATTTAAAGCTGATCCACCCCCTATACATTGTTTAATTGGTCTTCTTCACAATGCACTACCTAAGATGTGTGAGTGTGCCATCGTTTCTATAGTAGTTATTATCGAGACATTCTGCGCTGAAATGGGGCCCCGTTTCCGCGAGGCAAAAAGCTGTCGTCACACACATTTCCTTCGCGCTGCGACTGGAAGTTGTATAATGAGTGGTGAGACTTACTGTAGGGAGAACGTATACTCCTCCATCTCCTTAGCCCAGAGATTCTCCCTCTTCTCCGATGATGCTACAGCCGGAGCTGCTGTCTCCTGTTTGTCAGCCTGGCCCTGCAGAAGCGGTGGAGGTGCGGCGCTCCCTCTCACATGGGCGCTCGAGCTATTTATCTTGTTGATTGGCTTCTTCTGTTGGGGAGAGCACAAATTGGGGGGGGGGGGGGGGACAACACATGCAGATGTCGTTTGTAATCAAAGCAGGCAGAGCAGGAAACGGGCCCCGATCTATCTGAGGATCACATGGAGACAGTGCATCACACTTTTGAGCCACTGTTCTCTTCCAGTCTCAGAACTGAATGACAACCAAATAACACATCTCTGGAGAGGAGCAACTTTGATGAGGGAGAAACAAGGCGTAGATGGAGAAATGCAGCAGAACTTATAGGGCAGCTGTTGCTGTTACTTACACTAGTCGTTGACTAGTGTCAACACAGTCAGAATGAAGGTAGGAAGTGGGTTTAAATATTTCACATGCAGAGGTACTTCAGCGCCTGATATTATTTGTTAAGCCCGGCAATGTGTTAACGGCTTGCTTTACCTCGTCCTGTCAACTAGTGCTGCCTTGCCCTTGGGTGGGCTTAGACCGTCTGCTAGCTAGAAGTTGTGAAATACTTCCTGATTATGTTAATCAGCTCCCTAGTTTGAAAAAGAGCCTTCCGTCTCTCTCTCTCTCTCCTCCACCTGAGAGAACTGTGCCCAGGATGTAGTAAATAGGGTAAGGCCCCTATAAAAGCCCCATTGGTTTTCATAGTGCAATCTTTGCCAAAGAAAGTGTGAATTCCAGAGTGATGATCACAATAAAAAAAGGTGGAGAGAGAGAGAGAGAGAGAGAAAGAGAGAGACAGAGAGAGAGAGAGAGAGAGAGAGAGAGAGAGAGAGAGACAGAGAGAGAGACAGAGAGAGAAGAGGAGAAAAAACACAGGAGATATATAAACCACAATGTTCTCTGGTGTCTCTACAATACATTTAATGCAATATCTTAAGAGCCAGATTTTCCACTGCGATTCCTGCCCTCTGGGCTGAAGTGGTCGCCTGGAGAAAATACATTTTAATTAGCCTGGCACCGTAGGTTGAGAGGGGGCTGAAATTTGATCCCCCGCGCCCAGGTTGGGGCAGGTTTGAGATCACCGCACTTAATCATTAGACAACTGGCTTCAACCGGGTGACATTTGACAGAGTTAGCAGCGTTTAAAACCCTGCAGCTTTGTGGCTTCAGAAAAAAGAACACCTCATATCAACAAACTTATTCATTTAAGAGGTCAGCAGTGCTGATTATTGGCCGTCTGGAGACTAAGAGCCACTTGTAACGCGGCTGTAGAGGGGAGCTTGAGGAATAAAGGCTTGGGAAGAGTGTGAGGTGGATAGGAGCTCATGTGGTGTTTATGCATCATCTGCTACAACAACTACCACGTCACAACAACATCACAAACACAACATCACAACAACAACATCACAACCACAACATCAACATCACAACCATATCACCACAACCACAACATAACAACAACATCACAATCTTATCACCACAACAACAAAATCACAACAAAAACATCACAACAACAACATCACAACAACATCACAACCATATCATCACAACAACACAACCAAAACATCACAACTATAACTTCACAACCATAACATCACAACAACATCACAACTCTAACTTCACAACCATATCACAACCATAACATCACAACAACACAACCATATCACAACAAAATCACAACCAAAACACCACAACTATAACTTCACAACCATAACATCACAACAACATCACAACTATAACGTAACAACTATAACGTAACAACCATAACATCACAACAACATCATCACAACAACAACATCACAACAACAACCCCACAACCTCACAACCATAACATCACAACAACATCACAACAACAACATCACAACAATAACATCACCACAATAACATCACCACAATAACATCACAACAAAACATCACAACAACAAAGGAGGGCACAATAGCAAAGCAAAACTTGAGACAGCAATGCCAGATCAGCAAAGAAAAGTAGTTCTGCAATTACCACTTCAAAGTATGGCAGGTAACGTACTAGGCTTTGGTTCATTTAGCTTAAGTCCTCTGTAGCTCAGGAAGAGGCGTGTTCGGAGCAATAAAAAGGTCTGGCTGGCATTGCTGATTTCACAGAATTTCAGCTGCTTTGGCTTGTCAAGCAGATCAAAACTGGCTTTGAAGACCGAAAAAATACCTGTTAGTGTGAAATATATTTTGACAAATCTCAGATAATAACGACGGGAGGTGTGTGTAGGGCTGGAGACGGTTTGTGTGTGTGTGTGGGGGGGGGGGGGGGTAGAAATTATTTTTCCTAAATCACATTGTTACCTTGTAGTGCATCCATGTCTCTGCTTTCTCTGTGTAGGGATCTCTCATCTCCTCTATTTTCTCAGGGACCACTACTGTGGAGTTCTTCCCTGCCATATAAGAGTGAAAGAAAGAGAAAAAAAAGAAAGATTCATTTTTATTTTTATGAGCAAAGCACATCTGGCAACAACAGTAAGAGAGAGAAAGTACAGTAACACAATTATTTATGTCTGATTTATGAAGACATGTTTTATCCTAGTTCTGCTTACTGTAGGAGTGCTGGTAGGAGTTGACCAGGTAGGTTGTTAAAAAAGAAAACAAGCAATAAAAAGTTTGGGGGAAAAAAATGTATTTGAGCTAAAAAATCTCAAACCGTCAGTAAACAGTAGGATGAAACAATGATTATATACACACAAACAGCATGTCTATATATCTGGTAACTTACATATTGACTAACACCTATTTGTCATACAGTATCTAGTAACTCAAATAAGAAAAATGAAATACAATTTAAATTGGGATATAAAAAAATACAAATTCCACTGTTGCAAATATTTGTTAAATCACTATTTTATCAATCAAAAGGACATATTTTATTTAAGCAACCAATCAATAAAATCGTCCTGCATAATTGACTATAAAATTACCAAATAATGTTTCAAAATCATGTAGATTATTCCTAAAATAAAACAATCAACACATGATTGCAATATTGTTAAAATATTTCTTCCCACTTCCAGTGGTGCATACTGCACATGTGTGGTGTGTAGTGATCATAGTCAGAGGCAGGTAGTAAAGTTGTTGCGTTGTTCTGTCAGGAGAGTTTGCAAAAGCAACAAAGTCTAAGAGGCTGATTTTCCTCAGAGAGAAAGAGAGAGACTTATGAAACGTCCCTGCACACACATCTCCCACAATCTAAGAAGCCAAACCTTCCGAGCCTGAACGCTCTAATGCATGCAATTAGACATGATGAAAAATCGAAAAAGAAATTAAATTTGGTTGTAATACATTTCTCCATTCTTCTTTCCTTTGGAAAATTACTTTTGAAGTGTTTTTTCCTCCCCTTTTTCTTTTCTCTCTCACTCTCTCTCTCTCATTTTTTTGCTGTAATTTAAATGGTAAGCCGCCAGATGTGTGTCTCATGCTTGAAGAGCCGGAGCTTTGCATTATTTAGCATATTAACATTCACAGAATTTAAAAAAGGGTTCTTGCATTGCCTGGAGGTTCTAATTAAGTAAACCTTAGCTTGATACATGTAAAAATTTCACTATGTGAAACTTTTTTTCATCGCTTTTTTTCTCGTCTTCTTCTGCAGCCAGTCACATCTATATAATAAATATGGAAACCTCTGAGATGATATAATTTTTCTCTCTTGCTGCGGGATTAAATATATCAGTAATAATAACCTTTAAATATAGGCGACATATCAGCAAATCCGTCTGACGGCTAAAGTGTACTTAATGGCAAGACTGTTCAGCTTCCTCCTGGTTTCGGAGACTGACATCAGATTTAATTCCAACCCAGATGTAGTTCTTAATTACCAGGGCTTTGCTGGTAAACATTAGGAATGCCTACAGTTACGAGGTAATAAGCTTATATCTGTTATTTTCAGAGTGAAGAATATGTTATTTTTTCCCTGATCTGTCATGTGATTGCATAACTATTTAACTCTGGCTTGCATAGTTAAGTCTTTATGTGTGCTGTCAACCGAATTCATTTTTTTTTTTTTTTACTGTGACAGTTACTGTACTATAAGTCAAACATGAGATGTAAGTTCTCCCGAGTGGCGCAGCGGTCTAAGGCACTGCATCTCAGTGCAAGAGGCACTGGTTTGAATCCAGGCTGTATCACATCCGGCTGTGATTGGGACTCCCATAGGGCGGCGCACAATTGGCCCAGCGTCGTCCGGGTTTGACCAGGGTAGGCTGCCATTGTAAATAAGAATTGGTTCTTAACTGACTTGCCTTGTTAAATAAAGGTAAAAATGTCTCCTCATAGAAAAGCCAGAGACCGACAGAGATGGAAATTGAGAAGGTGTAAGAGAATCAATAACAGAATGGCACTGAGTCAATGACCCTTGTAGTCAAATGTACAAACATTATTCACAAACTTGGGTGTGTTTAACATGCCTTTACTTTCAAATGCATTCAACAGACAATGAGTATAATTCTTTGCTATAGGTCCTAAAATTATAATGAATTCCAGAAAAATAAGAATATATTAAACAAAGTAGTTACATCAAAATAATACAAACTCAGAAGTACCTTGCTTACGGGTTGGAAGTACTGCAGAAAGTGACGGGCATGCAGTTAAGCGGTACAGCTGAGGTCTGACATAAGCTCACTCACTGTTAGAGGACAAATTCATTGTCATTGTTTGTGTGTTAAAACACCAGCGCCGCTGTGGACGGAGAGAGAGAGAGAGAAAGAAAGAGAGGAGAGAAGAGAGAGCACCATACTGCAGCTTCGGGTTTAATTCACCAACCCTGATTCTCAGATGGTGTTGGGCCAGAATTAGCACAGTGTTGACAGCTATAGGCTATGTCCATGAACTTGGAGGGCTGCTGCCACAACCCCAGTGTTGCTCCGAGGGTAGAACAACAGCTTCCTTGTTATCCAGCTGGTTCTCTCTGAACTGGGAGAGAGAGACAGACAGAGTGGGGAAGAGAGAGAGCTGGAAGAGAGCGAGAGAGAGAGCGAGAGAGACCTCGGCTGGAAAACATGGCCCCGGGTCCACCACACTGAGAAGTCCGTTACTGCTAGTGAAAGCCGACCAGCCGAGCCCTTTCCACTCACCTGGGCTTCTAATTGCCCTGTGATTGGTCCAAAGTTGACCGCGGAGCCAAGGTCAGTGAATCATTGATTACCCGAGAGTGCCCTCGCTGCCGGTATTCGGTGGCGGGGTTTTATATTCAGCGATTGTTTCGACTCACAGCGATGTGGTTATTCGAACGTAACATTGTTTACTCGACGACGCAACTCGAAGTAGGATCACGGATCTTTGCAGTCTCACTTGAAGCTTGGATAACATGTTGGAATATTATAGCGGTGATTAATAAAATTATCTTGTTGAAGTACACTTCACATCTCCATCTCTGTTCATTCATTAGCATAAAGGACATGCTGTATGTATGTGATGTGGGGGGTTAAACTAAACAGTGTTCCCCTTGGGTTCTGTTTGTCCCAATCTGTAACATTCATTTTGTGGGGTTACTCTTGTATCTATACAAACAGGCTTTGACATAACAATAAAACATCAATATAGAATATGGACAGTGCAACATTAATTGGGGGACCATCACAGACTGGTAGAGATATAAGGTTATAACGATATAACGTAGTGGTAAAGTTTGAATGGAATGACCAATACCCTAACCCTGAGGGACCTTTATCCTGAATGTTCAGGGCAGCGTTCCAGAGACAGATGAAAAATCCTCGAAATTGTGCTCAGGGGGGGTATTATGATGCAGTATGATGCATTGGCAAAACGAGGGGGAGAAAAGCAACAACACAAAACTAAACCCTCTCAACTCTGATCCTCTGCATCCAGTTACTGATCCACTGACGGCAATCATAGAACACAGGCCTAATCTAATTAGTCATTTGGATTCAAACAAACTCAAGTGTAACCGGATCATTCAGTTAATGTGAAAGGTCAGTTAACCCACACCGCCTCTGGCGACTCTCGTGTGTTCAAAAAGGCAAATAGACTTCGATATGCACGGAGCAAACAAAGTAAAACCGGATTATGATTCTCATATGGTAAGTTTACTTTTCTGACACAACAAAGTCAACAGTGAAGAATGGTTATACATCAGCGTTTTTTCATAATTTCTCCAAACTTGTCAAATCTATTATTTGGTATAGTCATCAAGGATGGGGTTGTCAGTCACTTTCTTGTCTGTAATAGACACCTCATCCAGGGCTGTGATAATGCGAGGGAGATTAATTAACTTAAGGCCCCAGGAACGCACAACTTTCAGTCTGACTGTCAAGTAAGACTATGTGTGTGTTATCCTATGACAAGAGGTCTCCATATACTTGTCCTGATTCTGAGGGAAGCACATAATGAGAAAAGCTCTGGCGTTACACTCACAGAAAGAAAAAGGAATCTCTATACATCAAAAACAGAGAGCTTCCTCCAAATGGAAGGAAATGGTTGAGGCCCCCGACTTTGACAGAGTGCTGGATAACAGAAATAATTTGTTCCTCTCTTTCCTCTCTGAATTTGATTTCCAGTTGTGGGCTAGGTTAAAGTTGTCTATCCAATCTCTCTCCTCAGAGCTTGACGTAATCTCTCCATCTGAATATCATAACTCCGCTCCGAGAAGTAATGCAACGTGAAAGGATCCATATGCAAATGTGACACAAACGTCAGCTAGACTTACGGAGCGGTGCCTTCACGGGCCTCCGCGAGGTGCTGTGAGGGACACCTTTTGATCCGTTACTCAAGGTACGGATCAGGTTCACTTCTTCTCCAGCCACCTCCTCACCTGAATTTTCTCTGTTGTTCCCCCCTCTTTCTTTTTGTAGAGTAGAGGAGGTGGGTGTGGAGGACTGGTACTTTGCCTGTGTGGCAGAACATAAATCTCCCAGAATGCTCTTGTCGGGGACACTTCCCTTGTGGGGTGTTAGGATCTCAGTGGGAGGTCAAGGGTCGCACTGCAGAGGAAGTGACAAGCTGTGAAATGTAAAAGACCAATTTCTTCCACATGTTGAGGCGCTCGAAGAACACTCGGAGAACACGGCTCGAGCTGTCAGCCGACATCACGTTTAAAATGGGCCAGGTTGCTACCCAGCAGACCTGTCACAACTCATTTGTAATTAAAACGCCCGTCTGATGTTTAAAGCTCCAGCACTACCCCAGAAACTTTTTCGAGGACTGTTAAATAAAGATGAGCGCCCTGCCAAAAAAAGTGATGTATTAATAACAGAGGCCTGGTCGTCTTTGTACTAGATCAATACCAAATGAGCCTATGTTTGATTTCTGACGTTGGCCAGGATGTTGCCTGACCTGAAAACCAGGGGAAACAAGAGAAGTGTGTTTTAAGTGAGAAACTGGCCACATTATCATTGGTAATAGCAGGCCGGTATTATTCACTTCCTCTCTACAGATGGACGATGTTACTCTTTTCCACCTGCCTGTCCTTTCAGCTGAGAAACACATCCATGTGACCGTACTGAAGAGGGACTTTAGTAGCCTCGTCCCAGATCTGTTTGAGCTGTATAGCCAACTCCTATGGTCATTGTCATGCCAAATGGACCATAGAAGTTGGCTATACAGCACAAACTGATCTGGGACCAGGCTAGGACTGTAGTGCCAGGACATTCCCATACCAGGAGATTCCCATTTCATCAATGAGTTATAATAAATCACAAGTCCTCATATCTAAAGTAAAGCTTAAGTGGCAACAATAAACTATTCAAAGATTTCACAATACTGTGGTGTCAACTGGACAGGCTGTGTACTAGACAAACACCCCATGCCATGAGAATCAGTTCTCTGCATAAAAAATGCCAAATACTTCAGGAGAACAAAAATGTGTGAGCCACACTGGCTTCAGCATTGTGCTGTCAAACCAAGTGTTACGAAATGTGTTTTTAGGTGGTTGTTGTTGTTTGCTTGTACTCGCGTGCAGTACGAACTTACCACTAGAATTCAAATCATACTTAGTGTATCTTTTGAATACATGCAACATGTCCTATGACTTTTATCTCAGCATGAGGCTGGGGGTTTTCTCATCTGTTGTTTCCCAAACACATTGAGCACATCCACATCCACAGAAGAACAAAATATGAATATGCTAATGGCGCACGGAGAGGTTATATGAGTTCCTGCTAGAGAACTAGCCGTTTCCTCATTTTAATAAAACATTTGATCTATTCCATAGTTTCCATTGCATAACATCCTTCTAGTTATGAGTGTTTGTTTGTTGTGTAGAATGGAATGAAATGTTCAATCTAATTTGAAATGGGCAATGTTAGTAATACACTCTGGTACTATAACTGGTTGAAATGTATTTTGCAAATATATTAATCAAATCAAAGTTTATTGGTCACGTACAATTTTGCAGACGTTATCGCAGGTGCAGCAAAATGCTTCTGTTTTTAGCTCCAACAATGCAGCAATATCTAGCAATACAATAGCAATACTGACAATACATAGTAACTAATAATAGCACATGATAAACACCAAGGACCTGCCTCAGAGCACAATCACCTCCTTTGACAGCCATGGAGACCTGCCACTCTGTCTGTGACATTAGGTTTAATTTGTCCCCCACTGTGGCCGCTGGCAGTAGGGGGTGGTGGGGGTGACGGTGGGGGAGCCCTACCTGGCAGAGTGGAGGAGGAGCAGGCAGAGGAGGAGTGTGAGGCAGACAGGTGGAGAGGGGACCCCCGGTGACACGGCTTGACGCCGCCTCTCCCCCGGCTGGGGCTGGAGTCGCTTGGGCCTGCCTGGGGGGGCGAAGGGGGGACGAGGAGAGGAGGGATCTGCAGGGTGACACTGTGCTCCTCATCCCCTCTGGAGCTGCCACTGGGGAGCTTCCTCACCTGTAGAGCCATTACGGAAAGGGGGGGAGGGGGCATACAGAGCGGGAATGAGTGCATGATGCAATGATACATTTAGAATTGATAACAGTGGTGATGTCACTGCTACTTGTGTTCTACACGTCTACTGCAATGCATCAATAATGACTGTCTGTACGGCTACTCCTTTATGTCTTAAAACCACTAGATATTAGTTGCGATAATTATTCCTATTGATCGGAAAAATACACTTGGGACAAAAAATGCAGAGGAACTGTAAATAGAGAAACCTTTGTTCTGTATTTTAATTAAATTAAGCTGCTGAGTAATTGGATCAATGCATCACCTCAAATGCATCCGGATATGTTTAGTAAATATGTGGTTTATTTACAATCTGGGGCCAATTTACAATTTCTCAGCTAAAACCATTTACCACACATAATGTCCCCTCATACCAACCACCCAGCTTCTCTGATAATGGTTCAAATCAGGTGACTGTCCATAGCCCCTGGGCTCAACATTCCCAACTGAAATGGACACACACTCACAAACACGGAAACAACTCCTTCGCCCACTCTCCCTCACACACGCTACCATCAACCCACACACTAACACACCCACACACCTGGAAGTACAGGTTACACAGCCAGTTGTCCAGGTCGGCTGACATAAGGCCTTCTATCTTGCGGAACTGGTCGAGGTGGGGGTGCGGGAGCCCCCTGAGGATGGGGGTCTTGAAGCGCCCCTGGACAGTTGTGAGGGTGGCGTGGCAGACAGGGAAGGCGGCCCAGCCCAGTGTGGTGCCGGCCTGGCTCCGCTCCCCCGTCAGGTCCAGCAGCCTGAACAGCAGGACCATGGAGGGCAGCATGTCACACGACGCAGGCAGGATCTGCACACACACATACATGGATACACACACACACACACACACACACACACACACACACACACACACACACACACACACACACACCACAAACCACACACACACACACACACACACACACACACACACACACACACACACACACACACACACACACACACACACACACACACACACACACGGATGCACACACACATACATAGGGGGGCAAATAAGACAGGAGCCCTCAGGTGAGATTGTTAACTCTCAAACCACAACCTAGATCATCATTCCTCCAAATCCTCCTCTGTGTCCTCTACTAATCTATTTTCCATGTTACGCTATGCAGACTGTCTCTGCATGACAGCCTACGATAGATTATATTAACGGTCTTAACCGGTCCCACAACAATGTTGGCATTAAACTAAGGTTTGGGAAGAGATGAAATGATAAAGACTGGTTTGAGAGAGTTAGCTGAGCGACAGGAAGTGATCAACACATTTCGATTGTTGAGAGTCTGGGCGCGCCACACACCTACTAATATTTCCCTCCAGAAATGTGCCAATGTTGGCAAAAAAGTAGTATTTTTAGATACTACCTTTCACCAAAGGGTATAGCCTACATGGCTCATATCAGGCAGGTGTGCTATTTTAGCAATGGGCATTCTCCTGCCGCCTAACGGATGAAGTAGCATAGTGGCAAGGATATAGATGGCTGAAGCATGCATTTGTTTAGGCTATCCCAACCGGCTAATCATTAGCTAGATCACAAACTCTTAAGTGTTCAGAATTTTGGCATCGATACCAATACCAACTATAATGATCCTCAATACCATAACGATACAACTGTGAAAGAAATGCCTTGAAGTCAAACATACAGCACTGTTACTGTACAAAACAATAGTCAACTCTCCATCTGGAGAGCTAGGCCACTGGGTGTGCAGGCTTTTGATCCAGGTTAACAAGGTCCTACCCTCATTCAGTAAATCAGGTATCAAATGGCTATAATTCCAAGCAAGTTAGCTAAGCAGGAGGGCTCTAAACTGGCGTTTTCCAGTGCCAAGAAAGACATGGAAAAATGTGCTCAGGGATGTTCAGGGAATGCATGATGGATATCTTGAGGTAAAACATGTCAAAATAGGATCCAGAATAATCATATATATTTCGAGATTAATTTGCCTGCATGTTTTTTTGTGAATATTGGCCTAGGCTATAGCCTATGCTACATAATACCGGCAGAGGAAGTGGGAACACAAAAAAACGCCTTAGCTAGATTGCTAACTCTTAATATGATATTGTTGCTAGATAGCCATGTAACTGATCTAACAGTAAATGTAACATCCTGAGAAAACCTTCCATTGGTAGGCCTGCATAGGCTACTTGATGTATTCACCACAAATGGTGCGCTCAATCATGTCAATTACATACCTTGATTGTAAAGCGGCGTTATTTCCTCTATATTGACTGTTGAGAAGTAATTGTTCTACTCACATAAAGCTGAGACTCTCCTCTTTTTTTTAATAACAGTAACAGTAGATGTTTTAAAAACTGTGTAAATTACATTTTGAAATGTTGCTCAACTTGTCAATAGTCAATGCTTGCGCTTATCAGAATGCCTCTCTCCCTTTACTCCATGTGCAATTGGGGGAGCGGGAGTGAGAGCCAGAAGCGAAATTACCGACTAAAGCAAAATTGCTTTCAGTCAAATTGCTTTGGTGTCAAAAATGTTTGGTTCATCATCCCATCTTAGATAAATTAATTTAAGACTTAAGACAGTTTTAAGGACCTGCGGACACCCTGGAGATATTAACGTTAATTTCCCTGTGAACCCAAGTATGTACATTTTACAGTAACATGCCTACCATGACCTTAACATACTGAGAGCCACGTTACAAAATCACGCATGCAGCAGCAAGTAGAGCAGTTTGGGCTGTGCTCGCAGATGACAAAACAGGGACTGTTATTTACCCAGAGAGCAGTAGACTTACCTTCTGCTTAAAAAATGAACTGACAACGAGGAGCACGCCACTTCATCAATCACCAGGGGGGAATATTTCATCCCTCTATTAGTTGTAATGGAAAACGGTGAAGACTTGTTTTATCACATAAATCATGTGTATCCCCCGCTAATCTGCTTTTGGTACCTACCTGAGAGAAATGATGGTGGAAGTGTCTGACTCAAGACACAATTTATGGCATAATATTGCATATTATGGATATTGAAAAATATTTCATATTGTTCATTTACCGTAACAGAACTATAAGCCACATAAACAGGGAGGCGGGAGGTAAGGAAAGAGAAAGAGAAGGGAGCGGAAGGCACAGTTGCCTGAGAGAGCCTGCCAGGCCTGGATGAGATGCACGACAGGCTTTCTCAGGTGGTGCAGCAAACAGAAACATATGGTCCAGTGTTCCAGTGTGCCTTGGCCTGGTGGAAACGCCTATTAAACCATTAAACTATTGAATTTCATTAAAAACAGACTGATATTTGCTGCCCCAATCTTGAAAGGAGAGAAAAAAAGGAATGGAGGAAAAAGAGAAGAAAAAACGACTGTCCAAACTAACACACAAGATGACTCAATTTTAGAACTTTATCTATCGTTCCTCCGTCTCTGGGAAATTAATTTAAAACACTTTCTTTCGGAAAAAAAGGAGAATAAAAAAGTTGAGGAATTAGAACAATGACTGGAAAAAAGAAAGATGAAGGGCTGAGGGGGAAAAAAAGACAAGATTGTGTGAAAATCCAAAGATTTAGTTTATCATGCCATGGTTTCCATCCTCTTCCTCCCCTTCAATATTAAGATGTTGGATCTTATGCTTCTACCCACTTGAAGTAAACACTGTGTTAAGACCGTGGGCCTGACACCCTTCATGTGTGCAGCCTCCTCGCAAGAATCTTTAAGACAGATCAAATTGAAGTGCAGTGTTCCTGGTAAAACGAACCCCAAACACACACACAAAGAACAGGGGAACCAAAAACAAAAATAAGCTCCTGGCTTCCTCCTACTGTTGCTAATTCCTCATTTCCTCTCAGAAGGCACCGCAAACACACTCCCAAAATCGCACGATAACGTGGGCAAAGAGAAAAACACTCGAGCCAATCCAGATAGTCTCAGACAAATCTGATCAGCAGTGGTTCCACAGCTAACAACAACATCTATAAATAAGAGCCAGGGTTGGGGAGAGACTAGAGGGTTGAGAGTGACACGAGGTGTTTGCAGTGCCGTACTTAAACCCTTATACCTCTGAATCAGATCCTACAGCCTTTCCCAGCGAAGTCCGCATTCAGTTTCGGTGGCTTACGCCGTTCTTTATGTCAGATGGAGCCTGAGACAATATAATCAGGATACTGAGGCTTGATGAATACGCCCACCTACTGTAGCAGTGCATTGACAGTGGCCACATGCGATAAGGCCCTTTAGAGTTGCCATTGGAACACTGACTATCTAGACAGTCCTTCTGCATCTTAACACTTTGGAAAAACGGATCAGGAGGGAAACAAATTGTGGATTAGCTTTTATAGTTTTCATATGTTGGTATCAGCATTGCATCAGGCATCTTATAGCAATGAATAAACATGACTTTCTGGTCATCATCCACCATCTGACATTTTTATTGTTGTTAGCATTTGTTGTTGTAGTGCCAACAAGTGCTTTGAACAGTACAGAGATGATTTAGGATTAGGTTACATTTCGAAGGGCTCCCTTTTAAAAATGTAAAATGTTCACAGGGCTCTCTTGTGAAAGAGACCTTGGTCTCAATGGGACTCCCTGTTAAAATAAAGGTTAAATAAAAAATACTTAGAAGACCTAAAACTGTGGCACATGCTACTGCTATGCTAACCATCCTCTGAAAACGCAGCTGAACTAATAACGTTCAATAGAATTTGGAGTGAAATGTTTTAGTCAAACTGAGTAACAAGTATCAAGACTTTATCCAGGGTGTTACAGTGGAAATAGTTTCATTTGCCAAGTTCCACGTCTAAAAATATCACTGTAGAGGCCTACTTTAGTCTTGGGCATACTGCATGATGGCTGCTCATATAGACTTCTGGAAAATACACTACATTTTTCAGTGCATTTGTACTTCATTTTCATTCCAATAAAACACTATGCCCTTATATAAATGAATAATAGATCTGTCTTTTGATTTACATGCATGGATTAAATGTCATGTTTGAAAAGTTGCTGTTTTATTCATATTGGATTTCCCCCAAGTCAAACCTAGAGGCTCTCACTGGCATATTTTAATACAATGTCTCTCCATCCTCATATACACAGTTACTGTTTAATATAAATTTTCATAACCCCTTTCAATCTACAGCCTACACTGCAGCCAAAGAGTAAACCATTGGAAAGAAGAGTAGTTGGAATTATTGCGGTGGAAAACAAATTAAACCTACAGCGTGCTGTAACCGTTATTTCAATACCGCATGTGTGCATTGTCATTTTTTTATCTGACAAATAACTCCTGTTTGTTTTTAAAGATAGTATTTAGCTAATTCAGTATTGGGTTTCATGTCAAAGACTTTTCCCCCTCTTGGAAGTGAACGTGTTTTAATCCAGAGCCCCTCAGTGTCAGAATTGCTTTCAGATGAAGAATATGTTTTTTATTTTTTTCCTCCATCATTGCACATATCTCAAGAACTATTTCTTGAGCGGCTTCCCCGAGCATCGTTTCAATAAAAGAGGGTCTTATTGAATGAACTCCCATCGCCACAAATCACATCCTGTCCTTCCCCTCCTGAATAAAAACACATTACTCTCAATAGAGGAAGGCCAGGATGGGGGGCTAAACTAAATGTGTTTGTCACCCGATTGGAGCGGAGGAGCAGTCCCCATCCCTGTGATGCTTACGTACGGTGAACAGGCTCTGGTTGACGTGCAGCTCTGTGTCGTAGAAGTGGCCCCCGTGCTCCACGGGCTCTGTGGTCCCAGCCCACTGCTCCTCCTTCAGACAGGACCAGGTGAGGGCGGGGCCTCCCAGACGGCTCTGAAGAGCCACACTGAGGCTGTAGAGGCCCCTGGGCAGCTTGTCCCTGACTGCCCGTAGGCAGCGCACACGCACCTCCATGGGCTGGGGACTCTGCGACCACTCCACCTGCAATACATAGAGAAGGTTGTGTTACGGTTACTGTCACTGCAGCAAGAAACCAGAGGTCAAGGAACGCACCCCTCACAGACACAGCATTGGCGTCTCCCTCTCTCTCTCCCCCCTCCCTCACGCTCTCTCTCTGTATCTCTCTCCCTGCGCTCTCTTCCCCTCCCTCACTCTCTCTGTCCCTCTCTCTATCATTTTCTCCCTCTGCTCAGACAGCGTGCCACTGCCTGCCTCTCTTCCAGACAGCAGACAGTGTGCATCATTCTCACTCACAAAGGAAATGCATTACCCTAAACATATAATGTGTAGATCCTGTACTGTAACACAAGCATTGCTGCTTAACAACTCAGAGTCATTTCTGTTAAATTTGGAAAGGAAAGCCTGGTACAGTATTTCCCCCAAACTGTATACAGTTGAGAGAATTATTCACAAAATAAAAACAATATTTGCACATTTCAGTTATTGGCTGTTAAAAGGGGAAGCATATCAGGTTGGAAATCCACCGAGGGGAGGGATTCAGTTGAAAACGTTAAAGGACAAACACTCTGGATTAATTCAGGAAGCAATTAATCTGTGAGGGGAGAGGGTTAGTGTCTGAGTCTGTGACGAAACTGTAGCCAATCACAATGAGGTTCCGAGATGAGCTTTGTTGTTGTTTGTTTGTTTTGTTGGAATGGCCTCATTTCAAGGATATGATGAGCAATAGGGGAAGATCGTTGGACTGTTAAGGAATTCATTCTAGATGATCACTGAACAATAAAAAACACTCATTCAGTTTCCCTTCCTGAATGGCATCCTCAAAATACAATTTTGTATGAATTAGCCATCATCATTAATTACGAAAGTAGATGTGTGCATACCCTTATGTGCTTATGTTATTGTATTTATGTAATTATGTACAACCTTTTCACAAATTTTCACAAATTGGCATGCATTCAGCATACAGAGAACAATATAAACTGGGTGGTTCGAGCCCTGAATGCTTATTGGCTGAGAGCCATGGTATATGAAGAACGTATACCACGGGTATGACAAAAAATATGTATTTTTACTGTTCTAATTACGCTGTTAACCAGTTTATAATAGCAATAAGACACCTCAGGAGTTTGTGGTATATGGCCAATATACCACAGCTAAAGGCTGTATCCAGGCACTCCGCATTGCGTCATGAGTAAGAACAGCCCTTAGCCATGGTAAATTGGCCATACCCCCCCCCCCCCGCCCTCAGAACAGACTCAATTCGTCTGGGAATGGACTCTACAAGGTGTCGAAAGCGTTCCACAGGGTTGCTGGCCCATGTTGACTCCAATGCTTCCCACAGTTGTGTCAAATTGGCTAGATGTTATTTTGGTAGAACATTGTTAATACACATAGGAAACTGTTATGAGTCAAAAACCCAGCAGCGTTGTAATTCTTGACACAAACCGATGCACCAGAAACCTACTACCATGCACCGTTCAAAGGCACTTAAATATTTTGTCTTGCCCGTTCACCCTCAATGGCACACATACACAATTCAATTGTCAAGGCTTTGTCAAATATTTTCCCCTTCATCTACACTGATTGAAGGGGATTTAACAAATTATTTCAAAAAGGGATCATAGCTTTCACCTGGTCAGTCTATGTCATGGAAAGAGCAGGTGTTCTTAATATTTTGTATACTCAGTGTATAGTGTCGGTGAAAGGGAAATTTGGCATATTTGGCAATCTGGTAGCTAAAGAGTGATAGATGACCAGGAGCCTATTTTAAGAGCGCTACGAGCGAGATCCTGGTACCTAGTATTCACCTACCATAAAACACACACACGTGCACAAACATGGGGCATTAATATTACATTCCCCTTCATGGATTATTAAAGTACATTATCTATATCGTACAGTAGTGTTGAGGGCCTAAAAAGGTTCCATGGAACAGTGCATCCTGGTACCCAGTTATACATGAATATTCAAACATTAAGCATGCAACAAACAATATACAGTCCCTTCTGAAAGTATTCACATCCCTTGACTTTTTCCGCATTTTGTTGTGTTACAGCCTGATTTTAAAGTGAGATTTTGAATCACTGGACACACAATGCCCCATAATTTTTATAAAATGTCTTGAGTCAATAATTATTCAACCCCTTGGTTATGGCAAGCCTAAATAAGTTCAGGAGTAAAGGTTAGCTTAAAAAGTCACATAAGTTACATGGACTCACTGTGTGTGCAATAATAGTGTTTAACATTATATTTTAATGACTACCTCACCTTTGTATCCCACACATACAAATATCTGTAAGGTCTCCCAGTCGAGCAGTGAATTTCAAACAAAGATTCAACAACAAAGACCAGGGAGGTTTTCCAATGCCTCGCAAAGAAGGGCACCTATCGGTAGATGGGTAATAATAAAATAAACAGACATTGAATATCCCTTTGAGCATGGTGAAGTTATTAATTCCACTTTTGATGGTGTATCAATACACCCAGTCACAACAAAGATAAAGGCGTCCTTCCTAACTCAGTTGCCGGAGAGGAAGGAAACCGCTCAGGGATTTCAACATGAGGCCAATGGTGACATTGAAACAGTTACAGAGCTTATTGACTGCTACAGCAGAAAACTGAGGATGGAGCCACAACATTGTACACTGAACAAAAACTGTTTCAATAGTTAAAATAAAAGATACCAGAAATATTCCATACACCCAAAAGCTTTTCTCTCAAAATTTGTACACAAAATCCCTGTTAGTGAGCATTTATCCTTTGCCAAGATAATCCATTGCTGATTAAACAGCATGATCATTACACAGGTGAACATTGTGCTGGGGACAAAAAAGGTCACTCTAAAACGTGCAGTTTTGTCACACAACACAATGTCACTGATGTCTCAAGTTGAGGGAGCGAACAATTGGCATGCTGACTGCAGGAATGTTCAACAGAGCTGTTGCCAGGGAACTGAATGTTCATTTCTCGAGCATAAGCCGCCTCCAACATCGTTTTAGAGAATTTGGCAGTACACCCAACCGGCCTCACAAACGCAGACCACGTGTAACCACGTCAGCCCAGGACCACCACATATGGCTTATTCACCTACGAGATCATCTGAGGAAGGGGTGCTGAGGTGTATTTCTGTCCAAAAAAAAGCCCCTTTGTTGGAAAAAACTCATTCTGATTGGCTGGGCCTGGCTCCACAGAGGGTGTACCTAGCTCCCAAGTATTTTCTCTTAACGAAACTACTCCCGCTGGTTATGGCTACCTGTGTCACCCTCGCTCCACCGGCCGTGTACTGTAACAACTCCAAAATCTAAATAACTGAACTGTCTCCCTACTGTCTCTTCATTTGAATACATTGCCTACAAATCATTTTGCTCCATAACCACTATCCTTGTGTACCGTCCTCCTAACACGGAACCCAAAACGGCTGCGCACGTGCGCCATTGTGCACCATCGTGCATAAATTGATTTTGTCCCCCCACACCAAACGCGATCACGACACGCAGGTTAAAATATCAAAACAAACTCTGAACCAATTACATTAATTTGGGGACAGGTCGAAAAGCATTATACATTTACGGCAATTTAGCTAGCTAGATTGCACTTGCTAGCTAATTTGTCCTATATAGCTAGCTTGTTGTTGCTAGCTAATTTGTCCTGGGATATAAACAATGAGTTGTTATTTTACCTGAAATGCACAAGGTCCTCTACTCCGACAAATTAATTCACACATAAAACAGTCAACTGAATCGTTTCTAGTCACCTCTCCGCCTTCCAAAGTTTTTTAATCTTTGAACTTATATGGTGATTGGCATCTAAAATTTCATAATATTACCACCACGACCGACAACACAGTTCGTCTTTCAATCACCCACATGGGTATAACCAATGAGGAGAATGCACGTGGGTATCTGCTTCTATAAACCAATGAGGAGATGGGAGAGGCAGGACTTGCACCGCGATCTGCATCACAAATAGAACTGACTTCTATTTTAGTCCTTGGCAACGCAGACGCACGTTGAGGCGTGCGAGCAGTGTAGGTGCAAAAATTGAATAACATAGATTGCTACATTTATTTTGCAACGCTCGGCGCACACGACGCGAGCGGTGTAGTCAGGGTGTAAAGCTAACGAATCATTCCTCTGGACTATCTGAATTACTCACGTGCACACAAACTCAAAACTTGCCTCTGATTTCATGGCTGTTAGGTACTGTTTCAATATTACCCAACATGTACATTTTCACACTCACATCAAGGGACACATACTTGACCTTGTTTGCTCTGTTGGCCCCAACCTAACTTATACTTCCCCCTCCCTATTCCCACTGTCTGAACACAAGATTCTTAAATTCTCTCTTACCTCATACTCACCACACAACACTGACAAATGCCTCATCTCCTTCCACAACATCAAAGCTCTGATGCCATCTGCTCCGCCCTGCCCATTGCCCACACCTCCAACTCACCTGATGAACTAGCTGCCAAATTCAATGCTCTGTCTCCCTCAACTCTCTGGCCCACTCCAAACTAAACCTGTCTCTTGCTCCTTCCCCTCCTCCCCACCCTGGTTTACCCCTGAGCTCCGCGCCCTGAAGCATGCTGGCCGCCACCTGGAGTGGCTGAGCAGGAAGTCTGGGCTCACTGTCCACGCTGAGGCCTACAAACTCCACCTACAGTGATGCCCTCAGTGCTGCTAGGTCCAGTTATTTCTCCAACATCATTAACAGCTCCAATAAGAACTCCCCGACTCTGTTATCCACTGTCAGCAAGCCACTTCAGCCCCGTGACCACACCTTCTCTACTCCCTCCACTGAACTCTACAACTCCTTCCTTTAGTTTTTCAAGGACAAGATCACCAAAAAACCTCATTAGTGACTGATCAATCTCTCTTAACCGCCCCCTCCCCCGCCAACCTCCAAACCGTCACCCCTGAAACCCTGGCTCTCCGAATCTGCCCCCATTTACTCTCCATATATCTCAAAACTCACCATGCCATCCAAGACTACAACTTCCTCTCCCCCCTGTTCTCATTAAAGCCTGCCTGCTTGCTCTCTGTCCATATATCACACACATCAACAACCTCTCCCTCGCCCACGGAACTTTCCCCTCCAACTACAAAAAAACAATTAATTTACTTTGTTTATTGAATTTTCAACACCAGCATTTACAAAATAATTGCATTTGTAAGTTATTTGGTAGTAATATAAAACAACACATCATGACAACAATACAGCAAAACAAACATAAAAAATTAAAAAATTAAAAGATAAGAAATAATATATATTTTGATACAGTTGTTACAGGTCAACTAGCACAGATCATACAGTCCTTAACATCCGAGATGTCACGTATACACATACCAGGCCTCTTACATCACCAATATATAAATATACATCACTCTGGCACTGCAGGAAATGTAGTCGTTTAACATAAGAAAAGAAGGGAGCCCACATTGCATAGAATGTGTCTATAGACCCATTGAGTGTGTGTTTAATTTTTTCCAACTTTATGCAATTCAAAAACGAAATCCAAAGAGCATGAGAAGGGGGTGCAGAGCATTTCCATGTAAGTAAAACGAATCGTCTCGTTAACAAAGTGACAAAGGCAATTACATCCTTATTCATTTTGGTCAATTGTATTGTGGGTAAGGAAACCCCAAATAATGCAATAAAAGGGTCTGGCTCGATCTCTGTGCCGCTCAAATCTGAGAGTGTGTTAAAGATGTCTTTCAAGAAACCAACAAGAGATGGGCAAACACCAAAACATGTGTACATGATTAGCAGGAGACTGGTTACATCGTACACAATTAGGGTTCACATCCTTGTAAATTTAGGATAATCTTGCTTTGGTCCAGTGGGCCCTATGAATGAGTTTGCATTGAATGAGACCGTGTCGAGCGCAAATAGAAAAGGTATGTACCCTTTAAAGTGCCCCTTCCCATAGTTCATCAGATATTTCCTCACCCAGTTCCTCCTCCCATGAGGATTTAATATTGTTTAATGAGGTGGTTTGTAGTGAGCAAATTTGACTAAAGATTATTGACAAGGTGTCTTTCAGAGTAGGAAGAGGGATAAGGGAATCAGGGATCTATGCTGTGGACATATATATATTATATATCTGATAATTGTTCAAATTACAAAATGTATTGTTAATATAGAGATCTCTGAATCTTTTAATACCGAGACTAGACCATGTTGAGAAAGCACCATCAACCATAGATGGGGGAAAAGCTGGGTTTGAGGCTACCGGAGCCAAAGAAGAGGTTGTCTGAAACCCAAAGTGGCGGCTAAATTGATTCCAGATCTTCAATGTTGTTTTGACACATATATTTTTGGTGAAGGAAGAGTAATAGCCTGTAATGGAGGAGTGATCGAGGGAAGACAATGATGCCGGTATTGATGAGGCAGCCTCCATCTATAGCCAAATTGGGGTTGGGAATATCTCTCTGCAACCAGTACTGAATGATCCTAAGGTTAGCGGCCCAATAATAGAATCTGAAATCCGGTAGAGCTAGACCGCCATCTGGTTTGGGCCTCTGAAAAAGCTGTTTTTGTATCCTAGGGGGCTTTTTGTCCCATATAAAAGGTAGAATTAGGCCGTCGATCTTTTTGAAAAATGTATTGGGAAGAAAAAACAGTAGGCACTGATAGAGATATAAGAATTTAGGAAGAATATTCATTTTAATATAATTAATCATTGTGACTAAGATTTAGGTGTGGCAAAGACCAGCTTTCCAAATCGTCCTTAGTACGGGTTAAAAGAGGAGCAAAGTTGTCTTGAAAAAGGTTTTCAAATCTGATGTACCCCGAGATAAATAAAGCTACTGTGAGCAATTTTAAATGGCAAGTTATGTAAAGGGATTTTTTTGCGGCCATATTAAGTGGCATCAATTCACTTTTACTGAGATTCAGTTTATACCCTGATACGTAGAGGTCGACCGATTAATCGGCATGGCCGATTAATTAGGGCCGATTTCAAGTTTTCATAACAATCGGTAATCGGCAATATTGGACGCCGATTATGGCCGATTATGTTGCACTCCACGAGGAGACTGCGTGGTAGGCTGAGCACCTGTTTCGCGAGTGCAGCAAGGAGCCAAGGTAAGTTGCTAGCTAGCATTAAACTTATCTTGTAAAAACCAATCGATCTTAACATAATCACTAGTTAACTACACATGGTTGATGATATTACTAGTTTATCTAGCTTGTCCTGCGTTGCAAATAATCAATAATCAAAGCACTGTCGTTGCACCAATGTACTTAACCATAAACATTAATCCCTTTCTTAAAATCAATACACACGTATATATTTTTAAACCTGCATATTTAGTTAAAAGAAATTATTGTTAGCAGGCAATATTATCTAGGGAAATTGTGTCACTTCTCTTGCGTTCTGTGCAAGCAGAGATAGGGTATATGCAGCAGTTTGTTGCGAACTGTGTGAAGACCATTTCTTCCTAACAAAGACCATCATTCATTTGCCAGAATTGTACATAATTATGACATAACATTGAAGGGTGTGCAATGTAACAGCAATATTTAGACTTATGGATGCCACCCGTTCGATAAAATACGGAACGGTTCCGTATTTCACTGAAAGAATAAACGGTTTGTTCATGAAATGATAGTTTCCAGATTTGACCATATTAAAGGGCAACCCTGGCGTGTCGATCGTTGCAAAGGGAAGCAATCTGATTGAGTGTTATTAGTCCTGACAGAGGCTTGAGGGGATGAGTACAGAAGTCTTATTCAAGTAATTTGAATTTGGAGCCAAAGCCAAATTTATTTAGAGTGTAAAAAAGGTATATCCATTCCACCCGGTCAAACGTTTTCTCCGCATCCAGGCATATAATGGCTTCAGAGGCATTGGCGACAGAGGGATTATATATAATATCAAATATCGTCGAAGATTGAAGAATGAGTGTCTATTTTTAATAAATCCTGTTTGATCGAGAGAGATAATTGATGGGAGGACTGTTTCCAGACACGTTGCCAGAAGTTTAGATAAAATTTTATAGTCAACATTTAGCAGGCTAATTGGACGGTATGATACACAGTCAAGTGGGTCTTTGTTTTTTTTTTTAAGAATAAGACATGGTTGCCTGAGTGAGAGTCTGTGGGAGAGCACCATTTACAAATGCTTCATTGTTCATTTCAATTAGAATAGGGGCTATTTTAGAGAGAAACTTTTTATAAAACTCTGCCGAGTAGCCATCAGGCCCTGAGCTTCTCCTGGATTGAAGGGATTTGACAGCATTAGACAATTCTTCAACAGTGTTCGGCTGCTCTAAATTTTTAACCAAATCCCGGCTGACAGAAGGCACAGCAAGTGAGTGGAAGAAATCATCCAATTCCAATGTATCCGCTTTACTTTCAGAAGTATATAAAGACTGGTAAGATCTCTTGAACTCATCATTGATCCCCCTAGGGTCTAATCATATCCCAGACGATGTACGAATTTTAGGAATCTGGTGTGATGATGATAGTTGACGTAACTTGTGAGCTAATAATTTACTGGCTTTATCTCCTTGTTCATAGTAAGTGATCCTAGACTTGACAAGCAGTTCAGTAACCTGGTCTGTTAATAATGTGTCAAATTCTGCTTGCAAAGTGAAACGCTCCTTAGAAATATCCGGAGATGGTGAAACGGCATAAATGTCATCTAACTGGGCAATACTGCGTGTTAACATAGATTGCCTATCCCTTTTCAGTTTGTTCTCATGTGTGGTGCATGAAATAATTTCACCTGATATAAGCTTTCAAAGTTTCCCTGAAAGTAGATGTAGAGATGTTTGGGGTTCTATTTGTACTCATGAAAAAGTCGATTAGACCAAAAACAAAATTGACAAAGTGTTCATTACTGAGAGCAGTTGAGTATTTAGCCGCAAAGGCAGTCGCAGATTGTCAACAGTTTGAAAGACTACTTCTATGATAACAGGGGTGTGGTCAGATAAAACAATTGGATTATATGAACATGAAGATATGGAATTGAGAAGTCTGTCATCTACAAGGAAGTAGTCTAGGCGCGTAAAAGTGTGGTGAACCGATGAGAAAAAAATGGTGTTTAATCCATCTGGAAAAGGATATTCTCCAAGGGTCTGAAACTGCAAATTCAGACATAAAGGTTTGGACAACTTTAGCTGAGGTTGACAAGGTTTAGTGGAGGCTCGATCCGAATGTGGGTCTAACCAGCAGTTAAAATCACCACCTAAGATCAACATATAGGAAGACCTATCGGGCAGTGTAGAGAAAACCGATTTTAAATGTCACCATTGTCCCACCATTGAGCATAAATATTAACAAGAAGTACATTCGTATTGAGCAGCCTAACACTGACAATTATGTATCTACCATGGGGATCTGCGATCACATTAGAACATGTAAAAGGTACCGATCTGTGAAGTAAAATAGCCACCCCTCTTGCCTTACTCTGAAATGAGGAATGGAACACCTGACCAACCCATCTGCACCTAAGACTTGAGTGTTGTGATACCTTCAGATGAGTTTCTTGGAGAAAGATTATGTGAGTTTTCAATTGTTGAAGGTCGTGTAGCACCTTACTACGTTTAACTGGGTTATTTATGCTGCTGCAGTTCCAAGTAAGAAAATTAAAGCCATTCCTTCCAGCTGGATGGGCTACACTAGGCTGAGTCATGTCTTAATTGAGAGAGGACGTGTAAAGGACAAGGTACAATGTAAACTAAAGATCTTAGATGAACCTAATAGCGCAAATTTAAAAAACAAAGACAAGCTACGAAGCACAAAAAAACATATAAAAACGATATACAAATAAAGAGGGAAAAACCCCTTCCCTCACAACCTCCCTTGCCGAAGCATCTCCCCAACTGAGATGCAAGCTAAACCCTAAATACAAAAAAGGTTTAGAGCAAAGCATGAAAACTCTTACTCTTTGCTACCTGAGATTTGTGACCATTTAACCAGAGTAAACCAAACATACATAGATTGGTCCCCAGCAGAGTCTATGGAAAACTAACCTCGGTTAAGAGAGGTTTAAGAGCAATACAAATTGTAAAACTACGACTGAATCATGAAAACAGACAGATATTGGCATTAGAGGCGACTTAGATCAAAATAAAATATTAATGATACAAACAAAAAACAATAATGTGAGTGGAATAGTACACACACACACGCACACACACACACACACACACACGCACACACACATTATAGCGGGGGGTCAACTTTATACTCACCAATAAAAATGGAAATGAAAAAAAATAAAAATAAAAAAAAATTAACATTCAAGTGTCGATGAACCCAGCAAAGTTGGCTTCGCTAGCAGAGCAGTCTGCCAGCCGGCCTGCTAACTTGCCTGCTAACAAGACCAGCTAACCATTTGTTCCACACCATGCGGTACAACAGCCGCTTTCACATTCTTGTTGATGAATTTGGCCGCAAAAGCAGGGTCCTTGAATCTGTGAGTCACCCCCATCTTAACAAAGCCAGGACTGGACACTATCATCCTCAATAACTTCCAACCTCCCCTTCCTTGCCAAGACTGGATTGTACTGTTGTCTCCCAATTACAAACCCACCTGCTAATCAAAAACCTGTTCTAGCCCCTCCAGTCTGGTTTCCACCCCTCCTGAAACTGCCCTTCTCAAAGTTATCAATAACCTTCTCACCTCTGGTGATGCTGGTGCCCTCAACATCCTGATTGTCCTTGACCTGAGTACCACTTTTGACACAGTGAGCCATCAGATCCTCCTCACCAGGCTTGAGGTTCTGGGTGTTGAGGGCACTGCACTCTCCTGGCAACAATCATACCTCACAAACCGGACCCACTACATCTACCTTAATGGCCACACCTCAGACTCAGCTGCAGTTATACACAGTGTCCCCCAGGGCTCTGTGCTGTGTCCCTTACTTTTCATTATCTACATCCTCCCCTAGGTCAGATCCTCTGCCACTTAAACCTTCCACTGCTATGCTGATGACACCCAGATCTACCTCAGCACCAAATCCCTCCTCAACCCACCTCTGACCCACAATGAATCCTGCCTCTCTGAAATGAAAACATTGACGCAACAAAACTTCCTCAAGCACAATAGTGATAAAATGGAACTCATCCTCATAGGCACCTAATCCACCCTCACCAAAGCTGGCAACCTCACCATTAACGAGACCACTGTCTCTCTCTCTCCCTCCATGCATGCAACCTTGGTGTCATTCTGGACTCCACCCTCTCCTTTCGCCACCACATAAGACAGACTGTCAAAACCTCATTCTTCCACCTCCACAACATTGCCAAAGTCAAGTCCTCCCTCTCCCGTCCTGCTGCTGAAACTCTCCTACATGCATTCAACTCCTCCCGTCTTAACTAGTACAACTCATTACTCTTTGGCATCAACTCAAGCTCCCTCCATAAACTCCAAATGGTTCAAAACTCACCCACACTAAGTACTGGCAGTACATCACCCCTGTCCTCTGTGAGCTCCACTGGCTCCCTGTCATAAATAACGCATTTATTACAAGATCCTCTTTCTGACCTACAAAGCCCTTCAGCACCTTGCCCCCCCTTACCTCTCAAACCTTCTCCTCTACCAACCCACATGCGCATTCCGTTGCACCACAGCACCTTGTCATCCCCAGGTTGAAGCTCCAGAGCTTCGGCGACAGGGCCTTCTCCAGGGTTGCTCCTAGGCTCTGGAACTCTCTCCAGCAATCCATGACTCAGAGACCATTACTATCTTTCAGGCCCTCCTAAAGCCCCACCAATCTGACAAGGCCTACCCTTAAGCCCCCCACACACATGCAAATAATTACACTACAAAGACACTCCTTTCTTCACCATACTGGGTAGCACCTAACCCAAACCCTTACACTACCCTTTTTCTCCGCACATACAATGCATATGCTCTTGACTGAGGTCCATATCAGGATCTTGACATGCTAATTTAGGACAACTTCTGATGATTATTTGAGTTTTGAGGACATGCTCAATAATTTGACAAATATTAAATCCATATCATTCTTTCATACACTAGCTATAATTGTTGTATTCCCTCTGGATAAAGGTGTGCGCAAACCGCAAGCTAAAAGCAAGCACTGTAACTGGTAACCTAGTAACAACAATCACATATTTTCTGCTGTGGAATTCCAACTGTCATTTCTGAATTTGTCCTCCACAAATGAGTGCATAAACGGTGTGTGTTCGAACTGACAACTGGAGAAAGAAAGAAGTAACTCAAAAGAAGTTAACGCTACAGTGAGTAGCTAATTTGAGATGTTTTATTTATCTTAGTAACAAGAATGACGAAACACTAATTTGTCCAGCACACAGTAGGGTAAGCTAGCTAATAACTCTACCTACATGTACATATTACCTCAACACCAGTGGTCCCGCACATTGACTCTGTACCGACACCCACTGTATATAGCCCCGCTATTGTTATTTACTGCTGCTCTTTAATTTTGTTATTCTCATTGCTTACTTTTTGGGGGTATTTTCTTAAAACTGCATTGTTGGTTAAGGGCTTGTAAGTAAGCATTTCACTGTAAGGTCTACTACACCTGTTGTATTCGGCGCATGTGACAAATATTATTTGATTTGATGTGTGGGGTAAATGCTAACTGGTAGCCTAGATAGCTAATAAATAACGAAAATGTCAAACCTTCTGGGAAAAACATTTTTACCCCCTATCAAGCCTCAAGGTGTCAGCTAATGTTTTAAAATGTTTAGTTGCATTTTGTATTACTGTTAATATAAGCTAGATAACTAGCAACTTGGCTAGCTAGCTTGTTCCAGTTAGTTTCGCTACGTTTTCGTATGGTTTTGTGAAATGACAATATTTTCTTGCAATATCGACACGATTCATGATTTATCCATTGACAGTTTGAAGTGGATCACAGACCAACACTACCATCATGTTGGGTCTTGACAGCGAGGAACCACAGCAGATGACACAATCTGCAACCCACAGTCTGCATCTTTACAGAAAATGTGCTGTGATTGGAGCTCTGGATTTGCAATGCTGCATTCTTTAAAACAGAAATAACAGAATAGTGCTTTGGAAATAGCAACTTTGATTAAATAAGACATTTAAAAAAATAAAAATAAGGATACAGAAATTAGCAGGTTAATTCATTCATGCCTAAGTATACTGAACAAAAATATAAACACAACATATAAAGTGTTGGTTCATGAGCTGTAGTAAAAGATCCCACAAAAGGCTTATTTCTCTCAACTTTTGTGAAGAAATTAGTTTACATCCTTATTAGTGAGCATTTTTCCTTTGCCATGATAATCCATCCACCTGACAAGTGTGGCATATCAAGAAGCTGATTAAACAGCATGATCATTACACAGGCGCACTTTGTGCTGGGGACAATAAAAGGCCACTCTAAAATGTGCCATTTTGTCACACAACATAATGCCACCGATGTCTCAAGTTTTGAGGGAGCGTGCAATTGGCATGCTGACTGCAGGTACAGTGCATTTGGAAAGTATTCATACCCCTTCCCCTTTTCCACATTAAGTTAAGTTACAGCCTTATTCTAAAATGGATTAAATAAAACAAATGTGTCATCCCTCTACACACAATACCCCATAATGACAAAGTGAAAACAGGTTTCAAGAAATGTTTGCCAATTCATTAAAGCTAAAAAACAGAAAGGCCCTTTTGAAAGATACTGCAGGTCTTCAATTAGCCAGTCTGCTACCCAGGAGCTAGACAGTGGCGGTTGACCAGGAGTATAGGGAACAGATTCTGGTGTCATTCACCTACCACAAAATAAACACACTTAAACAGTCACCAAATTTGAAACTATCCATTATAGTCCCCAAAATCCACTGGAGATTCTACTTTACTCATTTGCATGTTCCGTTCTTGACTTTTGCCACGCAAAATAAACGGTCTGGTGACACTGTTTGGATGAATTTCTTTTTGTTCAGTATATAAACCCTTGCCGTCAGAAAGTATTCACTCCCTTTGACTTTTTCCACATTTTGTTGTGTTACACCCTGAATTAAAAATGTATTTGTCTACCTCCCGAATGGCGCAGTGGTCTAAGGCACTGAATCGCAGTGCTAGCTGTGCCACTAGGGATTCTGGGTTTGGGTCCAGGCTCTGTCGCAGCCGGCCGCGACCGAGAGACCCATGGGGAAGCGCACAAATGGCTCAGCGTCGTTCGGGTAAGGGGAGGATTTTGTCCTTGTCCCATCACGCACTAGTGACTCCTGTGGCGGGCTGGGCGCAGTGCATGCTGACATGGTTGCCAGATGTTTCCTCTGACACATTGGTGTGGCTGGCTTCCGGGTTAAGCGGGCATTGTGTAAAGAAAGAGTGTGGGTTGTATTTCAGAGAACACACGGCTCTTCGCCTCTCCCGAGTCCGTACAGGAGTTACAGCGATGGATACCATGAATTGGATACCATGAAATTTGGGAGGGAAAAAAACAATGTATTTGTCACTGGCCTAATGTCTACATGGATTTGTTTTTCAAAATGTTTACAAATTAATTGCAAATGACAAGCTGGAATGTCTTGAGTCAGAAAATATTCAACCCCTTTGTTATGACAAGCCTAAATAAGTTAATGAATAAAAATGTGCTTAACAAGTCACATAATAAGTTGCATGGACTCACTTTGTATGAAACTAATAGTGTTTAACATACCTCATCTCTGTACCGCACACATACAATTATCTGTGAGGTCCTTCAGTCGAGCAGTGAATTTCAAACCCAGATTCAACCACAAAGACCAGGGAGGTTTTCCAATGACACGCAAAGAAGGGCACCTATTGGTAGATGGGTAAAAAAAGCAGACAATGAATATCCCTTTGAGCATGGTGAAATGATTATTTATCAATACACCCAGTCAATACAAAGATACAGGCGTCCTTCCTAACTCAATTACCGGAGAGGAAGGAAACCTTTAGGGATTTCACCATGTTGCCAATTGTGACTTTAAAACAGTTACAGAGTTTAATGGCCGTGATAGGAGAAAACTGAGGATGGATCAACAACATTGCAGTTACTCCAAAATACTAACTTGATTGACAGAGTGAAAATTAGGAAGCCTATACAGAATCAAAAATATTCCAAAACATGCATCCTGTTGCACTAAAGTAATGCTGCAAAAAAATTGCAAAGCAATTCACTTTTTGTCTTTAATACAAAGTGTTACGCTTGGGGCAGCACCAATACAACACATTGCTGAGTACCACTCTCCATATTTTCAAGCAAAGTGGTGGCTGCATCATGTTATGGGTATGCATGTAATTGTTAAGGATTGGGGAGTTTTTCCAGATAAAAATCAAATGGAATGTTGCTAAGCACAGGCAAAATCCTAAAGGAAAACCTGGTTCAGTCTGCTTTCCACCTTTCAGCGGGGCAATAAACTAAAACACAAGGCCAAATCTACACTGAAGTTGCTTACCAAGAAGACAATGAATGTTCCTGAGTGGCCGAGTTACAGTTGATTTAAATCTGAAAATGCTTGTTTAGCAATGATCAACAACCAACTTGACAGAACTTGAAGAATTTAGAAAAGAATAATGGACAAATATTGCACAATCCAGGTGTGCAAAGCTCTTAGACTTACCCAGAAAGACTTGGCTGTAATTGCTGACAAAGGTGCTTCTGCAAAGTATTGACTCAGGGGTGTGAATACTTATGTAAATTTGATATTTCTGTATTACATATTCAATATATTTGCAAACCATTAAAAAAAAACTGTTTTCACTTTGCCATTATGGGGTATTTATTGTGTGTAGATGGGTGTGAAAAAAATAGAAGAATTTAATACATTTTCAATTCAGGCTTTAACAACAAAATGTGGAATAAGGCACTGTATCTATCTAGTACAGAAGCGCCGAGGGCCTAAAAAGTTTCCATGGAATAGTGCATCCTGGTACCTAGTTATACATTAACATTCAAAAACATTAAGCATACAACAAACAATATACAGTGCATTCGGAAAGTATTCAGAACCCTTCCATTCCACATTTTGTTACGTTACAGCCTTATTCTAAAATGTATTAAATGTATATTTTACACACAATCTACACACACAATATCTAATAATCCCAAAGCAAAAACCGGTCTTTAGAATTTTTTTGCAAATGTATTAAGAATAAAAAACTGAAATACCTTATTTACATAACTATTCAGACCCTTTAATATGAGACTCGAAATTGAGTTTAGGTGCACCCTGTTTCCATTGATCATCCTTGAGATGTTTCTACAACTTGATTGGAGTCTACCTGTGGTAAATTCAACTGATTGGACATGATTTGGAAAGGCACACACCTGTCTATATAAGGTCCCACAGTTGACAGTGCATGTCAGAGCAAAAACCAAGCCACGAGGTCGAAGGAATAGTCCGTAGATCTCCGAGACAGGATTATGGCGAGGCACAGATCTGGGGATGGGTACCAAAACATTTTGGCAGCATTGAAGGTCCAAAATAACACTGGCCTCCATCATTCTTAAATGGAAGAAGTTTAGAACCACCAAGACTCTTCCTAGAGCTAGTCACCTAGACAAACTGAACAATTGGGGGAGAAGGGCCTTGGTCAGGGAGGTGACCAAGAACCCGATGATCACTCAGACAGAGCTCTAGTGTTCCTTTGTCGAGATGGGAAAACCTTCCAGAAGGACAACCATCTCTGCAGCACTCCACCAATCAGGCCTTTATGGTAGCATGGCCAGACGGAAGCCACTCCTCAGTAAAATGTACATGACAGCCCAGTTGGAGTTTGCCAAAAGACACCTAAAGGACTCTCGGACCATGAGAAACAAGATTCTCTGGTCTGATGAAACCAAGATTGAACTCTTTGGCCTGAATACCATGCGTCACATGTGGCACCATCCCTACAGTGAAGCATGGTGTTGGCAGCATCATGCTGTGGGGATGTTTTTCAGCGGCAGGGACTGGGAGACTAGTCCGGATTGAGGCAAAGATGAACGGAGCAAAGTACAAACAGATCCTTGATGAAAACCTGCTCCAGAGCGCTCAGGACCTCAGACTGGGGCAAAGGTTCAACTTCCAGCAGGACAACAACCCTAAGCACACAGCCAAGACAACGCAGGAATGGCTCGGGGACAAGCGTATGAATGTCCTTGAGTGCCCCAGCCAGAGCACGGACTTGAATCATATCAAATCAAATGTATTTATATAGCCCTTCTTACATCAGCTGATATCTCAAAGTGCTGTACAGAAACCCAGCCTAAAACCCCAAACAGCAAGCAATGCAGGTGTAGAAGCACAGTGGCTAGGAAAAACTTCCTAGAAAGGCCAAAACCTAGGAAGAAACCTAGAGAGGAACCAGACTATGAGGGGTGGCCAGTCCTCTTCTGGCTGTGCCGGGTGGAGATTATAACAGAACATGGCCAAGATGTTCAAATGTTCATAAATGACCAGCATGGTCAAATAATAATAATCACAGTAGTTGTCGAGGGTGCAACAATCAATCAACCCAATCAAACATCTCTGGAGAGACCTGAAAATAGCTGTGCAGAGACGTTCCCCATTCAACCTGACAGAGCTTGAGAAGAATGGGAGAAACTCCCCAAATACCGGTGTACCAAGCTTGTAGCATCATACCCTAGAAGACTCGAGGCTGTAACCACTGCCAAAGGTGCTTCAACAAAGTACTGAGTAAAGGGTCTAAATACTTATGGAAATGTAATATTTCAGTTTTTTTCATAACTTTGCTGAACCTGTTTTTGTTTTGTCATTTTGGGGTATTTTGTGTAGATTGATGAAGAAAAAATTGATTTAATCAATTTTAGAATAAGGCTGTAATGTAACAAAATGTGTAAAAAGATACTGCAGGTCTTGAATTATACAGTCAGCTACCCGGGAGCTAGACAGTGGCGGTTGACCAGCAGCCTAGGGTACATATCCTGGTGTTATTCACCTACCACAAAACAAACACAAGTCCACAAACAGCACAGGGATGACAGTTCAACACACAGTCACCTAATCTTAAACCATCTATTATATTCAAAAAAATCCTCTGGAGATTCTACTTCACTCAATTTGCATGTTCCGCTCTCTGACTGTTGCCACTCTACATAAACGGTGTATACTGGTGGCACTATTGGGATTCACCTACCCAGCACTGTGTGCCCGGCAGTGTTGCTTTTTGACTGTTAATGGCCCATATTAACCATTTGGAACACACACACACACACACGCACGCACGCACGCACGCGCGCGCGCGTAAACAGATACACACCCAGTGCCACGTGCGTGCCGGTGCCTGGCAGTGCCCAGCGCAAAGCCACCCTCAGAGGGTGTGTGCCGAGCCCTGCCGTTATGCCCCGCAATCTCCTCGCTGAGCATCTTTGCATACGCCACAACACAAAACAATTTAGGCAGAAGTGAAATTAGTATAATTGGTGGTAAAGCGGTTTAGCCCACACATCGCACATCCAGGAGGTTAGGGCTCTAAGCCCCCACACTACTGAGGGAGAAAGAAAGGGGGTAGAAAAAGAACAATAAAAATAAATAAAAACAGCACACCAGTGTTAATTTTTCACTATGTGTCTTTAGAGATTGTTATTATTTGTCTCTCATGCATGGACCGGTACGTGTATGGCGGAAAGTCAAGACATCCGGGAAGGTAAAAGGCAAAGTGAGCCAATTTTCCATATCAGAAGGTGGTTTGTTTGCCCGGAGCCTTAGTTGTGCCTAAAGTGCCATAACATTACACCACTCCTACAGATGAGATCAAAGCATTCAGCCACGGATCCTCAGCAGCTTTTTTTGGCACGTAGCACGTCCTTCGCCGAAACATCTTTTCAAGGTTCCTACATTGACTGCTCCACAAATTGAACTCTTTAATACACAGGAAATGCCACATACAAAAACATATTTTCTTTCTAAGTATAGCCTAATATTCGGAGATTAAGCTTTCTCGTTAATTATTTTCATTTTAATTAGTAAATCTTAATTAACAATGAACATTTACCCTTAAAAATGTTGGCTTCGGAATGAAGGAAAGGGGGGGGGGGTAGAAAACGAGTGAATAAATATGACAATCTTTTTGGGACCTCCAGGCAGGATTACTGATGCAGGCAGACTTAGTTATTAAACACGTTCTAAATTAAATGCCTCCATGAATTTTGCACAGAAATATATTTTCATAGTTTTGCATGCCAAATGTGACATTTTATATTTTAGATTCATCTGCCGCAGTAATTTTGGAAATGTCATATAAACAAAGATTTTGTCATTTACCAATGGAATTACTATGCATGGCAGGTTGGCCATTGCTTTTCCTGGCTGTGCCGGTTGTTTCAAGTCAGCAAGCCATAAAAAATCTTTATCTCTCTGAAACACAGCAATTTGGGAGATAATCGAATGGTGACTGGGGGGCAGAAATGCCAGTCTGAGGAATTATACCACAATCTCTCCCACATTTACAACCTTCCTCAAAGCGAGTTGTCACCCTGGCAGGAAGGGCTGATAGAAGATTCATTACATCTCTAAGCCTGCATGGTGGCAGAGCAGCCTCATCCCCAGCCTAACAACAGCACACTCCTACGGATGCTAAGGCTGCTGCCTGATGCTGCTCCTTCCTCCTCACTCTCCCTTCTTTCCCTTTCTACTTTCCTTAAGACACCAGACGGCTTTTTACACACTGGGGGATGAAAAACATCCTAAATAAAGGAGAAAGAGAGACGGCGGTTTTTCCCAGTGTTCCATGGTAAACACAGGGAAGCCTTTTATGTGTGTGTGTGTGTGTGTGTGTGTGTGTGTGTGTGTGTGTGTGTGTGTGTGTGCGCGCGCTCGCGCGAGTATGCTCTCACGTGCATGAGTGTGCTTGCAAAAGAGACTCTGCTGACAGATTCCATTCACGGCAGCAAGGATTTCATATAATTACATCATTTGACTTTAAAAAAACATTCCTCTATCTGTTTCTCAGGCCACATAAACATATTTTGTGAGATATCATCATTTCTTCTATGGTTGAACCCCGGTGGAAATATGCCTCCGATATAGAAGATGTACTTCCTGTTGATGTGCCATGTTACTTCCTGTGTTTGTGTCTGGTAATGGCTGGGTAACAGATCCTACCTGCCAGCCGAGGCCCGGCTCCCTGGCCCACGGTGATTCTGCTGCTACGGAGGCTTCTGTCATCTCGCCGTATTTGGCGATCACTTCACCTTTGCGCTCCCTCAGCGCCTTCAGCAACTGGCTCTCTGCGCTGCGAAACACAAGTGGTAACCCTGTTAACCAGCCACCTGCATATTGTGCTCTCTTGTTCCCACTTTGTAGCCAACAGCGGAGAATCTAATAACGCAACAACAAACACTTTCCACTTTTTTCCCCTCCCTCTCTTTCTCTCTCTCTCTCTCCTCAGCCCGCTTGGCCTTTCAATCTTATCTGGGGTAATGTAATAAACTGCTGCTACGCTCCGTCTCCCAGCCACCTCTCTTAATTCCTCAAAATAAAGCAATATCATAGGCCCGCCTGCTAAAGTGGATAAGATGGCTTTAAAGTAAGAATAATTCAGCAAATAAATGCTCATCGGTGCGGCATCAAAGCCAGCCACCAACTTTATTTTCTGCTCACCCGATCAAAAGTATTACATGTGCTTTCGTCAGTTAACAACGCAGCAGAATGGGGGCCCTCTCTCTAATGAAATTACTGTTAAATCAAAAACAGTGAAAGGAAATAAATTACACATAAATAAAAAAGAAAGTCAGCTTGGCATCCCGTTCCCATTCTAGAGAATAGGAGATCATTTCTCATTGAATCTCAGAAAACGTAGCCCTAGGTGATGTGTATTAAAACCTCTCATGACTAATAGCCACCCACCAATGATATCAGAAGGAATTTGCAGGGGCCAAGACTGTGTGGAGAAGGTCATCGTTGCTAAACTCAAACGGTATTCATCTGACAGGCATGGTGTTCAAACCAACACCCATAGTAAACAGTGAGCACAACAGGCTCATGTAGATTCTCTTGATTTTTTTCTGTATAATGTCAGGCCGGATGGTAAGCCATAATTACTAAAAAACCTCTACATGCTATTATAGCCTTTGGGCTGAGGGAGGAGATGCATGATTCCAGACTGATGTGGATGGAACACAAACTGATGCTCCTCTGAGTCCAGTGACACGGGCAGATTTTCATGCCTCGCAGCCATTTACCCACAATGCAGCAGCGCAGACAATGCATTGCAATATAGAGCCCATATAGGTTACAGTCACATTACATGTTTTCTCAAATGGCAGCTAAATAAATATGGTGAACGTTCTGTACAATGAATGCTTATTTCATTCATGTAACATTAGTGGAAACATACCGTTGGAACGCTGCATACAGCCTGTCTTGCAGTATCCTCTCCTGTTGGTCACAGTCTCTGTGTGACTGGGCCTGGGGTTCCTTTGAAAGAATGAGCCAACTTTTTGTCAACATGGACATTTTGCAGCCAGTAAAAAGAAATAGACTCACAAAACAAAAGCATGAAGACGTGATACTGATGAAATAGTGCATGACTTGAACTACAACCATATCACTGAGATTTCTCTGGCTTTTATTACTATAACAGCTTCGATTACATGTACAACTCTACGACACAGTAAGAGGAAGGAGATTAAAATGCCTCTCAGCAAACCTGGCACAATGTATTCAAATCATCCCAGTAATACTAACAATACTACTTCAGGAAATATAATTTTACATAGCACAAAGTAATCTTTCCCTTCATGGACACAGCAAAGTACCTTTGCATTTCCCCTTAAGAAGGACATTAGTCTTTTCTTCCTCACCCACTCATTTTCCTGAGACATCCCTCCTCTTTGAAGATGTGTATCCTGCCAAAAATAAAATCACACTCTTAGGGTGCATCCAAAATGGCACCCTATGTAGGCCATGGTCAAAAGTAGTGTGCTAGAGAATAGGGTTTCAGACACACCCTTAGTTTGGCCGTGCTTTGTGATAGGGAGGTGTAGTGTGAATTAAGTACACAGCATCTAACTCTGAAACAACGTGGTAATGCAATCTGCAGGCAATCAATAGCAGCCAGCCTGGAGCCTACCGACATGTAACGGGTTGATGAATCCTTCCAGCCGGTACCATTCAGTCAGCAAGTTTACACCGCTATTCAGTCGCATTGACACTGTTAAATGACAGCGTCTCGCGAGCAACCATGAAAGCTTTTGTGTGTAACAAACGGGAGAAAAAAGTCCTATTACTTCAAAATAGATGAGGAAATCTCCGGTGCATAGCCTAATGTTCTTTCAATGAGAAGTGGGCACAAAACAGTTGGGGAGTGAATACACATTATGATAGCATAAAACACTGAACCCCGCTAGTATACAGTATTACGTAGATGGAACTAATTATCAATACACGAAACGATGACTCAAGTCTTACCATCACAAGATCTATCCATTTTTCACTTTCCTTCCATATTGTTGGTGTTAATTTAGAACTCCTTAATTCTTCTTCCTTTTCAAGTCAGATTACAGCTATAAATATACTGGATAGTTTTTTATTTTCTGTTTAGATATGCGTTAATGTTTGGGTTTGGCTACCTCAATACCGCTGAACAATGAAAACCCCATGTTCCTGTTTTCACCCCATTTTTTGACTGATGGAGTATCAACACTCAATTCATAAGCTTCTTCAGATCTTTACGCTATTTCGCAAAATCCCCTTCTCCCAAAACAAGCGGTGGGGAGAAAAAATTGTCACGCTCTATTTTTCCTGAAAAGAGATGGTTGACAAACCAAGGCGGAAATCCAGGCTTCAATGACAAATGCATAATAATGAATAATCACAAAAACAACAAACGCAAACAAATTATTAGTTTGGACGATATCCTATTTTCACACACAATGTATGATACGATCAAATAGGCAAATCTGGGATCGAGATGAATCGAATGGGCTTTAAGAAACTTACAATTCATTGAAGTTACATAACAATAGTTCAGAGTTCAGTGCATAAAAAGAGTTCAATCTGAAAGTTACATCAACTACATTAGGAACCAAATGTTCAACTTTTAAAAGGGCCACTAAAAAAAAATCTTTTAAAAAGGAAGCACAACACAGACAGAAATGTCTGTGAGGGGTGGGTGGGCGGGAAGCGAAGCACCCAGTGTTGTCCATTAGGCGGAGTGTGTAATGGACATGGCTCATGTGCTGGTGAATATAGGAGATGACATAGATATTCCTCTTTGTGGCTCTGACCTGTTCCAGTGAAAGGCTGCCAAGCGTGATCATGTCAGGCAGCACGCGCTCCCTCAGCTGCTGGGCGTAGCGGGGGATCACCTCTTCTTCCCCTTCTTCCACTGCCGCCATGAAGCGCCCACGGCCTGCAGCACCGGCACCGACACGCAGCGTTGGATCACCGGCCCTCACCTTCCACACCTCTGCCTCCTCCCTGTGGGCTAGCCCCATACCTGGACACACAGGGGAGTGTGTGGAGTTAACACACACACACGCAGATGGATGTACACACACACTCATACACAACACACATGCACGCACACACATACTGTTATGCACAAGTAGTAGACAGTTTAGATTTCACATGCAAAGTACCGAAGGCCATCTGAAAAATTCACTTGTCTGAAACATTATTTCTTATAAGCACCAGCAAAAAAGCAGGCAAACTCACATCTTACAGTCCACTGACCATCTATGTCCATGTCAATGACATGTTGTAATAGTATGCATTCAGTGTGGATATAAGGCGAAGCCTTGACTAATGTCCATCACTAAATCACCACCAGTGCTACAGCAAGTCTCCTACAGTACATCAATGAATTGTTGCCAGTAGATTAGCCTAGCTAGCTTTTCAAGAGGCCACCGATGCAGCACCTTCTCCATAAAAAGTCTGAGGTCAACAAACAGACTCAACACTGTGACAGCTCCAAGATAGAAACTGCCACTATACCCACCATGTATCGATGTTTCTAAGTTTGGTCTCAAAATTCTGAGGGAGTTTATTGTGTTGCAACACAGAGAGAAATATCCAGCTGGGCTGAGAATGCTGGTGTCTGTGCTCTGGTCATCGTTGGGAAGTAACAAGAGTAGAACTATGCCTTTATCAAAGCTAGATAGTTTTCAGTTACAAATAGAGGATGGATTCAACAGTCAAACGTATCTTTTACGCTACTGCATTGCCACGTTAATAGTGATTATGAGGTATTGTTATTGCCCCTTGTAGGTAAAGACAACGTGTGCTGTCCAATGTGTGAATCAGGTGAAGTCAATCAATGCCTAAAGTGATTATTTTCTTCTTTGTCAACCAAAGAGATAAAATATTTCAAGGAGTAAACAGATGAGATGACAACCGCACTGCGGGGGATTTATCCAGGAATCCCTCCTGAAATGACTTTTACTGGACCTTGTCCATTTCATTAATGTTCTGTTTCTTTCTCCTCGTTTTGTTGTGCGTGTGCTTTGTGCACGACTGTAAGAGAAAGAGAAAACCCTGCTCCAGTCACAATGCATCAGGATCAGGAGGAGAGAGAGAGCCTGCCTAGTCAGGCTGCGGCCTATATCGGTGGGAGGCATCCATAGAAAAGCATAAGGTGATTGTCTTGAAGTCTATTGTGGTTTACCGGAGAGCTCTGGCAGTCGATGCTGTTGGGCGCTCGTAGTGCAGGCGAGAGAAGGGCTCTGCCTGTGCCTATTGCATAAAACTGTTAATCCAAGATCCTCTTTACTTTTTTTTACCGGATTTCATGTACATTCTGAGACAATGGAAGGGCCTGCTAATCTCACTGCTACAGCTAAATCCATGACAATGCCGAATAATACAAGCAGGCAAAATTCTTCCATGTTCGAGCAGGTCTAAGCCCATCACTTCTGCACTGGAATTACAACAGAGATGCGTCATGTCAACAGGAGCCGGTGCGACTGTCTTGTCTCCCCCCCAGAACAATGCCAGCTTAAACCAACCCCAGTTTCCCCCTGTTTGGGTACATATTCAAATGAGTCTTCTGTTAATGGAAAAAGGCAGGCCTACTGCACCACAATAGGCCTGTGCCTGGAAAGCTAGGAACAAGTCCTACTCTGTGTCCCTTTAAAGTGTTCTTCTTTGTTCTGTCTGAAAATAAACAGCATGTTTTCGATTGAGCAGTTGCCTGTATATTGACTCTATAGTTGCAGTTGAATCATTTTGGAATTTGTTTTACATGTGTTTTTAGGGTCTGGAATGTTGAGAACATACCTGGTAACTCTATGATGGTGGTGTCGTCGTCAGCGTCCAGCATTTCAGCCATTTTCTGATATAGGCCCTTTTCATCTTGGTTCATTATTTCTACAAATCAAATAAATAATGTCACATAAAATGTCACAATCTCCTGATAACTATTACTTCAACTCAGAATTGCTGGCTTCTTTTTCAAATCTAACTATACTGAACAAAAATGTAAAGATGTAAAGTGTTGTTCATGTTTCATGAGCTGAAATGAAAGATCCCAAAAGTTGTCCATACGCACAAATGATCATGACACAAGGCAAGACCCAGATGCAGACACAGGAGGCAGATGGTTGGAGTTTAAGATGTGTAATAATCCAAAAAAGAGTAGGCAAGAGAATGGTCGTGGACAGGCAAAAGGTCAAAACCAGTTCAGAGTCCAGGAGGTACAAAACGGCAGAGAGGCTCGAGGTCAAGGCAGGCAGAATGGTCAGTCAGGCGGGTACAGAGTCCAGAACGGGAAAGGGTCAAAACCGGGAGGACTGGAAAAAGGAGAATAGCAAAGGCAGGAGTACGGGGGAAAAATGCTGGTCGACTTGGAACAAAATGCTGGTCTCACCATATACGCTGTCTGGCCATCGATGACCTGGGGGGAGGGATGGGCCTGGAAACAGAAGACAAAGAACTGTGAGACACGGGCTTAATCCTACACACATGGAAGGTAGGGTGAATACGGAGGGTACGGGGTAACACAAGACGGACAGTAGTGGAACTCAGGACTCTGGAGATGGGAAAAGGACCAATGAAACGGGGAGACACCTTGCGGGCCTCTACCCGAAAGGGCAAATCCCGAGTGGAAAGCCCTACCCTCTGCCCTACCGTGGGGCAGTACTAGGAGCTGGGGTTCGGCGACGGTCCGCTTGTCAACGATACCTGGAGTTGGTCTTGAGAATAGCCGCCCTGGCTCTTCTCCAGGTACGTAGACAGCGGCGGACAAACATCTGGGCCGAGGGTACGCTGACCTCCTGCTCTTGTTCCGGGAAGAGTAGAGGCTGATACCCCATGGAGCACTCAAAAGGGAAGAGTCCCGTGGCAGAACAGGGAAGGGTGTTCCGGGCATACTCCACCCAGACCAACTGACGGCTCCAGGTAGTGGGGTTGGTTGAGACCAGGCATCTTAAGGTGGTCTCCAGGTCCTGATTAGCTCGCTCCGACTGGCCGTTTGATTGGGGATGGAATCCGGATGATAGACTGGCCGATGCCCCAATAAGGGTGCAGAACGCCTTCCAAAACTGAGATGAGAATTGAGGACCCAGGTCGGAAACCATATCCATGTATCCGGAAGACGTGCTGCACCATGAGCTGGGCCGTTTCCTTGCCAGAGGGTAGTTTAGGGAGAAGGATGAAATGAGCGGCCTTAGAAAACCGATCCACCACTGTCAGAATTAGAGGTCGACCAATTAATCGGGAATGGGCGATTAATTAGGGCCGATTTCAAGTTTTCATAACAATCGGTAATCGGCATTTTTGGACACCGATTATGGCCGATTGCGTTGCACTCCACGAGGAGACTGCGTGGCAGGCTGACTACCTGCTACACGATTGCAGCAAGGAGCCAAGGTAAGTTGCTAGCTAGCATTAAACTTATCTTATAAAAAACAATCAATCTTAACATAATCAGTAGTTAACTACACATGATATTACTAGTTTATCTAGCTTGTCCTGCGTTGCATTTAATCGATGCGGTGCCTGTTCATTTATCATCGAATCACAGCCTGATTTAACAAGAGCATTCGCAAAAAAAGCACTGTCATTGCACCAATATGTGCCTAACCATAAACATCAATGCCTTTCTTAAAATCAATACACAAGTAATTATTTTTAACCCTGCATATTTAGTTAATATTGCCTGCTAACATTAATTTATTTTAACTAGGGAAATTGTCACTTCTCTTGCGTTCTGTGCAAGCAGAGTTAGGGTATTGTCACGCCCTGACCTTAGAGATCCCTGTTTATTCTCTATATTTTGGTTAGGTCAGGGTGTGACTAGGGTGGGTACTCTAGTTCTTGTATATCTATGTTTTCTTTTTTCTTTGTTGGCCTAGTATGGTTTCCAATCAGAGGCAGCTGTATATCGTTGTCTCTGATTGGGGATCATACTTAGGCAGCCCTTTTTCCCAACTTCAGTTGTGGGATCTTGTCTTGTTTCGTTGCATGTATTTTGCACGACAAAGCTTTTTGTTCGTTGTGTTGTTTATTGTTTATTTAAATAAACTATGATGAACCCAAATCATGCTGCGCCTTGGTCTACCCTTAACAACGTACGTTACAGAAAATCCCACCACAAACGGACCAAGCAGCGTGGTCAGGAGGACTGGACATGGGAAGAAATCCTGGAGGGAGAAGGACCCTGGACAAGGGCCGGGGAGTATCGCCATCCAAAGGATGAAGAGTTAGAGCAACAACGGAAGCCCGAGAGGCAGCTCCCCCAAAAAATGTTTGTCTGGCGGAGTCAGGGTGCAGACCTGAGCCAACTACCCGTGCTTACCGTGAGGAGCATGTGACCGGTTAGGCACCGTGTTATGCGGTGATGCGCACGGTGTCTCCAGTGAGCATTCACAGGCCGGTGCACTCTGTGCCAGCGCCCCGCATTTGCCGGGCGGAAGTAAGCATCCAGCCAGGACGGGTTGCGCCAGCTCTACGCTCGAGACCTCCAGTGCGCCTCCACGGCCCAGTGTATCCGGTGCCTGCTCCACGCACCATGCTTCCAGTGCATCTCCCCAGTCTGGTGAGACCTGTTCCGGCTCCACGTACCAGGCCTCCAGTATGTCTCCCCAGCCTGGTAAGCCCTGTGGCAGCTCCACGCACCAGGCTTCCAGTACGTCTCCTGAGTCCGGTGAGACCTGTTCCGGCTCCACGTACCAGGCCTCCAGTATGTCTCCAGCGACGGTCCGCAGTCCAGAGTCTCCAACGACGGTCTGCAGTCCAGAGTCTCCAGCGATGATCTGCAGTCCAGTCTTCAGTGACGAGCTGCAGTCCAGAGCCTCCAGCGGGGGTTCCCAGTCCAGAGCCTCCGGCAACGATCTGCATTCCGGAGCCTCCAGCGGTGGTTCCCAGTTAAGAACCTCTGGCGATGATCCACGGTCCGGTTCCTCCGGCAACGATTCATGGTCCGGTTCCACAGAAGTGGAGGGATCAGCTTAGGGAGCGGGGGCTACGTCCCGAACCGGAGCCGCCACCGAGAGTAGATGCCCACCCGGACCCTCCCCTATAGGTTCAGGTTTGCGGCCGGAGTCCGCACTTTTGGTGGGGGGTACTGGTTTATGCAGCAGTTTGGGCTGCCTGGCTCGTTGCGAACTGTGTGAAGACCATTTCTTCCTAACAAAGACCATCATTAATTTGCCAGAATTGTACATAATATTGACATAACATTGAAGGTTGTGCAAAGTAACAGCAATATTTAGACTTAGGGATGCCACCCGTTAGATAAAATATGGAATGGTTCCGTATTTCACTGAAAGAATAAACGGTTTGTTTTCAAAATGATAGTTTCTGGATTTGACCATATTAATGACCTAAGGCTCGTTTTTTATGTGTGTTATTATATTATAATTAAGTCTATGATTTGGTATTTGATAGAGCAGTCTGACTGAACGGTGGTAGGCAGCAGCAGGCTCGTAAGCATTCATTCAAACAGCACTTTCCTGCATTTGCCAGCAGCTCTTCGCTGTGCTTCAAGCATTGCGCTGTTTATGACTTCAAGCCTATCAACTCCCGAGATTAGGCTAGCAATACTATAGTGCCTATAAGAACATCCAATAGCCAAAGGTATATGAAATACAAATCGTATAGAGAGAAATAGTCCTATAATTCCTATAATAACTACAACCTAAAACTTCTTACCTGGGAATATTGAAGACTCATGTTAAAAGGAACCACCAGCTTTCATATTTTCTCATGTTCTGAGCAAGGAACTTAAACGTTAGCTTTTTTACATGGCACATATTGCACTTTTACTTTCTTCTCCAGCACTTAGTTTTTGCATTATTTAAACCAAAATGAACATGTTTCATTATATATTGAGACTAAATTGATTTTATTGATGTATTATATTAAGTTAAAATAAAAGTGTTCATTCAGTATTGTTGTAATTGTCATTATTACAAATATATATATAAAAAACGGCCGATTAATCGGTTTCGGCTTTTTTTGGCCCTCCAATAATCGGTATTGGTATCGGCGTTGAAAAATCATAATTGGTCGACCTCTAGTCAGAATGACGGTGTTGCCATCAGACGGGGGAAGCCCAGTGACAAAGTCCGGAGAGATATGGGACCAGGGACGATGAGGGACCGGTAGTGGCTGAAGAAGGCCAAAAGGAACTTGCAGTGGAGTCTTGTTCTGGGTGCACACCGTGCATGCAGCGACGAAGGCAGAGACGTCAGGAACCATTGTGGGCCACCAGAAACGTTGTCGAAGGAAGGCTAGGGTACGGCGGGAACCAGGATGACAGGTTAGCCTGGAGGAATGAGCCCATTCCAGGACCTGGGACCGGACTGAGTTGGGGACAAACAGCCGGTTAGCCGGGCCCCCTTCAGGTCCAGGCTGGGAGCATTGTGCCCTGCGAACCAGGATCTCAATACCCTAATCAACACTGGCTGCTAGGCATGAGATAGGGATAATACGTGAAAATGAAACGACAGTAGAAGTTTGCAAATCCTAGGAAACGTTGCAACTGCACCCTGGACGTAGGTTGAGGCCAATCCACCACTCAGCAATGACATATACAAGAAAAGTGATTGTAGAGCGGTGGAACTCACACTTCTCGGCTTTCACAAACAGTTGGTTCTCCAGGAGGCGCTGAAGGACCTGCCTGACGTGAGGAACATGTTCTTGGGCAGACTGGGAAAAAACAGGATGACGTCAAGGTAGACGAACACAAAACGGTTAAGCATGTCCCGGAGAACATTGTTTACCAAAGCTTGAAAGACAGCGTTGGTGAGTCCAAACGGCATGACCTGATACTCCTCTATGTACTCCTCCATAGCCTTGGTCTCCGGCCCGGATAGAGACTATAGCCGACCCCGAGGTGGTGTGGTGCCTGGGAGAAGATCAATGGCACAATCATAAGGACGGTGCGGGGGTAGGGAAGTTGCACGTGCCTTACTGAAAACTTCAAGTAGGTCATGGTACTCAGTGGGAATGACAGAAACATCCAAAGCCTTGCTGACGTCCTGAGGAAAACGTCTGGGGGAAGGCTGTGCTGCTTGAAGACAGTGGGAATGGCAAAATAGGCTCCAACCCATGATGGAGCTTGTGGTCCAGTCAATAAGAGGGTTATGTTTTTGGAGCCAGGAAAACCCCAAGACAACAGGAACATGGGGAGATGCAATGAGGAGGAACTGTATGGTCTCACTGTGGTTACCGGAATTCCGTATTTGAATGGGCATAGTACAATGAGTGACTCCACCTATTGAGTGGCCGTCCAGTGCCCTGGCATCCATGGGAACCGAGAGAGGTTGACTGGGAATACCTAGCTCAGAAGCAATAGTAGCATCCATAAAATGTTAATCAGCCCCAGAGTCAATAAGCACTCAGAGAAACTTAGATTGGTCTCCCCACAGCACAAGCACAAAGAAAGGTGTGCGGGTGATGGGAATTATGGAACTCCCAGTCTGACTCACCAAAGTACTTGTACCCACCAGAGACAAGGGTTTCCTAACAGGGCAGGTACTATGTAATTTCCTGCCCCTCCACAGTACAGACAACAGTTGGAATTCAACCTACGTGAGCGTTCCCCAACCGATAACCTAGCTCTTTCCAATTGCATAGGCTCAGGAGAATCCAAATCATCCGTTGTTGATAATTCACGAGGGAGCTCGGGTGGCTTCGGATCCTCTCGGGAAAACTGCCTTCGTGAACTTCCGTATTCCTTTAAAGGTGAGCGAGCCATAGCGGGTGAATGAGTGTGCCCGAGGCCAGACCTCTCACTCTTCCCTTAAGCGTCCATGAATTGTAATTGTTAGGGCGATGAGGGAGTTGAGAGCCACCGGCAATTCCCAAGCAGCTAGCTCATCTTTTACCACCTCGGATAATCCATGAAGAAAGGTATCGAAGAGAGACTCCGGATTCCAGGCACTCTCGGCGGCCAACGTGCGAAAATCAACCACGTAGTCTGCCACACTACAGGAGATTTGACGTAAATCAAGAAGAGTATCTCCCGGATACTCAAATATCTTCCTCACCTCCGCCATGAATTCCTCCAGATGACAACAAAGGGTGGATTGCTGCTCCCAAACAGGCGTGGCCCAGGAGAGCACCCTTCCCGACATTAGCGTGATAATATACACTATCTTCGATCGGTCCAAAGGGAACAAAGATGGCTATAGCTCAAATAAGCGAGCACTGAGAAAGAAAGCCCGAACAGGTACCAGTATCTCCAGAATATCGCTCCAGAGGAGGTAAGCAGGGTTCTTGGGGAACAGGGGTAGGCTGTACCAACTCACCACTAAAAGGAAAAAAATGCACTGGGAGGTTGGGGTCTCTCTGGGGTGGCAGACAGCCTATGAGTCAACATCTAGTAGCCTTAAACCCTTGGTCATGGCGTTCTGTCAGAGAACAAAGCCCTTCCAGAAGGTCCTATAACAGCTCCTCATGTCTCCCAATGGTGGCTCCCTGCAGGGAGACAGCTTTGCGGAGCTGGTCCAAGTATGCTGAGTCTGTGATGGCCAGTTCGTACTATCATGACACAAGGCAAGACCCAGATGCAGACACAGGTGGCAGATGGTTGGAGTTTAAGATGTTTAATAATCCAAAAAGGAGTAGGCAAGAGAATGGTCGTGGACAGGCAAAAGGTCAAAACCAGTTCAGAGTCCAGGAGGTACAAAACGGCAGACAGGCTCGAGGTCAAGGCAGGCAGAATGGTCAGGCAGGCTGGTACAGAGTCCAGAACTGGCTAGAAAAAGGAGAATAGCAAAGGCAGGAGTATGGGAAAAAACGCTGGTGGACTTGGAACATACAAGATGAACTGGCACAGAGAGACACGAAACACAGGGATAAATACACTGGGGAAAACAAGCGTCACCTGGAGGGGGTGGAGACAATAACAAGGACAGGTGAAATCAAATCAAATCAAATTTTATTTGTCACATACACATGGTTAGCAGATGTTAATGCGAGTGTAGCGAAATGCTTGTGCTTCTAGTTCCGACAATGCAGTAATAACCAACAAGTAATCTAACCTAACAATTCCACAACTACTACCTTATACACACAAGTGTAAAGGGATAAAGAATATGTACATAAAGATATATGAATGAGTGATGGTACAGAACGGCATAGGGAAGATGCAGTAGATGGTATAGAGTACATTATATACATATGAGATGAGTAATGAGGGTATGTAAACATAAAGTGGCATAGTTTAAAGTGGCTAGTGATACATGTATTACGTAAAGATGGCAAGATGCAGTAGATGATATAGAGTACAGTATATACATATACATATGAGATGAGTAATGTAGGGTATGTAAACATTATATTAAGTGGCATTGTTTAAAGTGGCTAGTGGTACATTTTTACATAATTTCCATCAATTCCCATTATTAAAGTGGCTGGAGTTGAGTCAGTATGTTGGCAGCGGCCACTAAATGTTAGTGGTGGCTGTTTAACAGTCTGATGGCCTTGAGATAGAAGCTGTTTTTCAGTCTCTCGGTCCCTGCTTTGATGCACCTGTACTGACCTCGCCTTCTGGATGATAACGGGGTGAACAGGCAGTGGCTTGGGTGGTTGTTGTCCTTGATGATCTTTATGGCCTTCCTGTGACATCGGGTGGTGTAGGTGTCCTGGAGGGCAGGTAGTTTGCCCCCGATGATGCGTTGTGCAGACCTCACTACCCTCTGGAGAGCCTTATGGTTGTGGGCGGAGCAGTTGCCGTACCAGGCAGTGATACAGCCCAACAGGATGCTCTCGATTGTGCATCTGTAGAAGTTTGTGAGTGCTTTTGGTGACAAGCCGAATTTCTTCAGCCTCCTGAGGTTGAAGAGGCGCTGCTGCGCCTTCTTCACAACGCTGTCTGTGTGGGTGGACAAATTCAGTTTATCCATGATGTGTACACCGAGGAACTTAAAACTTTCCACCTTCTCCACTACTGTCCCGTCGATGTGGATAGGGGGGTGCTCCCTCTGCTGTTTCCTGAAGTCCACAATCATCTCCTTTGTTTTGTTGACGTTGAGTGTGAGGTTATTTTCCTGACACCACACTCCGAGGGCCCTCACCTCCTCCCTGTAGGCCGTCTCGTCGTTGTTGGTAATAAAGCCTACCACTGTAGTGTCGTCCGCAAACTTGATGATTGAGTTGGAGGCGTGCATGGCCACGCAGTCGTGGGTGAACAGGGAGTACAGGAGAGGGCTCAGAACGCACCCTTGTGGGGCCCCGGTGTTGAGGATCAGCGGGGTGGAGATGTTGTTACCTACCCTCACCACCTGGGGGCGGCCCGTCAGGAAGTCCAGGACCCAGTTGCACAGGGTCTCGAGCTTGATGACGAGTTTGGAGGGTACTATGGTGTTAAATGCTGAGCTGTAGTCGATGAACAGCATTCTCACATAGGTATTCCTCTTGTTCAGATGGGTTAGGGCAGTGTGCAGTGTGGTTGTGATTGTGTCGTCTGTGGACCTATTGGGTCGGTAAGCAAATTGGAGTGGGTCTAGGGTGTCAGGTAGGGTGGAGGTGATATGGTCCTTGACTAGTCTCTCAAAGCACTTCATGATGACGGAAGTGAGTGCTACGGGGCGGTAGTCGTTTAGCTCAGTTACCTTAGCTTTCTTGGGAACAGGAACAATGGTGGCCCTCTTGAAGCATGTGGGAACAGCAGACTGGGATAAGGATTGATTGAATATGTCCTTAAACACACCAGCCAGCTGGTCTGCGCATGCTCTGAGGACGCGGCTGGGAATGCCGTCTGGGCCTGCAGCCTTGCGAGGGTTAACACGTTTAAATGTTTTACTCACCTCGGCTGCAGTGAAGGAGAGCCCGCAGGTTTTGGTAGCGGGCCGTGTCAGTGGCACTGTATTGTCCTCAAAGCGAGCAAAAAAGTTATTTAGCCTGTCTGGGAGCAAGACATCCTGGTCCACGACGGGGCTGGTTTTCTTTTTGTAATCCGTGATTGACTGTAGACCCTGTCACATACCTCTTGTGTCTGAGCTGTTGAATTGTGACTCTACTTTGTCTCTATACTGGGACTTAGCTTGTTTGATTGCCTTGCGGAGAGAATAGCTACACTGTTTGTATTCGGTCATGAAACAGATCAGGGTGTGACACAAATAGCTTATTTCTCTCAAGTTTTAAGCTTAAATGTGTTTACATCCCTGTTAGTGAGCATGTCTCCTTTGCCAAGATAATCCATATATTTTACAGGTGTGGCATACCAAGAAGCTGATTAAACAGCATGACCATTATAAAGGTGCACCTTGTGCTGAATGCCACAGATGTCTCAAGTTGAGGGAGCTTGCAATTGTCTGAGCTGTTGCCAGATAATTACATTTTAATTTCTCTACCATAAGTAGCCTCCAAAGTTGTTTTAGAGAATTTGGCAGGACGTCCAACCGGCCTCACAACTGTAGACTACGTGTATGGCATCGTGTGGGCGAGTGATTTGCTTATGTCAACTTTGTGAACAGTGTGCTCAATGGTAGCGGAGGGGTTTGGGTATGGGCAGGCATAAGCTATGGACAACGAATACAATTGCATTTTATCGATGGCAATTTGAAAGCACAGAGATACCGTGACGAGATCCTGAGGCCCATTTTCGTGCTGTTCATCTGCCGCCATCACATCATGTTTCAGCATGATAATGCACAACCCCACGTAGCAAGGATCTGTACACAATTCCTGGAAGCTGAAAATGTCACAGTTCTTCCATGGCCTGCATACTCAGACATTTCACCCATTGAGCATGTTTGGGATGCTCTGTATCGATGTGTACGACAGTGGGTTCCAGTTCCAGCCAATATCCAGCAACTTCGCACAGTAATTGAAGAGGAGTGGGACAACATTCTACAGGCCACAATCAACAGTCTGATCAACTCTATGTGAAGGAGTTGTGTCGCGCTGCATGAAGCAAATGGTGGTCACACCAGATAATGACTGGTTTTCTGATCCACACCCTACCTTTTTTTTAAAAGGTATCTGTGACCAACATATGCATATGTGTATTCCCAGTCATGTGAAATCCATAGATTAGGGCTTAACGAATGTATTTCAATTGACTTATTTCTTTTTATGAACCGTAACGCAGTAAAATCTTTGAAATTGTTGCATGTTACATTTATATTTTTGTTCAGTATAAATACATGTGTGCTTGAAATTACATATATGTGTGCTTGAAATTACATTCAAATTGTCAAGGCTAGTCAATATATATGCAAACATGCAAAACATTCTCATTCATGGGGTAATAGCGAATGGTCAGGTAGGGAATAACATTTCTACAAAGGTAATGAAAAAGGAGCAGGAATATGCCTCTTAGGTTGATTGTCATCATTTGATGGGATTGGGCTTTAGGACTCCTTTGATATTACAAGGCAGTGATATCCAAAAGATACAGGTGAAATGGCTCCTCTGTTAATAGCCATGTTTCATTATAACATGCATATTACTTGACTCCCAAGAGCATGGTTTTAATAGGCATGGGGGGGTGCAACTATTGATATGGCTCTGTCTGGTGTCTGTCATTTGATGGGAGCGTAAGAAAAGCTGGAGCAAAATGAAACTGACCAATGATACGTGACCTTCATCAATGACAACGAGCTGGAAACTAACACACTGTCCTATGTATGAGCCATCTCGTGGACCATCAGTAGTAAATGTATTTACATAGTACCGCCCTTGCCGTCAGAAACTGGCTGCCAATGAGTGATCTTTCTCACCTCACTTTAATGAACTGAGGAGAACTATTATGATGAGAAATGGCATACTTAATTCCAGCTCATCTTCTGTGCCGACCTCCGCCATCCCGCACCGCCTTGGGTTGGTTTCCTGCACCAGCGCTGGGTCAAAGTAATTTCGGGCACGCTCATTTCCTGTGGAAACTACGCCAGAAGAGCGAGAGAGAGTGAGAGAGGAGGAGGAAGGTGGGAGTGGTGGAGCGGCAGGTTGGTGGAGGTCAGTGTTTATTAGAAGCATATGAAGCAAAATGTTAATTTTGAAAGCCACACTGTTGAGGCTGGCCAGAGAGCCAGCGTCTGCTCCCTGATAAGCCCTGGCCGGTCAGTCCGTTCACATGAGCGCGGCTCGCCGGGGCCCAGTGGAGCTCTGGGGCCTAATTAGCATGCCGCGAAAGGTCACACCAGGCAATCTCTTAAATACGATTGCCATATGTTACTTGTGTTCAAAAGGAACTAATGAGAAACTGTACAAGCGAAAGTACCTGGAATTTCAAAGACAATACCCCTCTAAATGCTCTGGGGTCGGCGGTTGGGAGAACCCGGTCGGTTTGGGCCGAGTGAAGGCAGAGAAGGAAAATAACTTAACCCGTGTCCCATTGACTTCTTATTAGCAATCGCTGACCTATGGGCATCAAAGCTGCTCTGCTAGAATTTATGGGAATCCAGCACCTCAAGGGGTGTTTCTAATAAAACAGGTACACCCCACCGAGTTGCTTTCTTAACCTGAAATTATTCTCTTGGCTTGAATATTTCACAGACTATATCCCCAATCTAAATTGCTTTACTTGTATTACTCGGTGGGGCTAAATGAAGAGGTGTGTGTAAAAACATTTTTGCACACAAGGATCACATTTATATTAGAGAGTGGATCAACGCTGGCATGCATAAAAATGTGGAGTAAGTGTGTTTGCATAAGACCTCTACTCTGCATAGGACCCACCCACCAAGAGTTCTGTAGGCTTCTATTTGTGTTTATGTCATATATTGTACAAGCTTTTCTACATACCTTCCTCACTGTTGAACGCCAGTTACAAATTGTCAAATAGAGACACTTATTAGGCTGGAGTCCTGTATATTCATTGCTGCACTTATGAATTTTAGTGATACCATAAATTAACTGTAAAATTCACAAGTAAGTCCCTTTACGTCGTAAACACAGTTTTAACAATTTCGCTGCAATAGCTTTGAGGTTATGAAAGCCTTTTTTCAATCTACATTTGCATAATGGCGGCAGCTCTCAAAGATCTTGTCTTTGAATCATATCTTTGATTTACCTAAATAGTCTGGCTGTCCTCCAGTTCTTCGCCTCTAATAAAAATAGCAATTCCCTGTTCTTACATGCAAGCTATCAATAACCCACACTACTTCTCTCCATCCAAATCTACTGTTAACAGGCAGTTTTGATGAAAGATATTGAGGATAACCAAATAGAAGTGTCACAAACATGAGAGAGCTGCTGCTTGCATCTATTATATAGAGGTACAGGCTCTACAGACTGTTGCTATGTGTGTCAGTGCACTGGCAATGGGATTTAATATATGCCCTTTTTGAATATGAAAATAACTGCAGTGCCTATTGGAGAAATAAGACCACATATGTTTGGCTGCTCTATTTCAATTTGTAATGAAAATTCAGAACTCTAAATTATATCAAATACATAGGATAGTTTTCTAGACGTAATGTTACATTTACTAGGGGGGAAATGACATAAATATCAAAACAAAATCAATGACAATTGTAGCATTGCTTACGATACACTTCTGTAGAAATAACGTTTTATCTCAGTAATGCACATATTTTATTAGCCCTACATATAAATGTACCATTTCTAAAGAAGCCTTGATCCATAACTGATGAGACTACTCATTCATTTAGCGCTCCTTCAACTATAAGGTATTTTTTCAGCGTTAACTTTGACACACATTGAAAGTCTTGGGGGCATGCACTTGCACACATGCACACACAATGGCAGACACACACACCACACCATCCACACGAGACACATCCAATGAGAAAGTTTCCCATGAATGATTGATTTCACACAGGGGGCCTCAGAATATTACTGTTTCTCCTTTTTCTTTCTTTCTTTTTTAAATAAGTGCAAGTCATAAGATATCTCCCTGACAACTCAGAGACATGCGGGGCAGATGCTATCGATTTAATCTCTGATGAGAGAAGACTTCCCTGGGATTCATAAAAGCCCTGCTCCCTGCCTGGCATGCCGATGGGTGACACCACATCTACTGTATCAGATGGATCAGCTCAGTAGCACCACTGTTGTCTAATGTGCTACTCTACCCAGCACTGGGTGTGGGCAAAATGGACTAGACTTGAATGAGGTTTGCTCCCCTCAATAAAATGCCACTAATCAAAACTACTGTAATACAACAGATCTAAGGAAAATCCCATTTTCTTCAGTATAAAAGACACTAATGAGTTTACTGTGATCATGGGATACACCAATTTGGTACATGGAAACGCAAAAAGATACCAAGAGAACTATAATGCTTATGATCACGTGTTATGACGTGTCTAAACATTCGTGTTTGTGATTTAAACCCCAACAGTTTCTTTCTCTCTGTGTCTCACTCCACCTGGCACTATTATGTTTTGAAAATATTTTAGAAAGATCCCTTAATATCCCTTAACTTTGTCAAGGAACAGACACAACCATGAAAAAAAGTAACCAAGAGGCGTTAATAGTGATTATCCTAAGCTTAGCCAGGAGACAATAAATATTCTCAACAGCCCCAGAAAATGTATGTGTATGTTTGAGTGATGGCCAAATGTTGGAAGCTTCTCTCCACTAACATTAAGCTTCAATGAATTAATAGATTATTAATTAAATAAATAAAAACATCTCTTAATTCAAAATACCTGACTTGTGTGACCTATCAAGACCAAACCGGCATTTCTTTTAATGTTTGAACGCATCACAGTGTGTGTAACATCATATCGCTCAAGAGTCTCACTGACATAGTGTCACGTTCCTGACATGTTTTCTGCTGTTTTTGTATGTGTGTGGTGGTCAGGGCGTGAGTTTTGGGTGGGCAGTCTATGTTTTCTGTTTCTATGTTGGTTTTGGGTTGCCTGGTATGGCTCTTAATTAGAGGCAGGTGTTTTGCATTTTCCTCTAATTGAGAGTCATATTAAGGTAGGTTGTTCTCACTGTTTGTTTGTGGGTGATTGTCGCTGTGTCTGTGTATTTTGCACCACACGGTACTGTCTCGTCTCGTTCGTTCGGTCGTTCCTGTTTATGTGTTCCTCGTTTCATGTAAGTTCATAGTTTAGGTCTGTCTAGTTCGTTTTGTTATTTTGTATATTTAGTCAAGTGTATTTCGTGTCTGTCTTCGTCTTACAATAAAGTATTATGTATTCATCACCCGCTGCGCCTTGGTCTACTAACTGTCCGAAAGACGACCGTTACAGAATCACCCACCAAACCCAGATCAAGCAGCGGGTTAACGGACAGCAACGACAGCAGCAGCGCAAGAAGGAGGAATGGACTTGGGAGGATGTTTTGGACGGGAAAGGTTGCTCCCATGGGAACAGCTGGAGGCACTGAGGAGAGCAGAGGCAACCGGAGAAGGGAACCGGAGTTATGAGGGGACGCGTCTAGCACGGAAGCCCGAAAAGCCCGTGAGTACCACCCAAAAAATTATTGGGGGGGGGGCTAAGAGGTAGTGGGCCGAGGGCAGGTAGGAGACCTGCGCCCACTTCCCAGGCTAACCGTGGAGAGCGGGAGTACGGGCAGACACCATTGTACGCAGTAGAGCGCACGGTGTCTCCTGTACAGGTGCATAGCCCAGTGCGGGTTATTCCACCTCCCCGCACTGGTAGGGCTAGATTGGGCATTGAGCCAAATGTCATGAGGCCGGCCCTACATATCTGGCCACCAGTACGTCTCCTTGGGCCGACTTACATGGCACCAGCCTTACGCATGGTGTCCCCGGTTCGCCAACACAGCCCAGTGCGGGTTATTCCACCTCCCCGCACTGGACGGGCTACGGGGAGCATGCAACCAGGTAAGGTTGGGCAGGCTCAGTGCTCAAGGGAGCCAGTACGCCTACACGGTCCGGTATTTCCGGCGCTACCTCCTCGCCCCAGCCCAGTACCACCAGTGCCTACACCACGCACCAGGCTTCCAGTGTGTTTTAAGAGCCCTGTTCCTCCTCCACGCACTCTCCCTATGGTGCGTGTCTCCAGCCCAGTGCCTCCAGTTCCGGCACCACGCACTAAGCCATCTGTGCGTCTCCAGAGCCCTGTACGCACTGTTCCTTCTCCCCGCACTCGCCCTGAGGTGCGTGCCCTCAGCCCGGTACCTCCAGTTCCGGTACCACGCACCAGGCCTATAGTGCGCTTCAAGAGGTCAGTGTGCCCTGTCCCTGCTCCCCGCACTAGCCTTGAAGTGCGTGCCGTCATCCCGGTACCCCCAGTTCCGGCACCACGCACCAGGCCTACTGTGCGCCTCAGCAGGGCAGAGTCGGCCGTCTGCCCAACGCCTTCTGCACTGCCTGTCTGCCCAGCGCCGTCTGAGCCATCTGTCTGCCCAGCGCCGTCTGAGCCATCTGTCTGCCCAGCGCCGTCTGAGCCATCTGTCTGTCCAGCGCCGTCTGAGCCATCTGTCTGCCCAGCGCCGTCTGAGCCATCTGTCTGCCCAGCGCCGTCTGAGCCATCTGTCTGCCCAGCGCCGTCTGAGCCATCCGTCTGCCCAGCGCCGTCTGAGCCATCCGTCTGCCCAGCGCCGTCTGAGCCATCTGTCTGCCCAGCGCCTTCTGAGCCATCCGTCTGCCACGAGCCATTAGAGCCGCCCGTCTGTCCCGAGCCATTAGAGCCGTCCGTCAGTCAGGAGCCGCTAGAGCCGTCCGTCAGTCAGGAGCTGCCAGAGCCGCCAGCCAGTCAGGAGCTGCCAGAGCCGCCAGACAGTCATGAGCTGCCTTACAGTCATGAGCTGCCTTACAGTCATGAGCTGCCCTACAGTCATGAGCTGCCCTACAGTCATGAGCTGCCCTACAGTCATGAGCTGCCTTACAGTCATGAGCTGCCCTACAGTCATGAGCTGCCCTACAGTCATGAGCTGCCCTACAGTCATGAGCTGCCCTACAGTCATGAGCTGCCCTACAGTCAGGAGCTGCCACTCAGTCAGGAGCTGCCACTCAGTCCGGAGCTGCCACTCAGTCCGGAGCTGCCACTCAGTCCGGAGCTGCCAGAGCCCCTCAGCCCGGACCTGCCCGAGTCCCTCAGCCCGGACCTGCCCGAGTCCCTCAGCCCGGACCTGCCAGAGTCCCTCAGCCCGGACCTGCCAGAGTCCCTCAGCCCGGACCTGCCAGAGTCCCTCAGCCAGGAACTGCCAGAGTCCCTCAGCCAGGAACTGCCAGAGTCCCTCAGCCAGGACCTGCCGCCCCTTATCCCGGTGCTGCCCCTTCATTTAGGTCGTTTTAGTTGGAGGGTGGTCATTGGGAGGGGGATACAGAAGCGGGGAGTGACTATGGTGGTGTGGGGACAGCGTCCGGAGCCTGAGCCACCACCGTGGTCAGATGCCCACCCAGACCCTCCCCTGGACTTTGTGCTGGTGCGCCCGGCGTTCTCACCTTGAGGGGGGGGTTCTGTCACGTTCCTGACATGTTTTCTGTTGTTTTTGTATGTGTGTGATGGTCAGGGCGTGAGTTTTGGGTGGGCAGTCTATGTTTTCTGTTTCTATGTTGGTTTTGGGTTGCCTGGTATGGCTCTTAATTAGAGGCAGGTGTTTTGCGTTTTCCTCTAATTGAGAGTCATATTAAGGTAGGTTGTTCTCACTGTTTGTTTGTGGGTGATTGTCGCTGTGTCTGTGTATTTTGCACCACACGGTACTGTCTCGTCTCGTTCGTTCGGTCGTTCCTGTTTATGTGTTCCTCGTTTCATGTAAGTTCATAGTTTAGGTCTGTCTAGTTCGTTTTGTTATTTTGTATATTTAGTCAAGTGTATTTCGTGTCTGTCTTCGTCTTACAATAAAGTATTATGTATTCATCACCCGCTGCGCCTTGGTCTACTAACTGTCCGAAAGACGACCGTTACACATAGTAAATTACAAGGGGGCATATTTTCCTGCAGGATGGGCCATCAGCTCTGTTTCAGGGACGTTATGTACACTATACGTTATAAAGATAGTGTGTATATGCTGGTAGGGGTATGCTAAGTAAATGCTCTCTTTGATGACTCCAGCCCTCCAGAAGGCAGAATACTGTTAGTGTGAGTTGAGAGGCTGATTCCGTCAGGGTGTTCTGGAACCCCCACTCTTGTGACATTCTCCAGTTAGGTGGAATTTATATGAGGGGTACTTGTTAGGACACGCTAGCTTTGGAATGTGAGGACCAGGCCCTCAGAAACCCAAAAGGTTAGATCGGGAACAAATCCACAAATCCACTGTCAACGGGTTTGAGGCTAATGAAGAATGAAGCTTCACCTCTTGGTTTGGCATGGGCTCGCAGCTCCATTTTTTGTTGGTGAGCTGCAAGGGTGCTATCTTGCCTGTCACGTTGAATTTCTCTCCCTGCTGAAGCCCGAGAAGCTGAAAGCTCTGTGCTGTAGCTTCCATCGAAGACAGGGTTTTTAATGCCTTCCACCACAGCACTCTCCTCCATTTCGCCTGCAAAAAAGAAGAAAGAAGAAAAAACACCATAACAACAGGAAGGTCAAAAGTGGTGCATTATACCAAAGTACATTTAATGGCAGCAGAACACTCCTTCTAGTGATTCCTCTCCCCCTAAATACTGATGTGCATCCTCCTCGAATGTCACTAAAACACAATTAGGTTAAAATTAAATCTGAATCTTGCGAGGGGGGGGGGGGGGGTAGAGAAGAAGAAGAAATGATTAAAATAATTACAAATTGCGCCCTGACAAGCAAGAGCAAAATTTAGCCCAAAGCCATTTGTCTGTAATTAGTTAATTAATCCTTACACAAATTATGAGCAATAACTCATCAAGCAGGGCTCACCCATCAGAAATTCAGCCGACTTGGATTTCTTCTGCTTAGGTTGCTGCAGAGCCTTCTGCTGTAACTTCTGGAGGGAAATTGTTAAATGAATAAATTAGCTGCAGAATGAAGATCATCATTTATGATCCGCAACTAACGCAGTATTTTAAATATGGGACGACACCGAAATGTCATTTAATTTACATCGCCGCTAAAGGGGTCAAGCACTAATTGAACAACAGGAGTGGAAACATTTTTAATCATAAATAAATAAGAAAAGTTGTCACGAATGCGTAATGAAGGTCACATTAAAATACTTCCTCCTTTTTCCAAATGAATGGGAAACAACACTCTCTCCCTTGGAAAATTATGCATTTTTACACAGGCTTCGTAAGTGTGGAGATTCATTGTGCAAATGAATATGGAAATCCAAGCACATTGCTCATTACGTACATTCTTATGAACACATCCTAAAAAGTCAGGAGAAAAATGGTCCTTAAAATCAGAGTTCAAGGATTCTGCTATTTTTTTTGTGATGCTTTGAAAAATATTCAATACTCGATTTATGGGAAGTGCAAAAAAAAATATCCCTTATGTGATAGAAAGCAAATTACATGGCAAAGCCCAAACACAACCCAACTTGCAGCGAACCTTTCATAATACCCTATGAATGCCCCATAGTAATTGGGCTCCATAGCCATTTGTTAACTTTGATGTACAACCCCAAGCATCATGGAACATTTTCACTTAATCACACCATATTGTGACTCTTCTTAAAATAGTTTTGCTAAGATCCAGTGTGCTCCAAAGAAGATAGATGAAGCATCCCTTTGCCCCTTCCAAAGATAAGACCATTCAATAGCCTACAGTACATGGCCACAATATAACATTATTAGATAACACATGAAAGAGGGAAATACAAACCGTGATCACTGAAAGCCACCTACAGGAGTACATGCACGGTAGGCCTAAAATGGGTCTTTTTCTATGAGCACTTCATTGTAATACTGAGGATTTTGACATAATGTTCCATGGCTATTTCTATATGCTACATATACTGTATTAGGCAATGTCATTCAACTGAGAGTGGTATACTAATGAAAATGGAAACTAGAAATGTAGAAATCCCCTTTGAAATCAAGAAATGGTGGAACAAAATGGTGAGCCTCTAATTTCTGTGGACAAGAAGAACAACAAGAAAAGCCCAGGTAAATTACATTAGTAGTTGTTTTTGTTATGGATGTTTATTTCCCTGTACATGCATATCCTTATGTTTAAGATCTCTAGCTATAGCCTCAAAGCATTTAGTTGGAACTTCAATTTCAAAAATAATTTATGCAGATTCTGATGATGAACGGTGCCCATGCTCATGAACAGCATGTATTTGTATACAATATTTAATTTCAAAGACAAAATCAGGGGTATGGGAGGGCGGGGGGTTCATTCTAAATGACAGAGCAATTAAAATAGTGGAGGACACATTCCAATCTGGAAAGAAGAGTTTTGTAAATCTGTTTTTACATCCAACAAGCCCTAAAGCAAGACATTCATTTATACCATAGAGATGAATGGTTATCTAATTGTAACTTATTTAAAAACCATTTTCTCTTTCCACTGAGTTCCAATCAATTTCTCCCAGTTGAAGAGAACAGTAAGACTAAAAACACTGACCAGAGACCAGAGTGTGTAGCATGAGATTCAGTTTCCTTTTCCAGTGTCAAACATATTTTTTAAACACATACTGTACAGCTTTTGGTTCATATCCAAAAGTAAATGAGGAAGTTAAATAGTATCGCTACTTGAGAAGCAAGTAATGAGTTTGCTAATAGGAAAATGACACATAATGAACATCGCCTTGTGTATATGAACACCAGTTTATATGATTCCGTAACAGGCTGAGTTAGTAATTCATAAAAGATGCAGCAGCATGCAAAATGGTGCTTGGGTTTTTGTTGTTGTTGTTTTAGTTTCATGGTAACCTACAAATCATACTTCTGAGACTTCATCATCATATTGAAGGACAATTCGAGAATACACTATGAAACTGCTGTTTACGTTTAAAAAACACTGTATAGAATATGCAATAATGCAGCATGGTGAGGAATTGACATGAAATGACAGTAGGCACGTATTGCATGTGGTATTGTAGGATACATTCAGACATGTTTGGGGCTGGTCTTTAGTTAGCTAGTGTAATTAATCATCAAATTAGCACAATGTGGGCGGATAGCACGCCTTTATTTTTCAAATCATTGTTTTTGCCCTTGAGACTAAGGCACTTTGAAGAGGAAGGCAAAAAAAACTCACATAAATCCCATTTAATTATCACGCATTATGTTTTATCTTAGGCCAGAATAAAATGAACTATACATCCTTCTAATTACTATGAAATATCCATATTTGCTTCCTTCCCTATAGAAAATATAAAAATCTAGCATTCCCAATCCCTTTAACACTGCCTTTAAAGACACATCTTATTCAGTGCATTTACATGTACAGTATACTGTTGTCGTGTGATTCTTGATAATGCTGCATTATTGCCCAGGCTTATTCCAGACATGTTTTCCCTATCTGTATGAGTCAAGCTGAGTCTGTTGTTATGTCGTAGGACTTTCTGTATTTCTGTATTATGTGCATCAATCTGCTGCTTAGAAAGGCAAACTGTAGTCTACCGTCAGTAACACTAAAACCAGCATCAAAAGACAAACTCATGACGTTGAAATGTACATCTGCACATCAGAAGGTGTGGCTAAATTAAAAATGGAAGTTGGTCTTATTCCTCAAATTATGAATTAGCTCTGTCTTCCACCAAATGTCAACACATTTTGAGATTTGCATGAATGTATCATCTTGAGTTCAGTTCCTGTTTAAGATAAACCTCAGTAAACCATTTCAGTAAACGTACACATGGAGAGTCCACATGCTGCGAGCAGAACGCTTTTGGTCATTGTCGGTAAAAATCCACTCCATTTAGAGAGCTAACAGAATTCATGTTTCTCTTTTAATTCCTTGGTTTCCACTGACAGTGACAGCATGTCCCGTTTTTACAACGACAATCACCCAGTGTGCTCTAACAGGATGCAGCATGCAGATGTTTCATTTCTAAAACATGCAAGTGATAAAAACAAGGTAATAGTGGTGGCATAATGGGACGATTCTGCCAGCTTAGATTTTCGGAATCTGAACAACTGTTCCAATTCTAACAATATCACGAGCAGGATAAACTACAGAGGGGCAAATATCTTCTGACATGTCTTTCCAATGAACATAAATATATTAAATGCATGTTGCTGTATTGGAGTCATGTGCCAAGAAGCTCTAGTGTATTATAACAAGCCCTGAATACCAAAGTAAAAAATGCCCTGAATTCATTGTGTTGTCATTTGAAGGAATCTACTGCTCAAAACCATGCCCCTTCCTTCCCTAATTGAATCTGCACATTAAAAAAATGCTTACTTTGTGGTCAAGACGAGAAAAAAAATCATTTATAACTGGTGACAAGAAAAATCTATGAAGTTTTTTAAAAGAATGTGATTGTTGTCAAAAGGAATTGGGTACAACAATGCCTTGTTCAGTTCGGGTTCCATTCAAAGCCGGAGCTGTGAGGGCTCGGGGAGAAGACTGCTGCTAGGCTGGTGGGCACAGACCAGCTAGAAAGTAAATTTTGCATACTGTACGGATCATCGCCCAGTTCAGGCCAGTCACATTGAATCTGCCATCAACCAATTGTGCTTCATGAAACCGTCAACCCTAATTTACGTCTGGCTGTTTTCTTCTATCCGGCTGTAAACAAACCCCGCTTTGAGCTGTCTCCCTCATCCCTATCTGCTTACGAGGGGAGCGAGGACAGCCCAAGTCCGCTGTGTCAGAAACAAGCAACTTAAAGCCTACCACTTCCAGACAGCAGTCTGTGCAGCAGGCACAGAGTCAACGAGAGGAGCTTCTTTGGAATGACAGGGTTTTACTGGGGTTTAAAGGGGCGAATACATTAGGCCCGTACTGATGCTGGAGTGTTGTGTCTCTATCCTTATATTATATTAGAGAGCTCCAAATCTGAACAACTGTTTTTAAAATCATTAGGATAGCAGCATTGTGCATTAGTTTACAGGCTATTCTCCCAATCTAGCCCATGAAAGGAAAACAACTGCCACACAGAGTAAATGGATGCATATCTAAATTGACAATGGAATTGAATCTTTTTTCAATCTATATGCAAGTGTGTGACAGGTATATAGTCGTGTAGTGAAAGGTTTCTGCAGGCTGGGACTGAACTAAACAACATATTGCTTAATCAATGCTGGCAGAAATTGCTTTTGTTGTCATCTTTTATGTAGGCCCGCTTTATCTACTTTCAAATACATATGCAGTGGCCAATTCAAAAAATTGTACCGCATGAAAAGCTATTTTCAATCAGTTTGAGATAAAAGTCATATCAGCAAAATGTGAATGATGGAAATACAAGGTACAGTATATAGAGGTATATATTGTATTTAAAAGTGTGTATACTACAATTCCCCCCTGACTTAAAACATTATAGGAATTGGCTGACATTTCTGTCCTACAACAGCATCAAAACATAATCTTTCAAATTAAATCGGAACTAAACCTATTTTCATTTAAAGGATATAAATAGTCTTATAGGTTTGAGGTAATTGTTGTCCACCAAACAGTTTCACATTAAACAACAGCTTCAGTTGGTGTAGACAGAAAAACATAATTAGTATTCAGGCTTAATTAATCTATGCTGGCCCCTTTAAGTGAATTAGTCAATTATTTATGCATGTGTGCTCCTTTGATGCTAACAGATTATGTATGTTACAGGGAGAACCTTGAAATATGACTTTGAAAACTTTTCATGACAAAATGTCACCACAGGCTGCTCTAAAGGCTGAAAGAAATGTCAGTGCAGACCCAGAATACACAATGATTATGGACCAGACATTCCCGGGCCTGAATAATGAGAAAAACAAAGATCAGAACTATCAAATCCATTTTAAACATTTCACTCCCAAAACAGGGGAAATCTCACAAATTCATTGTTTAACGCCTTGGCAAGAGGCAAAATAAATCACTGAAATATGGACTTTTGTGCACCCTAATCCAAGTAATGGAAATCTAACACAGTAGGATCAAGGTTTCACCAAGGATCATGGGAACTCCTTGGGATTTCCAAGAGCCTTTTTGTTCCCTCTCCTTGAGAACTCTCCACAGCCCCAGCTCTGCCCTCTACACTCCTCAATCCCCATTGAAATCTCAGAGGCAGCTTGGAGGAATGCTAAATGTCAATGGTCAGCCTGCCCCAGCACCTTCAGAGAAAATGGAGGTATGAAGGCCTAACCCCTGTATTTGGCTACGGGGCTAGTGGTAAAACTTTACTCACGCTGCCAGAAGTGTCCATGAGTGCTCACTGCACCGATCTTGGAGCATTTGACTCTGATCCCTGGACAGTGACTGGAACCTGTGCAGAAGAAAATTGCTAGATGAATCGCAAAGAAAAACTTTATTTGTAAAAAGTTGGAAATCAATTGAGTGAATATAGTAAACACTTTTGTATGCTGTTATTACAGAAAGTTCTTACTGTATGCCTATGCAGACCCTATTGCACAAAATGCTTCATTTCATACAGTACTAATCATATCTTTAATTTCCCTCTGTTGTTTGTGTTTTGATCTACAGACTATAATCTTTTAAATGCGTCTAGGAGAATTACGGGCTAAGTGCAGTTTATTTATATCAGAGATACCAAATTATTTGCCCTTATTATTCAAATAGTTCATTCATTTACATCTGATACAATACTATTTGGTATTTTCTATCTCCTTTTCCTATGGTAATTCACATGGCTTCCACAAGTTTCTGCAGAAATAGCTAAACAAACCCCAGGCAAAATGTGAAAGATGATCCCATACCATGTGAGTTAGGATGAAATGCTACACTTTTTCACACTAAACACTGCTCCACTGGGTGTGATTGAAAAACATTAAGCTTTTGAATCTGTGTGTTGTATGTGTGAGGGAAAATGTATGTTGGAACAAGTGGGCCTATGTTTTTGTAATTATTTCAAATTACACTCTGCGTAATAACCAGGTGAAAGCGATCCAGTGTTTAGTCCACATTACACACACTAGAAAGGCAAGACCACGGGATATCCTTACACCTTAATATGGGCCATAACTAAATAGTTATTATTTTTCTCAGTTGTTGGAACTATTTAATTATATTTCCAGCTGCATCTATTCCTTTCCTTTCCTCTTTATCACTGGGATAAGGGAAAGATTAGGACTATGTTCGGATAAAGAGCTACTTTGTAGCATTTCCTGTACATGTGCATTTTATTGAATTAAAGGCGGTTTTCAAATTCATGTTTTTCATTTGGTGATTTGTTTTTCTTAGTTATTAATAGAGATGGGTGGTTGAATGTTTTATAGAGGTCATAAAACGAGATGCTGTGAGAGCCCCAGACAATTGGTTGTAAAAAGCTGTTAGCCTCTATCTGCCAAACGCTGTTCTCCAAGTAATGTGATTGCCAACAGTTTCTTAACCACAGAAATGACTGACTCATTACTGCTTTGGGTTCTGGCTCTGCAAAGGCCATGCAAATATATGTACACAACGCCCTACAGTCCTTTGAGTTTAACACACTCTGTGGGTTGAAGTTAACGACACAAGCGCCCATCCAGTGATGACTGGCTGTGAGTTCATTGCTTCGTCTTACATTATCTCATGCTTAGTAAACAATTGATCCATGCCATACAGTGCCAGTGTTGACCAATAACATCAAATCCTGTTAAATACAGACTTTGAAGAAAACACATGTCATGACAACTGTTACTACAACTCTTAAATGTACCATTCTTCCAATAAATCTAGTGCTCCATTGGAATAATGGACCCAAAGAGAGCTTATGAAAAGTGTGAAATTACCTTAACAGAAAATGAAACCCAGTTCTATACGGTTTCAACAGGATGTAGTGATACAAATAACTTATTTGACCCCCTACCCTTCCTCTGCCCTGAGAAGCATCATCTCCTAGGTAAACTACTCAGCAAAGCTCAATCAACCCTTAATCCTGAATGAGAGGGTGTTCTGTTCTATGTTGCTATGCATAAGAACTTCCGCTCTCTAAGGCTTTGTGTGACATTACATTTTTGGTTGACATTCTTTGTTTTCCACCAACAGGGATAAAGGATGTAATTTCATAGTCACAGAGGCAGAGGCCACAATTATTTCCTAAGTATGTATTTTATTTTGTCTTGGACACAGAGGCCACAATTCCTGCATGCCATTTAGGTGCAATTGTATTGTAGCTCCCCAGTTGTTTATTTGACAATAGCCTATCTACCTGCCCTGTTATCAATATAGACTACTTAACAACTACTTCTATTGTATTTACCTGTTTCTTCTTATGAAGTTCACATTCTTGGCAACTGGATGGAATGAGTAACAGCTGAATCGAGAAACCTAGCACTTGCATGTGGAACTTGATCTGTGAGTGCATACAGTAGGCCTACTCAGGGTGTGGGATGCCTGCAAATTGAGAGCAACAATATATCACTAGCATGACAAACTGTATCACAAAATATGCAAACAACTTCATGCGTGTTGAATTTATATGTTAATGTAGAAAAAAATGTATGTATAGTCCGCAAATAATAGCTGAAGTTTCCTGCAGTAGTCGACAAGGCCTCGCTTGAGGTGCAATTTTGTTGTTGTTCCCCAGTTTGTTTAACAACAGGCTGTCTGCCCCGTAAACAATATTCTCCATATACAGTTCACATTATTGGATTGATTGAGCAGCAGGCAAATGGAGAAACATTGCACACACATATGCCACCGACAAATTAGACGTTTTATTCATCTGTTACATGAGTTAGTTGACCAAGGCCTTGCCGACTACCCTACAGAAAGTTTAGCTAGGCTATTATTTGTAGAAAAGTCGTGAAATAGGCCATCTACTAATGCATTATTTCGACTTACATAAACTGGTATGAAACGTATATGCCTATTAGCCGTACTGTTTTCCACTAGCGCTACCTACCTGTGTGAGTTCTGAAATT